>NC_091284.1:24655199-25011449 GCF_032444005.1 Ranitomeya imitator
GATCATCAGCTCCTCCTCACTATGCTCCGCTCCATCGGCCTCAAGGACACCGTTCTCTCCTGGTTCTCCTCCTATCTCTCTGACCGATCCTTCACTGTATGTTTTGCTGGTTCCTCCTCCTCTCACCTTCCCCTTACTGTTGGGGTTCCTCAAGGATCAGTCCTAGGCCCCCTCCTCTTCTCGTTGTATACTGCCCCTATTGGACAAACAATCAGTAGATTTGGTTTCCAGTACCATCTCTATGCTGACGACACCCAATTATACACTTCTGCTCCCGATATCACACCGACCTTTTTAGAAAACACCATTGATTGTCTTACCGCTGTCTCTAACATCATGTCCTCCCTCTATCTGAAACTAAACCTGTCAAAAACTGAACTCCTCGTGTTCTCTCCCTCTACTAACCTGCCTTTGCCTGACATTGCCATCTCCGTGTGCGGTTCCACCATTACTCCAAAGCAACATGCCCGCTGCCTTGGGGTCATCCTTGATTCTGACCTTTCATTCACCCCCTACATCTGATCACTGGCTCGCTCTTCTTACCTGCATCTCAAAAACATTTCTAGAATTCGCCTTTTCTTACTTTCGACTCTGCAAAAACTCTTACTGTTTCACTTATTCATTCTCGTCTGGACTATTGTAACTCTCTACTAATCAGCCTCCCTCTTACCAAACTCTCCCCGCTCCAATCTGTCCTGAATGCTGCTGCCAGGATCATATTCCTCACCAACCGTTACACCGATGCCTCTACCCTGTGCCAGTCATTACACTGGCTACCCATCCACTCCAGAATCCAGTACAAAACTACTACCCTCATCCACAAAGCACTCCATGGCTCAGCACCACCCTACATCTCCTCCCTGGTATCAGTCTACCACCCTACCCGTGCCCTCCGCTCCGCTAATGACCTCAGGTTAGCATCCTCAATAATCAGAACCTCCCACTCCCGTCTCCAAGACTTTACACGTGCTGCGCCGATTCTTTGGAATTCACTACCTAGGTTAATACGATTAATCCCTACAGTTTTAAGCGTACCCTAAAAACTCATTTGTTCAGACTGGCCTACCGCCTCAATGCATTGACCTAACGATCCCTGTGTGGCCTATTTATAATAAAAAAAAAAAAAAAAAAAGGTTCCTCGCATCATGTTCTCATACACTTTATGCAGTATTAGCCCTCTGTGTCTGTACTGCTACATACTTAGGCAGTTAACTGGTTCATGCAGCTTTACATGAACACCTGAGCCTTACACTATAGCTGGTCCAAATAACTAAAGCAATTGTTACCATCCACCTCTCGTGTCTCCCCTTTTCCTCATAGTTTGTAGCTTGCGAGCAGCAGGGCCCTCATTCCTCCTGGTATCTGTATTGAACTATATTTCTGTTATGCTGTAATGTCTATTGTCTGTACAATTCCCGTCTATAATTTGTAAAGCGCTGCGGAATATGTTGGCGCTATATAAATAAAAATTATTATTATTATTATTATTATTATTATATTAAAGGGTGTGCATTTTTTTTTAGCAGTGCAGGAATTAATCTACTCAGTTGAGAGCTCCTGGAACCTTTCCTGCATTAAGGCTCAGCTGCTCAGTTAGCTCTTCCCATCTCCCATACAATCTGGGTCCTGGCTAGCACTCATTGTCAGAGTGGGTTATGCTGCATGGCAAGTGGTTGTTATTGGAGAAGGCGTTTGGTGGATTGATCTGTGACTGTTGCTAGGTTTTGAGTGTATGATATTTCCCCTTCTTCTCCTACTTTAGTTTACTACCCTCAACCTCCACTCCCTGATGTTCACCTCCGTTGTTTATGTGTGAGCATATTTGTATGTTAGGTATTTTCCTTTATCCCTGTTCGCATTACCTTGTTAGTCTGGATGATGTATTACGTTACACTACTACTTTTCTCTTCCCTGGGCGGGGAAAGGATACAGACTGAGGGCGGATTCAGGAACTAAGGCAAGGTACGTGGCACCAGCATCTTCACCATCAGAAGTAATCCTGGGAACAGGGCGAGCTAGGGCGCCCCTAGCATTAGGGACAGGGGAGAAGATCCTGGTCCTGGGACACAACAACGGAGTTGTGACATATTTCATGTGATATCAACACAAAGTATCAAGTATTTGGTAAGTGTACAGGAAATTATACAGGGTTTTATAAATATACTAAAAATATTAATATATAAACTGTGACGTGCACAGCATATTGCATTTAGCCCATAAAGTTCAACTTTAGTCTCATCTAATCAAAGCACGTTCTTTCCCATGCCATATAGCAGTGTTCCCCAACTCCAGTCCTCAAGAGCCACCAACAGGTCATGTTTTCAGGATTTCCATAGTATTGAAGAGGTGATAATTGCATCACCTGGACAATACTAAGGAAATCCTGAAAAGATGACCTGTAGGTGGCTCTTGAGGACCGGAGTTGGGGAACACTGCCATATAGAGTACACAGTGAGCATGTGGAAGAAGATGCTCTGGGTCAGATTAGACCAGGGGTCCCCAACTCCAGGCCTCGAGGGCCGCCAACAGTGCAGGTTTTCAGGATTTCTTTAGTATTGCATCGGTGGTAATGTGATCATCTGCACAGGTGATGATTCCAACCCCTGTGCAATAGTAAGGAAATCCTGAAAACCTGCACTGTTGGCGGCCCTCGAGGCCTGGAGTTGGGGACCACTGGATTAGACCAATCTAGAACTTTTGAAACTAAATTAAAAATGCTGTGTGTGGCTGAAAACAAACACTGCACGTCACTCTGAAAAAAACATCCACACAGTCACATATGGTGGTGGCAGCATCATGCTGTGGGGAGGCTTTTCTTCAGCAGGGGCAGTGAAGCTGGTCAGAGTTGGTGGGAAGATGGATTTCGTTAAACACAGGGCAATTCTGGAGGAAAACCTGTTAAGAGGCTGTAGGCTGACCAGAGACTGGGGCGTAGGTTCACCTTCCAGCAGGACAACGACCCTAAACATCCGGCCAGAGCTACAATGGAGGGTTTAGATCAGAGCATATTCATGTGCGTGATCGGCTCAGTCACCGTCCAGACCCAAATCCCACTGAGACAAGACTTCAAAATTGCTGTCTGCAGATGTCTCCATCCAATTTCACTGAGCGAGAGAGAGTGCGCAAAAGGGCAAAAATGTCACCTCTAGATGTGCAAAACCATTAGAGACAATTGGATATACAGAGTGCCGCCCGGATGGATAGAAAAAAGAGGATCATGATGAAAGGATTTTAATCCATCTTATGAAAAAGTACAGAAGTTTTATCTTTGTTGTTATCATGAACATAATTGAGACCTACATACAAACAAATGTTAACAAAATGAGAAAAATATACGGTACTTTTTCCTGCTATGTAATCACCATTATTTGGACTACATTAAAAATTGCTGAACGAAGAGATCCAGAAACGAGTTAAAATATCAAATGCTTTATTAATAAATTTAAAAAAAATTATATAGAGCAATACAATACAGTGCTAGAGCGCCCTAATTAAAGGGGGAGGCTGGAATACAACATGTAATACCCCATATAAAAAGACCTGTGTCAAAGACAAATAGGTCCCATATGGCAAACATATATCCATGCTATCTGGCTCAATAGAAGCTACCTACGTATGCAGTAAAGGGTAAATAACACATATTACCAAAAGCAGAGTTCAGGAAATGCCTGCTTTGCATCAACCGCAGCGCCCCTCCTCACCCCAACGCGCGTTTCGCAACCAGCTTCTTCCGGGACGCCCCCGGAATTTATTAACAAAGCATTTGATATTTTAACTTGTTTCTGGATCTCTTCGTTCGGCTATTTTTAATTTAAGTCCGAATATGGTGATTAGGTAATGTTAAGTGACAGTCGTTAATTTTTTTTGTGACATTTATGATTTTTCTGCTAAGTGAGTGGTTCTGTCTAGGGTCAGGGAAACAAAGAATGGGCCAGGGATGACCGAGGAACAATCCTGGTATGGTTATGTAGGAATCTAACCACCTGGGCCCAGAACCCTCTAATCTCTGGACAACTCTGCAGATGATTAACGGATGTCCCCGGGCCTCAAACATTTGGGGCACAGATCCGGGAACTGGGGATGCACCATACTCATTCTGGCTGTGGTATATTATATGTAATGTAGGATACAGAATTGTGTGACTCTCAGAGAAGGTAGGAGAAACCATCCTTGGGATCTCGAAAGAAAGGTCCCATTGCTTCTAAGACATTGGACCTACATCTGCTTCCCAGTCCCGTCTCCCTCTGCATATGGCACGGCCTAGTGATTTCAGCTAGTAGAAGAGCATACAAGTAGGAGAGGTGACTGTTGGGGGTTCATCAAACTGCAAACCAGGGGAAAGTCTCGTAGGGCAGGCGAAGCGCTCAGGAACTGTGCTTACAGAGTGTGCCTGAAGAAGAATAGGAAGCAGAAAAGTCAAATGTCCAGATCTCTTTCTTAGGTAGCTGAAATAGTTTAAACTCACCGACCTTATAGACCTAACCCAGGTAAACAAAGCCTGGCCTAAATAATTCAGTAAGATGTCCCATTATGCCACTGAGGGGTATGATGGTCAATGGGAGTCCCCTCAAAAAAGCTTCCGAACCGCAGCCCAGACCAATATGTCTGTGGATCAGCTATTTATTTAAAAAAATCCTCATATACAGTTGTGCTCTAAAGATTACATACTCCATCAGAATTTTTGCTTTCTTGGCCTTTTTTTCAGAGAATATGAATGATAACACCAAAACTTTTTCTCCACTCATGGTTAGTGGTTGGGTGAAGCCATTTATTGTCAGACTACCGTGTTTTCTCTTTTTAAATCATAATGAG
The DNA here is from genome assembly GCF_032444005.1 of Ranitomeya imitator. Classification (NCBI taxonomy): domain Eukaryota; kingdom Metazoa; phylum Chordata; class Amphibia; order Anura; family Dendrobatidae; genus Ranitomeya; species Ranitomeya imitator. The sequence goes on from NC_091284.1 coordinate 24,660,012, forward strand.
AACCCAAAACATCCAAATGACCCTGATCAAACGTTCACATAACCTGGTGATTTTGGCCTGATAACATGCACAGAAGTTGATACAAATGGGTTTGAATGGCTTCTAAAGGTAACATCCTCACCTGTGACCTGTTAGCTATATTTTCCCTACCTAAGGGGGTGATAAAGGATGGGGGGGGTTATTTACTGTTTTTTTTTTTATTGTGATAGGTTGTATCACAGTGATCAAAATGTACCCGGAATGAATGAATGAATCTTCCAGGCCGGCAGATTCGGCGGGTGCACTGCGCATGCGTCCGCCATTTTGGAAGATGGCGGCGCCCATGGGAGAAGACAGACGGACACCGGAAGGGACACCAGGACTCTGTAGGTACGGTGGATGAGATTGGACCGTGGGGGGGGAGCAGAAGGGAGGACGGAGGGGAGAGGAGGGCAGCAGAGAAAAGGACGGAGGGAAGGAAAGACTGACGGGAGCGGCAGAACGATGAAGTCAGTCGGTGGCGGGGGCAGATCGCAGTCTCCAGTCGTGGCCGATGACACTGCAGCATCGGCCATGGCTGGACTGCAATATTTCACCAAGTTTCATTGTTGAATTATTACAATTGCTCTGATTGACTGTTTCACTTTCAACAGCCAATCAGAGCGATCGTAGCCACGAAGGGGGGGGCGCAAAGCCACCCCCCTGGGCTCCAGTACAACTCCTCCTGTACCTGCGGGTTGGGTGAAATTTCAGTAAACCCATTCACCCGATATGCAGGAATGCGATCCTGCCATGACGCCACAAGGGGTCACAGGTCGGATTGGCACCGACTTTCATGACGCCTACGTGGCGTCACAGGTCGGGAAGGGGTTAATCCAAAGCCGATCCCACACACGGCCGCCCAAAGAAAACACCATTTAATAAAGTCAAAGTCTTTATTGGCATCAAGTGAGACTGTAACGTGTCCTGCTCTGTTTTCATGGACTATCTGGAGAGCCAATACCTCATTGCTGACCTCGCCGGCCGCCCTGCTGCTTGAAGCCCTGTCTTTTCTTTCTACCATAGCAAACCATATCTCTGGCTTCATCACTAAGCATTTTGGCTGTATTGCACCACTGTCAAGACGTGAACCGCGACCTTAAGACGCATAGTGACCTCCGAGGCTTGAATGCATCCACACGTCCTGGCCTAAAGTGAAGAGGTAGGAGGAGATCAGGTGTGACGTCGTAAAACTGAGGACTGGACAGAAAGCGGGCAGCGAGGTGGCCAGACATTGAGCGGTAAGGTTAGTGTTGGTAAAAAAAACACAAAAAAACTAATACTTACCTCTCTTGCCGGCCCTTTTATTTCTACCACCGTGCTCCACATCTTTGGCATCTTCACCATAGGCCAGGACTTCCAGCCACGTCCAGACTCTAAAATCACTGCGTGTTATAAAATCATGACGTTGGGAAGTCACGCAGTGAAGGATATGGTGCCAGTCAGGGTATGGTCAAACAGATAAAGTTTGAGGGACTATTAGACCTCCCAAAAGGAAGAGTCCGAACTGGAATTAGAATGAGTGGTGCGGAGAAGCTCTACCAGGACATCTTGACTCTTAACAAGTTGCGTACCTCCCATCGGATTTCGATAAAGTACAACCGGTTGTCAACAATTACCTTAAGGCAAGACAAGCAGAACTTACGTAGTTGGAGGTTGAGTTACTTAGGGCGTTTTTGGACAGAAACCATCTAAATTATTTGAGTACATATGGATCTGGACATTCTCGAATGGGAAAAAAAAAAAAAAAAAGAGACCATACCCTCTGTCCTTATAGTTCAAGAATTTCATAATGACGGTGTGAGATAGAGCCTCAGGGGGCAAGGGCTGGGCAAGACTGCGATGTTCTCTCTCTACTGTGAACATAGACGAGAAACTATCCCGGCCATATGGGGGTATCAAGTTCAATTACATTCTTTAAAAAAAAAAAAAAAAGATGAGCTCTCTCAACCCTCTGTCAATTTTCAAATTACATCATCAAACCCTATTTTCTTGGGCGTGGAATGCAGCGAATATTAATTTCTCTTTAGCAGCGGGCACAGCAGTTAGCCTCAGGAGCCGGCTCCTGTCTCTGTGACCCGCCGCTGCTTCGCCGCTCCCCCACCTCCCCAAAACAGCTGGTACATCCAGACTATAAGACACCCGCCATTTTCTCCACATTTTTGGAGGAAAAAAATGCATCTTATAGTCCGAAAAACACGGTAGTTATAATCTTCTACATAGGGGGCAGTATTATACTAGTTATACTCTTGCACATGGGAGCAGTATTATAGTAGTTATATTCTTGTACATAGGAGCAGTATTATAGCAGTTATATTCTTGTACATAGGAGCAGTATTATAGTAGTTATATTCTTGTACATAGGAGCAGCATTATAGTAGTTATATTATTGTACATAGGGGCAGCATTATAGTAGTTATATTCTTGTATATAGGAGCAGTATTATAGTAGTTATATTCTTGTACATAGGGGACAGTATTATAGTAGTTATATTCTTGTACATAGGAGCAGTATTATAGTAGTTATGTTCTTGTACATAGGACAGTATTATAGTAGTTATATTCTTGTACATAGGAGCAGTATTATAGTAGTTATATTCTTGTACATAGAGGGCAGTATTATAGTAGTTATATTCTTGTACATAGGGGCAGTATTATAGTAGTTATATTCTTGTACATAGGAGTAGTATTATAGTAGTTATATTCTTGTACATAGGAGCAGTATTATAGTAGTTATATTCTTGTACATAGGAGCAGCATTATAGTAGTTATATTATTGTACATAGGGGCAGCATTATAGTAGTTATATTCTTGTACATAGGAGCAGCATTATAGTAGTTATATTATTGTACATAGGGGCAGCATTATAGTAGTTATATTCTTGTACATAGGGGCAGTATTATAGTAGTTATATTCTTACACACAGAATGCAGTATAACACCTGTAACACGATCCGAACATCACAAGTCTTCTTACTTGTAGCACGGAGCGAATCTCACATTGATAATGTATATTCATAAAAACCAAACAGAGGAAAGTTGCTAAAATCTTGGGAGGAAAGTTTTTGTTACTTACCAGTAACGGGATTTTTCATTGCCCATGACAGCACCACGAGAGAGAGCATCCGCCCTTTAAGGACAAAAAACCTACAGACATAAAAGGGCGGCACCTCTCTCCCGCATCAGTCGGATTACAGAGCATGAGAGGACCTCCAAAGTTAGTTGCGCATTATACAGTATTTTGGACACCAATAATTTCTCACACGTGACGTGATTATGTACAAGTAAACGAAGTGCCCCTTCCTAGCCCCCTGAAAGAACACAAATAAGGAATTATCCCTTTTCCAAGGATTAGTAACGGACATGTATGTGACCAGGCATCTCCTGGCATCTAGTGAATGGAGCTTCCCTTCCTTATTGATTCCCAGGGATGGCACAGAAGGAAGGAAGAACTATCACCTGCAGCCTGCGAAATTTGGAGGCTACTTTTGGTAGGTAAGGCAGATCCGGCTTCAAGATAACACTATCCTCCAGGAACTGCGTATATGGTGGAAGTCTGGAAAGGGCCTGAATGTCACTAACCCTTCAGGCAGATGTTAATGCAACAATTAAAGCCGTCTTAAGCGGAACAACTTTTATTGGGGCTGAATCGATGGGCTCGAAGGGAGATTCTGTGAACGCCATTAGAACTAGGTTTAGATCCCAAATGCACTATTCTTTCTTTAAGGATGGGCCTAGGCCTACCCGATGCCCTAATAAACCAAGCCACCCAATAATTCCCAGCCAGATCACAACTATACAGTGCCCCAAAGCCGATACCTGGGCTTTGAGGGTGCTAGTGGATAGCACCCATCTCCAGGCCGCTTTTTGTAGGAACTCCAGAACTCGCATTATCAGGACCTCCCCCCAATTTCTGCATTTGAGGTAGATAGAAACTTCTTCCAGGTTCTGGCATATAACTTTGTCATGGATACCTTCCTAGTCTAAATTAGATTGTGAGAAACACCTTTCCCTATCAACAGTGCCCTCTCAAATTCAACAACGTCAGATGTAGGCTGGATACTCGTGGATGGAAGATGAGTCCCTGGGAGAGGAGATCTGGGAGTTCAGGACGAACCCATGGATTGGTGACTGACATTGTCTTCAGCCAGGAAAATCACAGCCTTTTGGGCCAAAAGGGGGCTATTAAGATAACTCGTCCTACCGGATTTTTCTCAACACCAACAAAATCAGGGCTATCGGAGGAAGGCATATGCCAGACTGAAGTCCCATGGAATCGGCAGAGCATCTACTCCCTGCGGACCTACTCTGGGGTTTAGAAAACAGAACCAGTGCATCCTTCTCTTGTGGCGAAGAGCTCTATATTCGGCAACCCTCATGTGCACAATCCGGTGGAAAATCGAACGATTTAACACCCATTCTCCATGCCTGAGTTGATTGTGACTTAGGAAGTCTGCCTTGATGGTCTCTTTTCCTCTTATGTGCATAGCAGTTAATGACAGATGAGCGTCAGCTATTTGAAATATACAGTACGATGCCAACTCCATTAAAGGCCTGGATTGGGTCCCCTCTTGGTAGTTTATGTAGGCCACCGTCACCTGATTGGCAGAGAGGATTCTGAGAAGCTCACCTTTTAGGGACATAAGGAGATGTCTCACTCTCACTACCAGCTCCACCGCCAATAAATCAAGTTAGATGAACCACGAATCTCAATCCCTGTCCAAGTCCCCTGGACCATCACCTCACTAACATGGGCCCCCCAACCCATGGCGCTGGCATCCCTAGTGACAATCCGAAAACTATAGTTTACACAGGGGAAGGGACTGTATCATAGAGGGGGACAGAGAAACCCTTCATTCCAGGCACCCTCTAAGCAAACGGTCGGAACTTAAAACTTCCCACTGTAAGGCCCAAGTATGGAATTGGGCCCACCAGACAGCTGGAATACAGGAAGTGAGTGACCCTAGAAGGGACATCGCACCCCTAAGGGACATAGAGGGATTGTTCACTGCCTTCAACACCTGATCTTGGATGCTCTCTAATTTAGCCTCTGGTAGTCGACACTCCCAAGTCTCGGAATCCAGATTGAGACCCAGGACTTCCTGCACCTTTAGTCAAACTTGACTTTTTAAGGTTCAATAGCCACCTCAACCCTTGTAGAGTGGACATTATACCCTCCAACTGTCTAGTGCAATGAAGGACCGAATTGCCTACTACTAAGAAATCATCTAAATAGGGGACAATCACAACATTTTAATCATGGAGATGGGCCATGACCTCTGCGACCACCTTGGTAAAGACCTGTGTGGCAATGGCGAGATCAAACTGTAGGGCTTTAAATTGGATATGACTAACCGTACCCTCTAGTGACACCGCCACTCTAAGGAACCGCTGGTTATCTGCGTGTATAGGCATCCTTGAGATCCAACACTGCCATAAAGCAATTTTTAAAAAGTAATTTTATTGCCGACCTTACGGACTCCATCTTAAAGGAATGCACTGTACAGACCCCTTAGGTTAAAGATGGTCCGAAAAGAACCATCCCTTTTTTTTGGTATCAAAAAGAGGGGGAGTAGAACCCCCTGCCTCTTGCTGACACAGGAACCTTCACCAAGACTGCCATGTGCCACAGTTCCAGGACTTCTGACTCCAGGGCCTGTTTCGCAGATGAGGAATGAATGGGAGTTGTCATAAATTTGTACTTGGGCGAAACTCCAGCCTTAATCTAGATTTTATAAGACTATGGATCCACCTGCTATTTAACATCTTTGATCAGGCTGGGTAGAAGGTCGACAGCCTCCCCACCTAGGCCGGCAGTCATTGAGGCTTCTTGTGATCTCGGGAGGAGCCTCCAAACATGTATTCTCTACATTTTATTTTCCTGTTGTCCCATCTGCCTCTGTCGGGTTTTCCACGGATGAGTCTTCTCTTGTTGAAGGAAAGTTCGCAGGAAAGGACCAATAGGCTAGGAAATTTCTTCTTATTGTCCCCCGCTTCCAGGAGTTCATCAAAAACTGGCCCGAACAAGTGTTCCCCTTCACTAGGTATGGCGCACAGCTTCGACCTGACCTGGATGTCCCCAGCCAAAACTTTAGCCATAGAGCTCTTCGGGCTGCATTTGAAAGGGACGCGGCCTTTGCTACCAACCTGACCGAATCTGTCGAGGTGTCTGACAGAAAGGCTGCAGCTCCCTGCATCACTGGAAGAGCAACCAAAATGCTCTCAGGACGCCTTATATTTTATCTGGCGCTTAAGAAATTGACTTCTGAGTGCCGAATCATTCCATTTTGTATCAGTTGCCCAACTGCGAAATTCAGAGCTAAACGTTTCCACTGACCGATTCCCCAGCTGATTGCGATGCACCCTGGACTCAGCCAAGGAGACTTAGTCAGGGTCATCATAGATAAGGTCTACAACCCCAAAAAATCCCTCCACAGACTGGAGACAAACCGATTCCTGCGGCAAAGAGAAAGCCCAGGACTGAGGATCTCCTTCCTGCAGAGAGATCACAATACCGACTCGTTGCTCCTCATTTCCGGAGGAGTGAGGACGAAGTTAAAAATACAGTTTAATTTCCAAATTGGAGAGAACCCCAAATAAACCCTCACAAGAGACCATAAAATTTAACTTTCATTTCTATTAATTAAAATAAAGTACAGTTAGGGCCAGAAATATTTGGACAGTGACACAATTTTCGCGAGTTGGGCTCTGCATGCCACCACATTGGATTTGAAATGAAACCTCTACAACAGAATTCAAGTGCAGATTGTAACGTTTAATTTGAAGAGTTGAACAAAAATATCTGATAGAAAATGTAGAAAATGTAGGAATTGTACACATTTCTTTACAAACACTCCACATTTTAGGAGGTCAAAAGTAATTGGACAAATAAACATAACCCAAACAAAATATTTTTATTTTCAATATTTTGTTGCAAATCCTTTGGAGGCAATCACTGCCTTAAGTCTGGAACCCATGGACATCACCAAACGCTGGGTTTCCTCCTTCTTAATGCTTTGCCAGGCCTTTACAGCCGCAGCCTTCAGGTCTTGCTTGTTTGTGGGTCTTTCCGTCTTAAGTCTGGATTTGAGCAAGTGAAATGCATGCTCAATTGGGTTTAGATCTGGAGATTGACTTGGCCATTGCAGAATGTTCCACTTTTTGGCACTCAAGAACTCCTGGGTAGCTTTGGCTGTATGCTTGGGGTCATTGTCCATCTGTACTATGAAGTGCCGTCCAATCAACTTTGCAGCATTTGGCTGAATCTGGGCTGAAAGTATATCCCAGTACACTTCAGAATTCATCCGGCTACTCTTGTCTGCTCTTATGTCATCAATAAACACAAGTGACCCAGTGCCATTGGAAGCCATGCATGCCCATGCCATCACGTTGCCTCCACCATGTTTTTACAGAGGATGTGGTGTGCCTTGGATCATGTGCCGTTCCCTTTCTTCTCCAAACTTTTTTCTTCCCATCATTCTGGTACAGGTTGATCTTTGTCTCATCTGTCCATAGAATACTTTTCCAGAACTGAGCTGGCTTCTTGAGGTGTTTTTCTGTCTATTTTTGGTATTGATGAATGGTTTGCATCTAGATGTGAACCCTTTGTATTTACTGTCATGGAGTCTTCTCTTTACTGTTGACTTAGAGACAGATACACCTACTTCACTGAGAGTGTTCTGGACTTCAGTTGATGTTGTGAACGGGTTCTTCTTCACCAAATTAAGTATGCGGCGATCATCCACCACTGTTGTCATCCGTGGACGCCCAGGCCTTTTTGAGTTCCCAAGCTCACCAGTCAATTCCTTTTTTCTCAGAATGTACCCAACTGTTGATTTTGCTACTCCAAGCATGTCTGCTATCTCTCTGATGGATTTTTTCTTTTTTTTCTGCCTCAGGATGTTCTGCTTCACCTCAATTGAGAGTTCCTTTGACCGCATGTTGTCTGCTCACAGCAACAGCTTCCAAATGCAAAACCACACACCTGGAATCCACCCCTGACCTTTTAACTACTTCATTGATTACAGGTTAACGAGGGAGACGCCTTCAGAGTTAATTGCAGCCCTTAGAGTCCATTGTCCAATTACTTTTGGTCCCTTGAAAAAGAGGACGCTATGCATTACAGAGCTATGATTCCTAAACCCTTTCTCCGATTTGGATGTGGAAACTATCATATTGCAGCTGGGAGTGTGCACTTTCAGCACATATTATATATATAATTGTATTTCTGAACATGTTTTTGTAAACAGCTAAAATAACAAAACTTGTGTCACTGTCCAAATATTTCTGGCCCTAACTGTATATACAAGTGTGTAAAACGTTCCTACTCTGATTAGAAAAAAATCGGAAGTTATTTTATGCAGGATTCCTGCTAATTTACAATTATAAAGTGCAAAGCACCAGGTATGCTAATACATATTGGCAGAATAAGACAACAAATTTTAGCACCCGAGTCCCACCTGGGAGAATTCGACCGTTTCTTACCGACTCTACAGAACCTCTAATTCATTCTCGTCTGGACTATTGCTAATCTCTATTAATTGATTTCCCTTTTAATAACCTCGCCCCTCTCAAATATGTCCTGAAGGCAGCAGCCAGGTTCACATTCCTTTCCAACCGTTACACCAATGACTCCACCCTGTGCCAGTCATTGCACTTGTTGCCCATCCTCATAGCATCTGACACATAATCCATGCACTTAATAGCCCTCTGGGTCTGTACCGTACACCCACTGGCTGGTGACCGGTTCATGAAGCATTATATGAATACCTTATTTACTAGATTAATGGCTGGACCCTACAAGCATTTTACCTTTTACCTTTCGTGTCTCCCCTATTTCCTTGTGAGCAGCAGGACGCGCGCTCCTCTTGGTATCTGAGTTGTGTTATTCTGAAATGTGTTTATCGTCTATACAAGTTTCCTTAAACTGATGCAGAATATGTTGGCACTACAGAAATAAAAATTATTATTAGAGATTGTGGTTTGTCTTTTATCCTAAGTAATGTGGTAAGACTCGTTAAAGGTTCGATAATGACTTTTAGGATCGCTACTTCCAATAGGTGCAACTAAAGTTCAATTCCTCTTCCACTCTGAAGACACGATTTGCAGATATAAATCGCCCAGAAGAGCATCGCATGGCCGAGAAATCTCCTTACACAGACATGTCGCTTTCCACAAGGAGAAACGCTACCCCTGAAATCCCAGTAAGAGGCCTGTCAAAAAGACAAATAGGATTTCTTACTTTGCACTGATGATGTGCAACACCCTAAAACACGTGTCCGCAAACACACATTGTGGTTAGGCTTATCATAAGTAATGCAGTAAGACTCATTAAAGGGTCAATACTGACTTTTAGAATTGCTATTCCCCATAGTACAGATATAGGAGAAAAATCTATAATCCGGGGATCAGTGCCGGCCGTACAGTACAGATATAGGAGAAGTGTCTATAATCCGGAGATCAGTGCCGGCCGTACAGTACAGATATAGGAGAAGTGTCTATAATCCGGGGATCAGTGCCGGCCGTACAGTACAGATATAGGAGAAGTGTCTATAATCCGGGGATCAGTGCCGGCCGTACAGTACAGATATAGGAGAAGTATCTATAATCCGGAGATCGGTGCCGGCCGCACAGTACAGATATAGGAGAAGTGTCTATAATCCGGGGATCAGTGCCGGCCGTACAGTACAGATATAGGAGAAGTGTCTATAATCCGGGGATCAGTGCCGGCCGTACAGTACAGATATAGGAGAAGTGTCTATAATCCGGGGATCAGTGCCGGCCGCACAGTACAGATATAGGAGAAGTATCTATAATCCGGAGATCAGTGCCGGCCGCACAGTACAGATATAGGAGAAGTGTCTATAATCCGGATATCAGTGCCGGCCGTACAGTACAGATATAGGAGAAGTATCTATAATCCGGGGATCGGTGCCGGCCGTACAGTACAGATCTAGGAGAAGTGTCTATAATCCGGGGATCAGTGCCGGCCGTACAGTACAGATCTAGGAGAAGTGTCTATAATCCGGGGATCAGTGCCGGCCGTACAGTACAGATATAGGAGAAGTGTCTATAATCCGGAGATCAGTGCCGGCCGTACAGTACAGATATAGGAGAAGTGTCTATAATCCGGAGATCAGTGCCGGCCGTACAGTACAGATATAGGAGAAGTGTCTATAATCCGGAGATCAGTGCCGGCCGTACAGTACAGATATAGAAGAAGTGTCTATAATCCGGAGATCAGTGCCGGCCGTACAGTACAGATATAGGAGAAGTGTCTATAATCCGGGGATCAGTGCCGGCCGTACAGTACAGATATAGGAGAAGTGTCTATAATCCGGGGATCAGTGCCGGCCGTACAGTACAGATATAGGAGAAGTATCTATAATCCGGGGATCAGTGCCGGCCGTACAGTACAGATATAGGAGAAGTGTCTATAATCCGGGGATCAGTGCCGGCCGTACAGTACAGATATAGGAGAAGTGTCTATAATCCGGAGATCAGTGCCGGCCGTACAGTACAGATATAGGAGAAGTGTCTATAATCCGGAGATCAGTGCCGGCCGTACAGTACAGATATAGGAGAAGTGTCTATAATCCGGAGATCAGTGCCGGCCGTACAGTACAGATATAGGAGAAGTGTCTATAATCCGGAGATCAGTGCCGGCCGTACAGTACAGATATAGGAGAAGTATCTATAATCCGGAGATCAGTGCCGGCCGTACAGTACAGATATAGGAGAAGTATCTATAATCCGGGGATCGGTGCCGGCCGTACAGTACAGATATAGGAGAAGTATCTATAATCCGGGGATCAGTGCCGGCCGTACAGTACAGATATAGGAGAAGTATCTATAATCCGGAGATCAGTGCCGGCCGTACAGTACAGATATAGGAGAAGTATCTATAATCCGGGGATCGGTGCCGGCCGTACAGTACAGATATAGGAGAAGTGTCTATAATCCGGGGATCAGTGCCGGCCGTACAGTACAGATATAGGAGAAGTGTCTATAATCCGGGGATCGGTGCCGGCCGCACAGTACAGATATAGGAGAAGTGTCTATAATCCGGAGATCGGTGCCGGCCGTACAGTACAGATATAGGAGAAGTATCTATAATCCGGGGATCAGTGCCGGCCGTACAGTACAGATATAGGAGAAGTGTCTATAATCCGGAGATCAGTGCCGGCCGTACAGTACAGATATAGGAGAAGTGTCTATAATCCGGGGATCAGTGCCGGCCGTACAGTACAGATATAGGAGAAGTGTCTATAATCCGGAGATCAGTGCCGGCCGTACAGTACAGATATAGGAGAAGTGTCTATAATCCGGGGATCAGTGCCGGCCGTACAGTACAGATATAGGAGAAGTGTCTATAATCCGGAGATCGGTGCCGGCCGTACAGTACAGATATAGGAGAAGTGTCTATAATCCGGGGATCAGTGCCGGCCGTACAGTACAGATATAGGAGAAGTATCTATAATCCGGGGATCGGTGCCGGCCGTACAGTACAGATATAGGAGAAGTGTCTATAATCCGGGGATCAGTGCCGGCCGTACAGTACAGATATAGGAGAAGTATCTATAATCCGGGGATCAGTGCCGGCCGTACAGTACAGATATAGGAGAAGTGTCTATAATCCGGAGATCAGTGCCGGCCGTACAGTACAGATATAGGAGAAGTATCTATAATCCGGGGATCAGTGCCGGCCGTACAGTACAGATATAGGAGAAGTGTCTATAATCCGGAGATCAGTGCCGGCCGTACAGTACAGATATAGGAGAAGTGTCTATAATCCGGGGATCAGTGCCGGCCATACAGTACAGATATAGGAGAAGTGTCTATAATCCGGAGATCAGTGCCGGCCGTACAGTACAGATATAGGAGAAGTGTCTATAATCCGGAGATCAGTGCCGGCCGTACAGTACAGATATAGGAGAAGTATCTATAATCCGGAGATCAGTGCCGGCCGTACAGTACAGATATAGGAGAAGTGTCTATAATCCGGGGATCAGTGCCGGCCGTACAGTACAGATATAGGAGAAGAGTCTATAATCCGGGGATCAGTGCCGGCCGTACAGTACAGATATAGGAGAAGTGTCTATAATCCGGGGATCAGTGCCGGCCGTACAGTACAGATATAGGAGAAGTGTCTATAATCCGGGGATCAGTGCCGGCCGTACAGTACAGATATAGGAGAAGTGTCTATAATCCGGAGATCAGTGCCGGCCGTACAGTACAGATATAGGAGAAGTGTCTATAATCCGGAGATCAGTGCCGGCCGTACAGTACAGATATAGGAGAAGGGTCTATAATCCGGGGATCAGTGCCGGCCGTACAGTACAGATATAGGAGAAGTGTCTATAATCCGGGGATCGGTGCCGGCCGTACAGTACAGATATAGGAGAAGTGTCTATAATCCGGGGATCGGTGCCGGCCGTACAGTACAGATATAGGAGAAGTATCTATAATCCAGGGATCAGTGCCGGCCGTACAGTACAGATATAGGAGAAGTGTCTATAATCCGGAGATCAGTGCCGGCCGTACAGTACAGATATAGGAGAAGTATCTATAATCCGGGGATCAGTGCCGGCCGTACAGTACAGATATAGGAGAAGTGTCTATAATCCGGGGATCAGTGCCGGCCGTACAGTACAGATATAGGAGAAGTATCTATAATCCGGGGATCAGTGCCGGCCGTACAGTACAGATATAGGAGAAGTGTCTATAATCCGGAGATCAGTGCCGGCCGTACAGTACAGATATAGGAGAAGTGTCTATAATCCGGGGATCAGTGCCGGCCGTACAGTACAGATATAGGAGAAGTGTCTATAATCCGGAGATCGGTGCCGGCCGTACAGTACAGATATAGGAGAAGTGTCTATAATCCGGGGATCGGTGCCGGCCGTACAGTACAGATATAGGAGAAGTGTCTATAATCCGGGGATCAGTGCCGGCCGTACAGTACAGATATAGGAGAAGTGTCTATAATCCGGAGATCAGTGCCGGCCGTACAGTACAGATATAGGAGAAGTGTCTATAATCCGGAGATCAGTGCCGGCCGTACAGTACAGATATAGGAGAAGTGTCTATAATCCGGAGATCGGTGCCGGCCGTACAGTACAGATATAGGAGAAGTGTCTATAATCCGGGGATCGGTGCCGGCCGTACAGTACAGATATAGGAGAAGTGTCTATAATCCGGGGATCGGTGCCGGCCGTACAGTACAGATATAGGAGAAGTGTCTATAATCCGGGGATCAGTGCCGGCCGTACAGTACAGATATAGGAGAAGTGTCTATAATCCGGGGATCAGTGCCGGCCGTACAGTACAGATATAGGAGAAGTGTCTATAATCCGGGGATCAGTGCCGGCCGTACAGTACAGATATAGGAGAAGTGTCTATAATCCGGGGATCAGTGCCGGCCGTACAGTACAGATATAGAAGAAGTATCTATAATCCGGGGATCAGTGCCGGCCGTACAGTACAGATATAGGAGAAGTGTCTATAATCCGGGGATCAGTGCCGGCCGTACAGTACAGATATAGGAGAAGTGTCTATAATCCGGGGATCAGTGTCGGCCGTACAGTACAGATATAGGAGAAGTGTCTATAATCCGGGGATCAGTGCCGGCCGTACAGTACAGATATAGAAGAAGTATCTATAATCCGGGGATCAGTGCCGGCCGTACAGTACAGATATAGGAGAAGTGTCTATAATCCGGGGATCAGTGCCGGCCGCACAGTACAGATATAGGAGAAGTGTCTATAATCCGGAGATCAGTGCCGGCCGTACAGTACAGATATAGGAGAAGTGTCTATAATCCGGGGATCAGTGCCGGCCGTACAGTACAGATATAGAAGAAGTATCTATAATCCGGGGATCAGTGCCGGCCGTACAGTACAGATATAGGAGAAGTGTCTATAATCCGGGGATCAGTGCCGGCCGTACAGTACAGATATAGGAGAAGTGTCTATAATCCGGGGATCAGTGTCGGCCGTACAGTACAGATATAGGAGAAGTGTCTATAATCCGGAGATCAGTGCCGGCCGTACAGTACAGATATAGGAGAAGTGTCTATAATCCGGGGATCAGTGCCGGCCGTACAGTACAGATATAGGAGAAGTGTCTATAATCCGGAGATCGGTGCCGGCCGTACAGTACAGATATAGGAGAAGTGTCTATAATCCGGAGATCAGTGCCGGCCGTACAGTACAGATATAGGAGAAGTGTCTATAATCCGGGGATCAGTGTCGGCCGTACAGTACAGATATAGGAGAAGTGTCTATAATCCGGAGATCAGTGCCGGCCGTACAGTACAGATATAGGAGAAGTGTCTATAATCCGGGGATCGGTGCCGGCCGTACAGTACAGATATAGGAGAAGTATCTATAATCCGGGGATCAGTGCCGGCCGTACAGTACAGATATAGGAGAAGTATCTATAATCCGGAGATCAGTGCCGGCCGTACAGTACAGATATAGGAGAAGTGTCTATAATCCGGGGATCAGTGCCGGCCGTACAGTACAGATATAGGAGAAGTGTCTATAATCCGGGGATCAGTGCCGGCCGTACAGTACAGATATAGGAGAAGTATCTATAATCCGGGGATCAGTGCCGGCCGTACAGTACAGATATAGGAGAAGTGTCTATAATCCGGGGATCAGTGCCGGCCGTACAGTACAGATATAGGAGAAGTGTCTATAATCCGGAGATCAGTGCCGGCCGTACAGTACAGATATAGGAGAAGTATCTATAATCCGGGGATCAGTGCCGGCCGTACAGTACAGATATAGGAGAAGTATCTATAATCCGGAGATCAGTGCCGGCCGTACAGTACAGATATAGGAGAAGTGTCTATAATCCGGGGATCAGTGCCGGCCGTACAGTACAGATATAGGAGAAGTATCTATAATCCGGAGATCAGTGCCGGCCGTACAGTACAGATATAGGAGAAGTGTCTATAATCCGGGGATCAGTGCCGGCCGTACAGTACAGATATAGGAGAAGAGTCTATAATCCGGGGATCAGTGCCGGCCGTACAGTACAGATATAGGAGAAGTGTCTATAATCCGGGGATCAGTGCCGGCCGTACAGTACAGATATAGGAGAAGTATCTATAATCCGGGGATCAGTGCCGGCCGTACAGTACAGATATAGGAGAAGTGTCTATAATCCGGGGATCAGTGCCGGCCGTACAGTACAGATATAGGAGAAGTATCTATAATCCGGGGATCAGTGCCGGCCGTACAGTACAGATATAGGAGAAGTGTCTATAATTCGGGGATCAGTGCCGGCCGTACAGTACAGATATAGGAGAAGTATCTATAATCCGGGGATCAGTGCCGGCCGTACAGTACAGATATAGGAGAAGTGTCTATAATCCGGAGATCAGTGCCGGCCGTACAGTACAGATATAGGAGAAGTGTCTATAATCCGGGGATCAGTGCCGGCCGTACAGTACAGATATAGGAGAAGTGTCTATAATCCGGGGATCAGTGCCGGCCGTACAGTACAGATATAGGAGAAGTGTCTATAATCCGGGGATCGGTGCCGGCCGTACAGTACAGATATAGGAGAAGTGTCTATAATCCGGAGATCAGTGCCGGCCGTACAGTACAGATATAGGAGAAGTGTCTATAATCCGGAGATCGGTGCCGGCCGTACAGTACAGATATAGGAGAAGTGTCTATAATCCGGAGATCGGTGCCGGCCGTACAGTACAGATATAGGAGAAGTGTCTATAATCCGGGGATCACTGCCGGCCGTACAGTACAGATATAGGAGAAGTGTCTATAATCCGGAGATCAGTGCCGGCCGTACAGTACAGATATAGGAGAAGTGTCTATAATCCGGGGATCAGTGCCGGCCGTACAGTACAGATATAGGAGAAGTATCTATAATCCGGGGATCAGTGTCGGCCGTACAGTACAGATATAGGAGAAGTGTCTATAATCCGGAGATCAGTGCCGGCCGTACAGTACAGATATAGGAGAAGTATCTATAATCCGGAGATCAGTGCCGGCCGTACAGTACAGATATAGGAGAAGTATCTATAATCCGGGGATCAGTGCCGGCCGTACAGTACAGATATAGGAGAAGTATCTATAATCCGGGGATCAGTGCCGGCCGCACAGTACAGATATAGGAGAAGTGTCTATAATCCGGGGATCAGTGCCGGCCGTACAGTACAGATATAGGAGAAGTATCTATAATCCGGAGATCAGTGCCGGCCGTACAGTACAGATATAGGAGAAGTATCTATAATCCGGGGATCAGTGCCGGCCGTACAGTACAGATATAGGAGAAGTATCTATAATCCGGAGATCAGTGCCGGCCGTACAGTACAGATATAGGAGAAGTGTCTATAATCCGGGGATCAGTGCCGGCCGTACAGTACAGATATAGGAGAAGTGTCTATAATCCGGGGATCAGTGCCGGCCGTACAGTACAGATATAGGAGAAGTGTCTATAATCCGGGGATCAGTGCCGGCCGTACAGTACAGATATAGGAGAAGTGTCTATAATCCGGGGATCAGTGCCGGCCGTACAGTACAGATATAGGAGAAGTGTCTATAATCCGGAGATCAGTGCCGGCCGTACAGTACAGATATAGGAGAAGTGTCTATAATCCGGAGATCAGTGCCGGCCGTACAGTACAGATATAGGAGAAGTGTCTATAATCCGGGGATCAGTGCCGGCCGTACAGTACAGATATAGGAGAAGTGTCTATAATCCGGGGATCAGTGCCGGCCGTACAGTACAGATATAGGAGAAGTGTCTATAATCCGGGGATCAGTGCCGGCCGTACAGTACAGATATAGGAGAAGTGTCTATAATCCGGGGATCAGTGCCGGCCGTACAGTACAGATATAGGAGAAGTGTCTATAATCCGGGGATCAGTGCCGGCCGTACAGTACAGATATAGGAGAAGTGTCTATAATCCGGAGATCAGTGCCGGCCGTACAGTACAGATATAGGAGAAGTGTCTATAATCCGGGGATCAGTGCCGGCCGTACAGTACAGATATAGGAGAAGTGTCTATAATCCGGAGATCAGTGCCGGCCGTACAGTACAGATATAGGAGAAGTATCTATAATCCGGAGATCAGTGCCGGCCGTACAGTACAGATATAGGAGAAGTGTCTATAATCCGGAGATCAGTGCCGGCCGTACAGTACAGATATAGGAGAAGTGTCTATAATCCGGGGATCAGTGCCGGCCGTACAGTACAGATATAGGAGAAGTGTCTATAATCCGGGGATCAGTGCCGGCCGTACAGTACAGATATAGGAGAAGTGTCTATAATCCGGAGATCAGTGCCGGCCGTACAGTACAGATATAGGAGAAGTGTCTATAATCCGGGGATCAGTGCCGGCCGTACAGTACAGATATAGGAGAAGTGTCTATAATCCGGAGATCAGTGCCGGCCGTACAGTACAGATATAGGAGAAGTATCTATAATCCGGGGATCAGTGCCGGCCGTACAGTACAGATATAGGAGAAGTGTCTATAATCCGGAGATCAGTGCCGGCCGTACAGTACAGATATAGGAGAAGTGTCTATAATCCGGAGATCAGTGCCGGCCGTACAGTACAGATATAGGAGAAGTGTCTATAATCCGGAGATCAGTGCCGGCCGTACAGATATAGGAGAAGAGTCTATAATCCGGGGATCAGTGCCGGCCGTACAGTACAGATATAGGAGAAGTATCTATAATCCGGAGATCAGTGCCGGCCGTACAGTACAGATATAGGAGAAGTGTCTATAATCCGGGGATCAGTGCCGGCCGTACAGTACAGATATAGGAGAAGTGTCTATAATCCGGAGATCAGTGCCGGCCGTACAGTACAGATATAGGAGAAGTGTCTATAATCCGGAGATCAGTGCCGGCCGTACAGTACAGATATAGGAGAAGTGTCTATAATCCGGAGATCAGTGCCGGCCGCACAGTACAGATATAGGAGAAGTGTCTATAATCCGGAGATCAGTGCCGGCCGTACAGATATAGGAGAAGAGTCTATAATCCGGGGATCAGTGCCGGCCGTACAGTACAGATATAGGAGAAGTATCTATAATCCGGAGATCAGTGCCGGCCGTACAGTACAGATATAGGAGAAGTGTCTATAATCCGGAGATCAGTGCCGGCCGTACAGTACAGATATAGGAGAAGTGTCTATAATCCGGAGATCAGTGCCGGCCGTACAGATATAGGAGAAGAGTCTATAATCCGGGGATCAGTGCCGGCCGTACAGTACAGATATAGGAGAAGTATCTATAATCCGGGGATCAGTGCCGGCCGTACAGTACAGATATAGGAGAAGTGTCTATAATCCGGGGATCAGTGCCGGCCGTACAGTACAGATATAGGAGAAGTGTCTATAATCCGGAGATCAGTGCCGGCCGTACAGTACAGATATAGGAGAAGTATCTATAATCCGGAGATCAGTGCCGGCCGTACAGTACAGATATAGGAGAAGTGTCTATAATCCGGAGATCAGTGCCGGCCGTACAGTACAGATATAGGAGAAGTGTCTATAATCCGGAGATCAGTGCCGGCCGTACAGTACAGATATAGGAGAAGTGTCTATAATCCGGGGATCAGTGCCGGCCGTACAGTACAGATATAGGAGAAGTGTCTATAATCCGGAGATCAGTGCCGGCCGTACAGTACAGATATAGGAGAAGTGTCTATAATCCGGGGATCAGTGCCGGCCGTACAGTACAGATATAGGAGAAGTATCTATAATCCGGGCATCAGTGCCGGCCGTACAGTACAGATATAGGAGACTTCCGTCTGTCCTTCTGTCTGTCACGAATATTCATTGGTCGCGGCCTCTGTCAGTTATGGAAATCCATGTCGCTGATTGGTCGCGGCAAAACAGCCACGACCAATCAGCGACGGGCACAGTCCCGAAGAAAATGGCCGCTCCTTGCTCCCTGCAGTCAGTGCCTGGCGCCCCCCGCATACTCCCCTCCAGTCAGCGCTCACACAGGGTTAATGGCAGCGTTGACCGCGGTGTAACACACTCTGTTACCGCTGCTATTAACCCTGTGTGACCAACTTTTTACCATTGATGCGGCCTATGCACCATGAATAGTAAAAATATCTAATGTTAAAAATAATAAATAAAATAAAAGATAGTTACATACTCACCTCCTGGAGCCTCCGGATTGAACCGGCCGGTTACCGATGCTCCTCGCGACGCCCCAGTAACCGCTGCATGCATTGCGGTCTCGCGAGATGATGACGTACAGTCTCGCAAGACCGCTACGTCATCATCTCGCAAGACCGCAATGCAATCTTCAGACCGGAGTGCGCGACAAGCATCGGGAACCGGCCGCTTCGATCCGGAGGCTCCAGGAGGTGAATATGTAACTATTTTTTATTTTAATTCTTTTTTTAACAGGGATATGGTGCATACTATGTGGCTGGGCAATATACTATGTGGCTGGGCAATATACCACGTGGCCGGGCAATATACCACGTGGCCGGGCAATATACCACGTGGCCGGGCAATATACCACGTGGCCGGGCAATATACCACGTGGCCAGGCAATATACCACGTGGCCAGGCAATATACCACGTGGCCGGGCAATATACCACGTGGCCGGGCAATATACCACGTGGCCAGGCAATATACCACGTGGCCGGGCAATATACCACGTGGCCGGGCAATATACTACGTGGCCGGGCAATATACCACGTGGCCGGGCAATATACCACGTGGCCGGGCAATATACCACGTGGCCAGGCAATATACCACGTGGCCGGGCAATATACCACGTGGCCGGGCAATATACTACGTGGCTGGGCAATATACCACGTGGCCGGGCAATATACCACGTGGCTGGGCAATATACCACGTGGCCAGGCAATATACCACGTGGCCGGGCAATATACTACGTGGCCGGGCAATATACTACGTGGCTGGGCAATATACTACGTGGCTGGGCAATATACTACGTGGGCTGTGCAATATATTACGTGGCTGGGCAATATACTACGTGGCTGGGCAATATACTACGTCACAGGGCAATATATTACGTGGCTGGGCAATATACTACGTGGCTGGGCAATATACTACGTGGCTGGGCAATATACTACGTCACAGGGCAATATATTACGTGGCTGGGCAATATACTACGTGGTTGGGCAATATACTACGTGGCTGGGCAATATACTACGTGGCTGGGCAATATATTACGTGGCTGGGCAATATACTACGTGACTGGGCAATATTCTAAGTGGCTGGGCAATATACTACGTGGCCGGGGAATATACTACGTGGCTGGGCAATATACTACGTGGCTGGGCAATATACTACGTGGCCGGGGAATATACTACGTGGCTGGGGAATATACTACGTGGCTGGGCAATATACTACGTGGCTGGGCAATATACTACGTGGCCGGGGAATATACTACGTGGCTGGGGAATATACTACGTGGCTGGGCAATATACTACGTCACAGGGCAATATATTACGTGGCTGGGCAATATACTACGTGGCTGGGCAATATACTACGTCACAGGGCAATATATTACGTGGCTGGGCAATATACTACGTGGCTGGGCAATATACTACGTGGCTGGGCAATATACTACGTCACAGGGCAATATATTACGTGACTGGGCAATATTCTACGTGGCCGGGGAATATACTACGTGGCTGGGCAATATACTACGTGGCCGGGGAATATACTACGTGGCTGGGGAATATACTACGTGGCTGGGCAATATACTACGTGGCTGGGCAATATACTACGTGGCTGGGCAATATACTACGTGGCTGGGGAATATACTACGTGGCTGGGCAATATACTACGTGACTGGGCAATATACTACGTGGCCGGGGAATATACTACGTGACTGGGCAATATACTACGTGGCTGGGCAATATTCTACGTGGCCGGGGAATATACTACATGGACATACATATTCTAGAATACCCGATGCGTTAGAATCGGGCCACCATCTAGTATAGGGGAAGTATCGATGATTAGACCCAAGCAGTGTGCAGGTACAGACATGACCCGCAGGGGGCGCGCTGCAGTGCGGGTGCAGTCTTGGTTTCTCACCTGTCTGCCTTGGAAACTCAGGACGTCTCCATCACTCCTGTTCCGTTATACACCATAGAGTCTGAAGGAATCGAGGACAGATCGCCCAGCTGTATCCTGCAGATGGCCGGAAGTAGGAAGCGCTGCCGGCGCCATGTTGGTTTCGGGCACAGTAACGCTGACCCTATGATTCGGGGATGTTGCCCTCAGTGTGGAGCTGGAGTGACCCCGCGGGGTTTACTTCGCTGTGGCTCCTATAGACGCTGATAGGGGGCGTATTTGTTACCCCCTCTCCTCTCCCGAGCGGCTCCTGCGCTGCTTCCTCTGCTGTAGACGGGTTTGCTTTGCAATAGTTGAGAAGCTCACAAAGTGCAAATCCCCCCTGGTGTGTCCCCCATTAATATGCATTGATTTAGCCCTTACTATACTAGATATACTAAATAGTTAAAAGCCTCTCAGACCCCCAACAAATAGAAACTCCGGACCCTGTAAAAGTAGTAGCACCCCTGAGGTCACACTCCAGAAATCAATATTGACCCAGGACCCCCCCCCCCCTAAACTAATGCAGACCCCCTATACAAATACAGACCCTAGAGTAGACCCCTATATACATACATTTCCCAAAAATTCTCCCTATATACACATACAGACCCCCAAAACAGACTATACAGATACAGACCCCAGAGCACACTGCCTATACAGATACAGACCCCAGAGAACACTGCCTATACAGATACAGACCCCAGAGCACACTGCCTATACAGATACAGATCCCAGAGAACACTGCCAATACAGATACAGACCCCAGAGAACACTGCCTATACAGATACAGACCCCAGAGCACACTGCCTATACAGATACAGATCCCAGAGAACACTGCCTATACAGATACAGACCCCAGAGAACACTGCCTATACAGATACAGACCCCAGAGCACACTGCCTATACAGATACAGATCCCAGAGAACACTGCCTATACAGATACAGACCCCAGAGCACACTGCCTATACAGATACAGACCCCAGAGCACACTGCGTATACAGATACAGACCCCAGAGCACACTGCCTATACAGATACAGACCCCAGAGCACACTCCCTATACAGATACAGACCCCAGAGCACACTGCCTATACAGATACAGACCCCAGAGCACACTCCCTATACAGATACAGACCCCAGAGAACACTGCCTATACAGATACAGACCCCAGAGCACACTCCCTATACAGATACAGACCCCAGAGCACACTGCCAATACAGATACAGACCCCAGAGAACACTGCCTATACAGATACAGACCCCAGAGCACACTGCCAATACAGATACAGACCCCAGAGCACACTCCCTATACAGATACAGACCCCAGAGCACACTGCCTATACAGATACAGACCCCAGAGCACACTCCCTATACAGATACAGACCCCAGAGAACACTGCCAATACAGATACAGACCCCAGAGCACACTGCCAATACAGATACAGACCCCAGAGCACACTCCCTATACAGATACAGACCCCAGAGCACACTGCCTATACAGATACAGACCCCAGAGCACACTCCCTATACAGATACAGACCCCAGAGAACACTGCCTATACAGATACAGACCCCAGAGCACACTGCCTATACAGATACAGACCCCAGAGAACACTGCCTATACAGATACAGACCCCAGAGAACACTCCCTATACAGATACAGACCCCAGAGAACACTGCCAATACAGATACAGACCCCAGAGAACACTGCCTATACAGATACAGACCCCAGAGAACACTGCCAATACAGATACAGACCCCAGAGAACACTGCCTATACAGATACAGACCCCAGAGCACACTGCCTATACAGATACAGACCCCAGAGAACACTGCCTATACAGATACAGACCCCAGAGAACACTGCCTATACAGATACAGACCCCAGAGAACACTGCCTATACAGATACAGACCCCAGAGAACACTGCCTATACAGATACAGACCCCAGAGAACACTGCCTATACAGATACAGACCCCAGAGAACACTGCCTATACAGATACAGACCCCAGAGAACACTGCCTATACAGATACAGACCCCAGAGAACACTGCCTATACAGATACAGACCCCAGAGAACACTGCCTATACAGATACAGACCCCAGAGCACACTGCCTATACAGATACAGACCCCAGAGAACACTGCCTATACAGATACAGACCTCAGAGAACACTCCCTATACAGATACAGACCCCAGAGAAACCTGCCTATACAGATACAGACCCCAGAGCACACTGCCTATACAGATACAGACCTCAGAGAACACTGCCTATACAGATACAGACCCCAGAGAACACTGCCTATACAGATACAGACCTCAGAGAACACTGCCAATACAGATACAGACCCCAGAGCACACTGCCTATACAGATACAGACCCCAGAGAACACTGCCTATACAGATACAGACCTCAGAGAACACTCCCTATACAGATACAGACCCCAGAGCACACTGCCTATACAGATACAGACCCCAGAGCACACTCCCTATACAGATACAGACCCCAGAGAACACTGCCTATACAGATACAGACCCCAGAGAACACTGCCTATACAGATACAGACCCCAGAGCACACTGCCTATACAGATACAGACCCCAGAGAACACTGCCTATACAGATACAGACCCCAGAGCACACTGCCTATACAGATACAGACCCCAGAGTACACTGCCAATACAGATACAGACCCCAGAGCACACTGCCTATACAGATACAGACCCCAGAGAACACTGCCTATACAGATACAGACCCCAGAGAACACTGCCTATACAGATACAGACCCCAGAGCACACTGCCTATACAGATACAGACCCCAGAGAACACTGCCTATACAGATACAGACCCCAGAGCACACTGCCTATACAGATACAGACCCCAGA
Source organism: Ranitomeya imitator (assembly GCF_032444005.1). Lineage (NCBI taxonomy): Eukaryota > Metazoa > Chordata > Amphibia > Anura > Dendrobatidae > Ranitomeya > Ranitomeya imitator. Next base: position 24,684,001 of record NC_091284.1, read on the forward strand.
GTACACTGCCAATACAGATACAGACCCCAGAGCACACTGCCTATACAGATACAGACCCCAGAGAACACTGCCTATACAGATACAGACCCCAGAGCACACTGCCTATACAGATACAGACCCCAGAGCACACTGCCTATACAGATACAGACCCCAGAGAACACTGCCTATACAGATACAGGCCCCAGAGAACACTGCCTATACAGATACAGACCCTAGAGAACACTGCCTATACAGATACAGACCCCAGAGAACACTGCCTATACAGATACAGACCCCAGAGAACACTGCCTATACAGATACAGACCCCAGAGAACACTGCCTATACAGATACAGACCCCAGAGAACACTGCCTATACAGATACAGACCCCAGAGAACACTGCCTATACAGATACAGACCCCAGAGAACACTGCCTATACAGATACAGACCCCAGAGAACACTGCCTATACAGATACAGACCCCAGAGCACACTGCCTATACAGATACAGACCCCAGAGAACACTGCCTATACAGATACAGACCCCAGAGAAACCTGCCTATACAGATACAGACCCCAGAGAAACCTGCCTATACAGATACAGACCCCAGAGCACACTGCCTATACAGATACAGACCCCAGAGCACACTGCCTATACAGATACAGACCCCAGAGCACACTGCCTATACAGATACAGACCCCAGAGAACACTGCCTATACAGATACAGACCCCAGAGCACACTGCCTATACAGATACAGACCCCAGAGAACACTGCCTATACAGATACAGACCCCAGAGAACACTGCCTATACAGATACAGACCCCAGAGCACACTCCCTATACAGATACAGACCCCAGAGAACACTGCCTATACAGATACAGACCCCAGAGCACACTGCCTATACAGATACAGACCCCAGAGAACACTGCCTATACAGATACAGACCCCAGAGAACACTGCCTATACAGATACAGACCCCAGAGCACACTCCCTATACAGATACAGACCCCAGAGAACACTGCCTATACAGATACAGACCCCAGAGCACACTGCCTATACAGATACAGACCCCAGAGAACACTGCCTATACAGATACAGACCCCAGATAACACTGCCTATACAGATACAGACCCCGGAGCACACTCCCTATACAGATACAGACCCCAGAGAACACTGCCTATACAGATACAGACCCCAGAGAACACTGCCTATACAGATACAGACCCCAGAGCACACTGCCTATACAGATACAGACCCCAGAGAACACTGCCTATACAGATACAGACCCCAGAGCACACTGCCTATACAGATACAGACCCCGGAGCACACTCCCTATACAGATACAGACCCCAGAGAACACTCCCTATACAGATACAGACCCCAGAGCACACTACCTATACAGATACAGACCCCAGAGAACACTGCCTATACAGATACAGACCCCAGAGCACACTACCTATACAGATACAGACCCCAGAGAACACTGCCTATACAGATACAGACCCCAGAGAACACTGCCTATACAGATACAGACCCCAGAGAACACTGCCTATACAGATACAGACCCCAGAGCACACTGCCAATACAGATACAGACCCCAGAGCACACTGCCAATACAGATACAGACCCCAGAGCACACTGCCTATACAGATACAGACCCCAGAGCACACTGCCAATACAGATACAGACCCCAGAGCACACTGCCTATACAGATACAGACCCCAGAGAACACTCCCTATACAGATACAGACCCCAGAGAACACTGCCTATACAGATACAGACCCCAGAGAACACTCCCTATACAGATACAGACCCCAGAGAACACTCCCTATACAGATACAGACCCCAGAGAACACTGCCTATACAGATACAGACCCCAGAGAACACTGCCTATACAGATACAGACCCCAGAGAACACTGCCTATACAGATACAGACCCCAGAGAACACTGCCTATACAGATACAGACCCCAGAGCACACTGCCTATACAGATACAGACCCCAGAGCACACTGCCTATACAGATACAGACCCCAGAGAACACTCCCTATACAGATACAGACCCCAGAGAACACTGCCTATATAGATACAGACCCCAGAGCACACTGCCTATACAGATACAGACCCCAGAGCACACTCCCTATACAGATACAGACCCCAGAGCACACTGCCTATACAGATACAGACCCCAGAGCACACTCCCTATACAGATACAGACCCCAGAGCACACTGCCTATACAGATACAGACCCCAGAGCACACTCCCTATACAGATACAGACCCCAGAGCACACTGCCTATACAGATACAGACCCCAGAGAACACTGCCTATACAGATACAGACCCCAGAGCACACTCCCTATACAGATACAGACCCCAGAGCACTGTCATGATCCCAATGGCAGGGGATCACTAAAGGACAAGCACAGATACAAACAAGCTCTAGGGCGATGGAACCTGAGCTGACCGCGACCCTGAACCTAACACACAAATAAAAGTAGCCGGGGAACGTGCCTACGATTATCCTAGACGTCTCGCTCCAGCCGAAGATCTAACTTCCCCTATTAGAAGAAACACAGACCTCTCTTGCCTCCAGAGAAATACCCCACAGAAATAGCAGCCCCCCACATATAATGACGGTGAAATGAGAGGAAAGCACATACGCAGTATGAAAACAGTTTCAGCAAAATGAGGCCCGCTAAAGCTAGTTAGCAGAGGATACAAAAGTGAACTGCGTGGTCAGCGAAAAACCCTTCAAAAAAACCATCCTGAAATTACTTGAACTCATGTGCCAACTCATGGTACATGAGGAGCAATTTCAGCCCACTAGAGCAACCAGCAGCAAAGAATCACATATCTGCAGGCTGGACTAAAAACCAAATAAAGCAAAACACCAAAACAGGAAAATCCAAACTTAGCTTGACCAGAAGGTTCTAGGAGCAGGGAGCAGAGGTAACAAGACACACTGGATACATTGATAACCGGCGAGGAAATGCCAGCAAAGCCAGGTTAAATAGGAAACTCCCATATCCTGATGGAACAGGTGGAACCCAGAGACCCAGGAAAGACAAGTCACCCAGTACCATCAGTAACCACCAGAGGGAGCCCAAAAACAGAACTCACAACAGTACCCCCCCCCCTTGAGGAGGGGTCACCGAACCCTCACGAGAACCACCAGGGCGACCAGGATGAGCCCTATGAAAAGCGCGAACCAAATCATCAGCATGAACATCCGAGGCAACCACCCAAGAATTATCCTCCTGACCATAACCCTTCCACTTGACCAAATACTGGAGTTTCCGTCTGGAAACACGAGAATCCAAGATCTTCTCCACAACATACTCCAATTCTCCCTCCACCAGCACCGGAGCAGGAGGCTCCAGCGAAGGAACAACAGGTACCTCATACTTCCGCAACAACGACCGATGGAACACATTATGAATAGCAAACGATGCCGGGAGATCCAAACGAAACGACACCGGGTTAAGAATTTCCAAGATCCTATAGGGACCGATGAACCGAGGCTTGAACTTAGGAGAAGAGACCTTCATAGGAACAAAACGAGAAGACAACCACACCAAGTCCCCAACAAGAAGTCGAGGACCCACGCGGCGACGGCGATTAGCAAACTGCTGAGCCTTCTCCTGGGACAACTTCAAATTGTCCACCACATGACTCCAAATCCGATGCAACCTATCCACCACCATGTCCACTCCAGGACAATCAGAAGGTTCCACCTGACCAGAGGAAAAACGAGGATGAAACCCCGAATTACAAAAGAAAGGAGAAACCAAGGTAGCAGAACTAGCCCGATTATTAAGGGCAAACTCGGCCAGCGGCAAAAAGGTAACCCAGTCATCCTGATCAGCAGAAACAAAACACCTCAAATAAGTTTCCAAGGTCTGATTAGTTCGTTCAGTCTGGCCATTCGTCTGAGGATGGAATGCAGACGAAAAGGACAAATCAATGCCCATCTTAGCACAGAACGTCCGCCAAAATCTAGACACAAACTGGGATCCCCTGTCAGAAACGATGTTCTCAGGAATCCCATGCAAACGAACCACATTCTGAAAAAACAGAGGGACCAACTCAGAGGAGGAAGGTAACTTAGGCAAGGGTACCAGATGAACCATTTTAGAAAAGCGATCACACACAACCCAGATGACGGACATTTTTTGAGAGACAGGGAGATCCGAAATAAAGTCCATGGAAATGTGCGTCCAAGGCCTCTTCGGGATAGGCAAAGGTGACAACAATCCACTGGCCCGAGAACAGCAAGGCTTAGCCCGAGCACAAACCTCACAAGACTGCACAAAAGAACGCACATCCCTCGACAAGGAAGGCCACCAAAAAGACCTGGCCACCAAGTCTCTAGTACCAAATATTCCAGGATGACCTGCCAACTCAGAAGAATGGACCTCGGAGATGACTCTACTGGTCCAATTATCCGGAACAAATAGTCTCTCAGGCGGACAACGATCAGGTTTACCTGCCTGAAACTCCTGCAAAGCACGTCGCAAGTCTGGGGAGACAGCAGACAAAATCACCCCATCCCTAAGGATACCAGAGGGCTCAGAATTTCCAAGGGAGTCAGGCACAAAACTCCTAGAAAGAGCATCCGCCTTCACATTCTTTGAACCTGGCAGGTATGAAACCACAAAATTGAAACGAGAGAAAAACAGTGACCAACGAGCCTGTCTAGGATTCAGACGCCTGGCAGACTCAAGGTAAATCAAATTTTTGTGATCAGTCAAGACCACCACACGATGTCTAGCACCCTCTAGCCAATGACGCCACTCCTCAAATGCCCACTTCATGGCCAAAAGTTCCCGATTACCAACATCATAATTCCGCTCAGCCGGCGAAAACTTTCTAGAAAAAAACGCGCATGGCTTCATCACTGAGCCATCGGAGCTTCTCTGTGACAAAACCGCCCCAGCTCCAATCTCGGAAGCATCAACCTCAACCTGAAAAGGGAGCGAAACATCTGGCTGACGCAACACAGGAGCAGAAGAAAACCGGCGCTTAAGTTCCTGAAAGGCCTCCACAGCCGCATGAGACCAATTAGCAACATCAGCACCCTTCTTAGTCAAATCCGTCAAAGGCTTAACAACACTAGAAAAATTAGTTATAAAACGACGATAGAAATTAGCAAAGCCCAAGAACTTCTGTAGACTCTTAAGAGATGTAGGCTGCGTCCAGTCACAAATAGCCTGAACCTTGACGGGATCCATCTCAATAGTAGAAGGGGAAAAAATATACCCCAAGAAAGAAATCTTCTGGACTCCAAAGAGACACTTTGAGCCTTTTACAAACAAGGAATTGGCCCGCAGGACCTGAAACACCTTCCTGACCTGCTGAACATGAGACTCCCAGTCATCAGAAAAAACCAAAATATCATCCAAATACACAATCATAAATTTATCCAGATATTCACGGAAAATATCGTGCATAAAGGACTGGAAGACTGAAGGAGCATTAGAAAGTCCAAAAGGCATTACCAAATACTCAAAATGGCCCTCAGGCGTATTAAATGCGGTTTTCCACTCATCACCTTGCTTTATTCGTATAAGATTATACGCACCCCGAAGATCAATCTTAGTGAACCATTTAGCCCCCTTAATGCGAGCAAACAAATCAGTCAACAATGGCAAAGGATACTGATATTTTACGGTAATCTTATTCAAAAGACGATAATCTATACAAGGCCTCAAGGAACCATCTTTTTTGGCCACGAAAAAAAAACCTGCTCCCAAAGGGGACAAAGATGGACGGATATGTCCCTTTTCCAAGGACTCCTTAACATAATCCCGCATAGCAGTATGCTCTGGCACTGACAGATTGAACAAACGACCTTTAGGAAATTTACTGCCTGGAATTAAATTTATAGCACAATCGCAATCCCTGTGAGGAGGAAGCGAACTGAGCTTAGGCTCCTCAAAAACATCCCGATAGTCAGACAAAAACACAGGAATCTCAGAAGGAGTAGATGAAGCGATAGAAATCAGAGGTGCATCATCATGAACCCCCTGACATCCCCAGCTTAACACAGACATTGTTTTCCAGTCAAGGACTGGATTATGAGTTTGTAACCATGGCAGACCAAGTACTAGAACATCATGCAAATTATACAGTACCAGGAAGCGAATCACCTCCTGGTGAACGGGAGTCATACGCATGGTCACTTGTGTCCAGTACTGAGGTTTATTCATAGCCAAAGGTGTAGAGTCAATTCCCTTCAAAGGAATAGGGACTTCCAGAGGCTCCAGACTAAACCCACAGCGATTGGCAAATGACCAATCCATAAGACTCAGGGCAGCGCCTGAATCCACATAGGCATCGACGGAAATGGATGATAATGAACAAATCAGAGTCACAGACAGAATGAACTTAGACTGTAAAGTACTAATGGCAACAGACTTATCAACCTTTTTTGTGCGTTTAGAGCATGCTGATATAACATGAGCTGAATCACCACAATAAAAGCACAACCTTTTTTTCCGCCTATAATTTTGCCGTTCACTTCTGGACTGAATTCTATCACATTGCATTATCTCAGGTGACGGTTCAGACGACACCGCCAAATGATGCACAGGTTTGCGCTCCCGTAAACGCCGATCAATCTGAATAGCCATAGTCATAGACTCATTCAGACCAGTAGGCGCAGGGAACCCCACCATAACATCTTTAATGGCCTCAGAAAGGCCATCTCTGAACTTTGCAGCCAGGGCGCACTCATTCCACTGAGTAAGCACCGACCACTTCCAAAATTTTTGACAATAAATTTCTGCTTCATCTTGCCCCTGAGAGAGGGCCAACAAAGCTTTTTCAGCCTGAATCTCTTGGTTAGGTTCCTCATGGAGCAAACCCAATGCCAGAAAAAACGCATCCGCATTAAGCAACGCAGGGTCCCCTGGTGCCAATGCAAATGCCCAATCCTGAGGGTCACCCCGCAGGAAAGATATAATAATCTTGACTTGCTGAGCAGGGTCTCCAGAGGAGCGAAATTTCAAAGAAAGAAACAACTTGCAATTCCTAAAATTCAGAAAACGAGATCTATCTCCAGAAAAAAACTCTGGGACAGGAATTCTAGGTTCAGACATAGGAGCATGTACAACAAAATCCTGTATATTTTGAACCTTAGCGGCAAGATTATTCAGACTGGAAGCCAAACTCTGGACGTCCATGATAACAGCTGGGATCAGAGCCATTCAAAGATTAAGAGGAGGAGGAAGTAGCCAGGCTGCAATAAGGCTAGGCAGCAAACTCTGAGGGAAAGAGAAAAAACAAAAAAAAAAAAAAAACTTACTCAGACTACTTATCCTCCTACGTCAGCCAATACAATTAACACTTTGTGGGCCGGTTATACTGTCATGATCCCAATGGCAGGGGATCACTAAAGGACAAGCACAGATACAAACAAGCTCTAGGGCGATGGAACCTGAGCTGACCGCGACCCTGAACCTAACACACAAATAAAAGTAGCCGGGGAACGTGCCTACGATGATCCTAGACGTCTCGCTCCCGCCGAAGATCTAACTTCCCCTATTAGAAGAAACACAGACCTCTCTTGCCTCCAGAGAAATACCCCACAGAAATAGCAGCCCCCCACATATAATGACGGTGAAATGAGAGGAAAGCACATACGCAGTATGAAAACAGTTTCAGCAAAATCAGGCCCGCTAAAGCTAGATAGCAGAGGATACAAAAGTGAACTGCGCGGTCAGCGAAAAACCCTTCAAAAAAACCATCCTGAAATTACTTGAACTCATGTGCCAACTCATGGTACATGAGGAGCAATTTCAGCCCACTAGAGCAACCAGCAGCAAAGAATCACATATCTGCAGGCTGGACTAAAAACCAAATAAAGCAAAACACCAAAACAGGAAAATCCAAACTTAGCTTGACCAGAAGGTTCTAGGAGCATGGAGCAGAGGTAACAAGACACACTGGATACATTGATAACCGGCGAGGAAATGCCAGCAAAGCCAGGTTAAATAGGAAACTCCCATATCCTGATGGAACAGGTGGAACCCAGAGACCCAGGAAAGACAAGTCACCCAGTACCATCAGTAACCACCAGAGGGAGCCCAAAAACAGAACTCACAACAGAGCACACTCCCTATACAGATACAGACCCCAGAGCACACTGCCTATACAGATACAGACCCCAGAGCACACTCCCTATACAGATACAGACCCCAGAGCACACTGCCTATACAGAAACAGACCCCAGAGCACACTGTCTATACAGATACAGACCCCAGAGCACACTCCCTATACAGATACAGACCCCAGAGCACACTGCCTATACAGATACAGACTCCAGAGCACACTGCCTATACAGATACAGACCCCAGAGAACACTCCCTATACAGATACAGACCCCAGAGAACACTCCCTATACAGATACAGACCCCAGAGCACACTGCCTATACAGATACAGACCCCAGAGAACACTGCCTATACAGATACAGACCCCAGAGAACACTCCCTATACAGATACAGACCCCAGAGCACACTGCCTATACAGATACAGAACCCAGAGAACACTGCCTATACAGATACAGACCCCAGAGCACACTACCTATACAGATACAGACCCCAGAGAACACTCCCTATACAGATACAGACCCCAGAGCACACTGCCTATACAGATACAGAACCCAGAGAACACTGCCTATACAGATACAGACCCCAGAGAACACTGCCTATACAGATACAGACCCCAGAGCACACTACCTATACAGATACAGACCCCAGAGAACACTCCCTATACAGATACAGACCCCAGAGCACACTGCCTATACAGATACAGACCCCAGAGAACACTCCCTATACAGATACAGACCCCAGAGCACACTGCCTATACAGATACAGACCCCAGAGCACACTGCCTATACAGATACAGACCCCAGAGAACACTCCCTATACAGATACAGACCCCAGAGCACACTACCTATACAGATACAGACCCCAGAGCACACTGCCTATACAGATACAGACCCCAGAGAACACTCCCTATACAGATACAGAACCCAGAGAACACTGCCTATACAGATACAGACCCCAGAGAACACTCCCTATACAGATACAGACCCCAGAGCACACTCCCTATACAGATACAGAACCCAGAGAACACTGCCTATACAGATACAGACCCCAGAGCACACTACCTATACAGATACAGACCCCAGAGAACACTCCCTATACAGATACAGACCCCAGAGCACACTCCCTATACAGATACAGAACCCAGAGAACACTGCCTATACAGATACAGACCCCAGAGCACACTGCCTATACAGATACAGACCCCAGAGAACACTCCCTATACAGATACAGACCCCAGAGCACACTCCCTATACAGATACAGACCCCAGAGCACACTGCCTATACAGATACAGACCCCAGAGAACACTGCCTATACAGATACAGACCCCAGAGCACACTGCCTATACAGATACAGACCCCAGAGCACACTGCCTATACAGATACAGACCCCAGAGCACACTGCCTATACAGATACAGACCCCAGAGCACACTGCCTATACAGATACAGACCCCAGAGCACACTGCCTATACAGATACAGACCCCAGAGAACACTGCCTATACAGATACAGACCCCAGAGAACACTGCCTATACAGATACAGACCCCAGAGAACACTGCCTATACAGATACAGACCCCAGAGAACACTGCCTATACAGATACAGACCCCAGAGCACACTCCCTATACAGATACAGACCCCAGAGCACACTCCCTATACAGATACAGACCCCAGAGAAACCTGCCTATACAGATACAGACCCCAGAGAACACTGCCTATACAGATACAGACCCCAGAGAACACTGCCTATACAGATACAGACCCCAGAGAACACTGCCTATACAGATACAGACCCCAGAGCACACTGCCTATACATATACAGACCCCAGAGAACACTCCCTATACAGATACAGACCCCAGAGCACACTACCTATACAGATACAGACCCCAGAGAACACTGCCTATACAGATACAGACCCCAGAGCACACTGCCTATACAGATACAGACCCCAGAGCACACTGCCTATACAGATACAGACCCCAGAGCACACTCCCTATACAGATACAGACCCCAGAGAACACTGCCTATACAGATACAGACCCCAGAGCACACTCCCTATACAGATACAGACCCCAGAGAACACTCCCTATACAGATACAGACCCCAGAGCACACTGCCTATACAGATACAGACCCCAGAGAACACTCCCTATACAGATACAGACCCCAGAGCACACTGCCTATACAGATACAGACCCCAGAGCACACTGCCTATACAGATACAGACCCCAGAGCACACTCCCTATACAGATACAGACCCCAGAGCACACTGCCTATACAGATACAGACCCCAGAGAACACTGCCTATACAGATACAGACCCCAGAGCACACTCCCTATACAGATACAGACCCCAGAGCACTGTCATGATCCCAATGGCAGGGGATCACTAAAGGACAAGCACAGATACAAACAAGCTCTAGGGCGATGGAACCTGAGCTGACCGCGACCCTGAACCTAACACACAAATAAAAGTAGCCGGGGAACGTGCCTACGATTATCCTAGACGTCTCGCTCCAGCCGAAGATCTAACTTCCCCTATTAGAAGAAACACAGACCTCTCTTGCCTCCAGAGAAATACCCCACAGAAATAGCAGCCCCCCACATATAATGACGGTGAAATGAGAGGAAAGCACATACGCAGTATGAAAACAGTTTCAGCAAAATGAGGCCCGCTAAAGCTAGTTAGCAGAGGATACAAAAGTGAACTGCGTGGTCAGCGAAAAACCCTTCAAAAAAAACCATCCTGAAATTACTTGAACTCATGTGCCAACTCATGGTACATGAGGAGCAATTTCAGCCCACTAGAGCAACCAGCAGCAAAGAATCACATATCTGCAGGCTGGACTAAAAACCAAATAAAGCAAAACACCAAAACAGGAAAATCCAAACTTAGCTTGACCAGAAGGTTCTAGGAGCAGGGAGCAGAGGTAACAAGACACACTGGATACATTGATAACCGGCGAGGAAATGCCAGCAAAGCCAGGTTAAATAGGAAACTCCCATATCCTGATGGAACAGGTGGAACCCAGAGACCCAGGAAAGACAAGTCACCCAGTACCATCAGTAACCACCAGAGGGAGCCCAAAAACAGAACTCACAACAGTACCCCCCCCCTTGAGGAGGGGTCACCGAACCCTCACGAGAACCACCAGGGCGACCAGGATGAGCCCTATGAAAAGCGCGAACCAAATCATCAGCATGAACATCCGAGGCAACCACCCAAGAATTATCCTCCTGACCATAACCCTTCCACTTGACCAAATACTGGAGTTTCCGTCTGGAAACACGAGAATCCAAGATCTTCTCCACAACATACTCCAATTCTCCCTCCACCAGCACCGGAGCAGGAGGCTCCAGCGAAGGAACAACAGGTACCTCATACTTCCGCAACAACGACCGATGGAACACATTATGAATAGCAAACGATGCCGGGAGATCCAAACGAAACGACACCGGGTTAAGAATTTCCAAGATCCTATAGGGACCGATGAACCGAGGCTTGAACTTAGGAGAAGAGACCTTCATAGGAACAAAACGAGAAGACAACCACACCAAGTCCCCAACAAGAAGTCGAGGACCCACGCGGCGACGGCGATTAGCAAACTGCTGAGCCTTCTCCTGGGACAACTTCAAATTGTCCACCACATGACTCCAAATCCGATGCAACCTATCCACCACCATGTCCACTCCAGGACAATCAGAAGGTTCCACCTGACCAGAGGAAAAACGAGGATGAAACCCCGAATTACAAAAGAAAGGAGAAACCAAGGTAGCAGAACTAGCCCGATTATTAAGGGCAAACTCGGCCAGCGGCAAAAAGGTAACCCAGTCATCCTGATCAGCAGAAACAAAACACCTCAAATAAGTTTCCAAGGTCTGATTAGTTCGTTCAGTCTGGCCATTCGTCTGAGGATGGAATGCAGACGAAAAGGACAAATCAATGCCCATCTTAGCACAGAACGTCCGCCAAAATCTAGACACAAACTGGGATCCCCTGTCAGAAACGATGTTCTCAGGAATCCCATGCAAACGAACCACATTCTGAAAAAACAGAGGGACCAACTCAGAGGAGGAACGTAACTTAGGCAAGGGTACCAGATGAACCATTTTAGAAAAGCGATCACACACAACCCAGATGACGGACATTTTTTGAGAGACAGGGAGATCCGAAATAAAGTCCATGGAAATGTGCGTCCAAGGCCTCTTCGGGATAGGCAAAGGTGACAACAATCCACTGGCCCGAGAACAGCAAGGCTTAGCCCGAGCACAAACCTCACAAGACTGCACAAAAGAACGCACATCCCTCGACAAGGAAGGCCACCAAAAAGACCTGGCCACCAAGTCTCTAGTACCAAATATTCCAGGATGACCTGCCAACTCAGAAGAATGGACCTCGGAGATGACTCTACTGGTCCAATTATCCGGAACAAATAGTCTCTCAGGCGGACAACGATCAGGTTTACCTGCCTGAAACTCCTGCAAAGCACGTCGCAAGTCTGGGGAGACAGCAGACAAAATCACCCCATCCCTAAGGATACCAGAGGGCTCAGAATTTCCAAGGGAGTCAGGCACAAAACTCCTAGAAAGAGCATCCGCCTTCACATTCTTTGAACCTGGCAGGTATGAAACCACAAAATTGAAACGAGAGAAAAACAGTGACCAACGAGCCTGTCTAGGATTCAGACGCCTGGCAGACTCAAGGTAAATCAAATTTTTGTGATCAGTCAAGACCACCACACGATGTCTAGCACCCTCTAGCCAATGACGCCACTCCTCAAATGCCCACTTCATGGCCAAAAGTTCCCGATTACCAACATCATAATTCCGCTCAGCCGGCGAAAACTTTCTAGAAAAAAACGCGCATGGCTTCATCACTGAGCCATCGGAGCTTCTCTGTGACAAAACCGCCCCAGCTCCAATCTCGGAAGCATCAACCTCAACCTGAAAAGGGAGCGAAACATCTGGCTGACGCAACACAGGAGCAGAAGAAAACCGGCGCTTAAGTTCCTGAAAGGCCTCCACAGCCGCATGAGACCAATTAGCAACATCAGCACCCTTCTTAGTCAAATCCGTCAAAGGCTTAACAACACTAGAAAAATTAGTTATAAAACGACGATAGAAATTAGCAAAGCCCAAGAACTTCTGTAGACTCTTAAGAGATGTAGGCTGCGTCCAGTCACAAATAGCCTGAACCTTGACGGGATCCATCTCAATAGTAGAAGGGGAAAAAATATACCCCAAGAAAGAAATCTTCTGGACTCCAAAGAGACACTTTGAGCCTTTTACAAACAAGGAATTGGCCCGCAGGACCTGAAACACCTTCCTGACCTGCTGAACATGAGACTCCCAGTCATCAGAAAAAACCAAAATATCATCCAAATACACAATCATAAATTTATCCAGATATTCACGGAAAATATCGTGCATAAAGGACTGGAAGACTGAAGGAGCATTAGAAAGTCCAAAAGGCATTACCAAATACTCAAAATGGCCCTCAGGCGTATTAAATGCGGTTTTCCACTCATCACCTTGCTTTATTCGTATAAGATTATACGCACCCCGAAGATCAATCTTAGTGAACCATTTAGCCCCCTTAATGCGAGCAAACAAATCAGTCAACAATGGCAAAGGATACTGATATTTTACGGTAATCTTATTCAAAAGACGATAATCTATACAAGGCCTCAAGGAACCATCTTTTTTGGCCACGAAAAAAAAACCTGCTCCCAAAGGGGACAAAGATGGACGGATATGTCCCTTTTCCAAGGACTCCTTAACATAATCCCGCATAGCAGTATGCTCTGGCACTGACAGATTGAACAAACGACCTTTAGGAAATTTACTGCCTGGAATTAAATTTATAGCACAATCGCAATCCCTGTGAGGAGGAAGCGAACTGAGCTTAGGCTCCTCAAAAACATCCCGATAGTCAGACAAAAACACAGGAATCTCAGAAGGAGTAGATGAAGCGATAGAAATCAGAGGTGCATCATCATGAACCCCCTGACAACCCCAGCTTAACACAGACATTGATTTCCAGTCAAGGACTGGATTATGAGTTTGTAACCATGGCAGACCAAGCACTAGGACATCATGCAAATTATACAGTACCAGGAAGCGAATCACCTCCTGATGAACGGGAGTCATACGCATGGTCACTTGTGTCCAGTACTGAGGTTTATTCATAGCCAAAGGTGTAGAGTCAATTCCCTTCAAAGGAATAGGGACTTCCAGAGGCTCCAGACTAAACCCACAGCGATTGGCAAATGACCAATCCATAAGACTCAGGGCAGCGCCTGAATCCACATAGGCATCGACGGAAATGGATGATAATGAACAAATCAGAGTCACAGACAGAATGAACTTAGACTGTAAAGTACTAATGGCAACAGACTTATCAACCTTTTTTGTGCGTTTAGAGCATGCTGATATAACATGAGCTGAATCACCACAATAAAAGCACAACCTTTTTTTCCGCCTATAATTTTGCCGTTCACTTCTGGACTGAATTCTATCACATTGCATTATCTCAGGTGACGGTTCAGACGACACCGCCAAATGATGCACAGGTTTGCGCTCCCGTAAACGCCGATCAATCTGAATAGCCATAGTCATAGACTCATTCAGACCAGTAGGCGCAGGGAACCCCACCATAACATCTTTAATGGCCTCAGAAAGGCCATCTCTGAACTTTGCAGCCAGGGCGCACTCATTCCACTGAGTAAGCACCGACCACTTCCAAAATTTTTGACAATAAATTTCTGCTTCATCTTGCCCCTGAGAGAGGGCCAACAAAGCTTTTTCAGCCTGAATCTCTTGGTTAGGTTCCTCATGGAGCAAACCCAATGCCAGAAAAAACGCATCCGCATTAAGCAACGCAGGGTCCCCTGGTGCCAATGCAAATGCCCAATCCTGAGGGTCACCCCGCAGGAAAGATATAATAATCTTGACTTGCTGAGCAGGGTCTCCAGAGGAGCGAAATTTCAAAGAAAGAAACAACTTGCAATTCCTAAAATTCAGAAAACGAGATCTATCTCCAGAAAAAAACTCTGGGACAGGAATTCTAGGTTCAGACATAGGAGCATGTACAACAAAATCCTGTATATTTTGAACCTTAGCGGCAAGATTATTCAGACTGGAAGCCAAACTCTGGACGTCCATGATAACAGCTGGGATCAGAGCCATTCAAAGATTAAGAGGAGGAGGAAGTAGCCAGGCTGCAATAAGGCTAGGCAGCAAACTCTGAGGGAAAGAGAAAAAACAAAAAAAAAAAAAAAAACTTACTCAGACTACTTATCCTCCTACGTCAGCCAATACAATTAACACTTTGTGGGCCGGTTATACTGTCATGATCCCAATGGCAGGGGATCACTAAAGGACAAGCACAGATACAAACAAGCTCTAGGGCGATGGAACCTGAGCTGACCGCGACCCTGAACCTAACACACAAATAAAAGTAGCCGGGGAACGTGCCTACGATGATCCTAGACGTCTCGCTCCCGCCGAAGATCTAACTTCCCCTATTAGAAGAAACACAGACCTCTCTTGCCTCCAGAGAAATACCCCACAGAAATAGCAGCCCCCCACATATAATGACGGTGAAATGAGAGGAAAGCACATACGCAGTATGAAAACAGTTTCAGCAAAATCAGGCCCGCTAAAGCTAGATAGCAGAGGATACAAAAGTGAACTGCGCGGTCAGCGAAAAACCCTTCAAAAAAACCATCCTGAAATTACTTGAACTCATGTGCCAACTCATGGTACATGAGGAGCAATTTCAGCCCACTAGAGCAACCAGCAGCAAAGAATCACATATCTGCAGGCTGGACTAAAAACCAAATAAAGCAAAACACCAAAACAGGAAAATCCAAACTTAGCTTGACCAGAAGGTTCTAGGAGCATGGAGCAGAGGTAACAAGACACACTGGATACATTGATAACCGGCGAGGAAATGCCAGCAAAGCCAGGTTAAATAGGAAACTCCCATATCCTGATGGAACAGGTGGAACCCAGAGACCCAGGAAAGACAAGTCACCCAGTACCATCAGTAACCACCAGAGGGAGCCCAAAAACAGAACTCACAACAGAGCACACTCCCTATACAGATACAGACCCCAGAGCACACTGCCTATACAGATACAGACCCCAGAGCACACTCCCTATACAGATACAGACCCCAGAGCACACTGCCTATACAGAAACAGACCCCAGAGCACACTGTCTATACAGATACAGACCCCAGAGCACACTCCCTATACAGATACAGACCCCAGAGCACACTGCCTATACAGATACAGACTCCAGAGCACACTGCCTATACAGATACAGACCCCAGAGAACACTCCCTATACAGATACAGACCCCAGAGAACACTCCCTATACAGATACAGACCCCAGAGCACACTGCCTATACAGATACAGACCCCAGAGAACACTGCCTATACAGATACAGACCCCAGAGCACACTGCCTATACAGATACAGACCCCAGAGAACACTCCCTATACAGATACAGACCCCAGAGCACACTGCCTATACAGATACAGAACCCAGAGAACACTGCCTATACAGATACAGACCCCAGAGCACACTACCTATACAGATACAGACCCCAGAGAACACTCCCTATACAGATACAGACCCCAGAGCACACTGCCTATACAGATACAGAACCCAGAGAACACTGCCTATACAGATACAGACCCCAGAGAACACTGCCTATACAGATACAGACCCCAGAGCACACTACCTATACAGATACAGACCCCAGAGAACACTCCCTATACAGATACAGACCCCAGAGCACACTGCCTATACAGATACAGACCCCAGAGCACACTGCCTATACAGATACAGACCCCAGAGAACACTCCCTATACAGATACAGACCCCAGAGCACACTCCCTATACAGATACAGACCCCAGAGCACACTACCTATACAGATACAGACCCCAGAGAACACTCCCTATACAGATACAGACCCCAGAGCACACTCCCTATACAGATACAGAACCCAGAGAACACTGCCTATACAGATACAGACCCCAGAGCACACTACCTATACAGATACAGACCCCAGAGAACACTCCCTATACAGATACAGACCCCAGAGCACACTCCCTATACAGATACAGAACCCAGAGAACACTGCCTATACAGATACAGACCCCAGAGCACACTGCCTATACAGATACAGACCCCAGAGAACACTCCCTATACAGATACAGACCCCAGAGCACACTGCCTATACAGATACAGACCCCAGAGAACACTGCCTATACAGATACAGACCCCAGAGCACACTGCCTATACAGATACAGACCCCAGAGCACACTGCCTATACAGATACAGACCCCAGAACACACTGCCTATACAGATACAGACCCCAGAGCACACTGCCTATACAGATACAGACCCCAGAGCACACTGCCTATACAGATACAGACCCCAGAGAACACTGCCTATACAGATACAGACCCCAGAGCACACTCCCTATACAGATACAGACCCCAGAGAATACTGCCTATACAGATACAGACCCCAGAGAACACTGCCTATACAGATACAGACCCCACAGCACACTCCCTATACAGATACAGACCCCAGAGCACACTGCCTATACAGATACAGACCCCAGAGCACACTGCCTATACAGATACAGACACCAGAGCACACTCCCTATACAGATACAGACCCCAGAGAACACTGCCTATACAGATACAGACCCCAGAGAACACTGCCTATACAGATACAGACCCCAGAGCACACTCCCTATACAGATACAGACCCCAGAGAATACTGCCTATACAGATACAGACCCCAGAGAACACTCCCTATACAGATACAGACCCCAGAGAACACTGCCTATACAGATACAGACCGCAGAGAACACTGCCTATACAGATACAGACCCCAGAGAACACTGCCTATACAGATACAGACCCCAGAGAACACTGCCTATACAGATACAGACCCCAGAGCACACTCCCTATACAGATACAGACCCCAGAGCACACTCCCTATACAGATACAGACCCCAGAGAACACTCCCTATACAGATACAGACCCCAGAGCACACTGCCAATACAGATACAGACCCCAGAGAACACTGCCTATACAGATACAGACCCCAGAGCACACTGCCTATACAGATACAGACCCCAGAGCACACTGCCTATACAGATACAGACCCCAGAGAACACTGCCTATACAGATACAGACCCCAGAGCACACTGCCTATACAGATACAGACCCCAGAGCACACTGCCTATACAGATACAGACCCCAGAGAACACTCCCTATACAGATACAGACCCCAGAGAACACTGCCTATACAGATACAGACCCCAGAGCACACTGCCTATACAGATACAGACCCCAGAGAACACTCCCTATACAGATACAGACCCCAGAGAACACTGCCTATACAGATACGACCCCAGAGAACACTGCCTATACAGATACAGACCCCAGAGCACACTGCCTATACAGATACAGACCCCAGAGAACACTGCCTATACAGATACAGACCCCAGAGCACACTCCCTATACAGATACAGACCCCAGAGCACACTGCCTATACAGATACAGACCCCAGAGCACACTGCCTATACAGATACGACTCCAGAGCACACTGCCTATACAGATACAGACCCCAGAGAACACTCCCTATACAGATACAGACCCCAGAGAACACTGCCTATACAGATACAGACCCCAGAGCACACTACCTATACAGATACAGACCCCAGAGCACACTGCCTATACAGATACAGACCCCAGAGCACACTGCCTATACAGATACAGACCCCAGAGAACACTGCCTATACAGATACAGACCCCAGAGCACACTCCCTATACAGATACAGACCCCAGAGCACACTGTCTATACAGATACAGACCCCAGAGCACACTGCCTATACAGATACAGACCCCAGAGCACACTGCCTATACAGATACGACTCCAGAGAACACTCCCTATACAGATACAGACCCCAGAGCACACTGCCTATACAGATACAGACCCCAGAGAACACTCCCTATACAGATACAGACCCCAGAGCACACTGCCTATACAGATACAGACCCCAGAGAACACTGCCTATACAGATACAGACCCCAGAGAACACTGCCTATACAGATACAGACCCCAGAGAACACTGCCTATACAGATACAGACCCCAGAGCACACTCCCTATACAGATACAGACCCCAGAGCACACTGCCTATACAGATACAGAACCCAGAGAACACTGCCTATACAGATACAGACCCCAGAGAACACTGCCTATACAGATACAGACCCCAGAGAACACTGCCTATACAGATACAGACCCCAGAGCACACTGCCTATACAGATACAGACCCCAGAGCACACTGCCTATACAGATACAGACCCCAGAGCACACTGCCTATACAGATACAGAACCCAGAGAACACTGCCTATACAGATACAGACCCCAGAGCACACTGCCTATACAGATACAGACCCCAGAGAACACTCCCTATACAGATACAGACCCCAGAGCACACTGCCAATACAGATACAGACCCCAGAGCACACTGCCTATACAGATACAGACCCCAGAGCACACTACCTATACAGATACAGACCCCAGAGAACACTGCCTATACAGATACAGACCCCAGAGCACACTGCCAATACAGATACAGACCCCAGAGCACACTGCCTATACAGATACAGACCCCAGAGAACACTGCCTATACAGATACAGACCCCAGAGCACACTGCCTATACAGATACAGACCCCAGAGAACACTCCCTATACAGATACAGACCCCAGAGAACACTGCCTATACAGATACAGACCCCAGAGAACACTGCCTATACAGATACAGACCCCAGAGCACACTGCCTATACAGATACAGACCCCAGAGCACACTGCCTATACAGATACAGACCCCAGAGAACACTCCCTATACAGATACAGACCCCAGAGCACACTCCCTATACAGATACAGACCCCAGAGAACACTGCCTATACAGATACAGACCCCAGAGCACACTGCCTATACAGATACAGACCCCAGAGCACACTGCCTATACAGATACAGACCCCAGAGCACACTGCCTATACAGATACAGACCCCAGAGCACACTGCCTATACAGATACAGACCCCAGAGAACACTGCCTATACAGATACAGACCCCAGAGAACACTGCCTATACAGATACAGACCCCAGAGCACACTGCCTATACAGATACAGACCCCAGAGCACACTGCCTATACAGATACAGACCCCAGAGAACACTGCCTATACAGATACAGACCCCAGAGAACACTGCCTATACAGATACAGACCCCAGAGAACACTCCCAATACAGATACAGACCCCAGAGCACACTGCCTATACAGATACAGACCCCAGAGCACACTGCCTATACAGATACAGACCCCAGAGCACACTGCCTATACAGATACAGACCCCAGAGAACACTGCCTATACAGATACAGACCCCAGAGAACACGGCCTATACAGATACAGACCCCAGAGAACACTGCCTATACAGATACAGACCCCAGAGCACACTCCCAATACAGATACAGACCCCAGAGCACACTGCCTATACAGATACAGACCCCAGAGCACACTGCCTATACAGATACAGACCCCAGAGCACACTGCCTATACAGATACAGACCCCAGAGAACACTCCCTATACAGATACAGACCCCAGAGTACACTGCCTATACAGATACAGACCCCAGAGAACACTGCCTATACAGATACAGATCCCAGAGCACACTGCCAATACAGATACAGACCCCAGAGAAACCTGCCTATACAGATACAGACCCCAGAGCACACTGCCTATACAGATACAGACCCCAGAGCACACTCCCTATACAGATACAGATCCCAGAGCACACTACCTATACAGATACAGACCCCAGAGCACACTGCCTATACAGATACAGACCCCAGAGCACACTGCCAATACAGATACAGACCCCAGAGCACACTGCCTATACAGATACAGACCCCAGAGAACACTGCCTATACAGATACAGACCCCAGAGCACACTGCCTATACAGATACAGACCCCAGAGCACACTGCCAATACAGATACAGACCCCAGAGCACACTACCTATACAGATACAGACCCCAGAGAACACTGCCTATACAGATACAGATCCCAGAGCACACTCCCTATACAGATACAGACCCCAGAGCACACTGCCTATACAGATACAGACCCCAGAGAACACTCCCTATACAGATACAGACCCCAGAGTACACTGCCTATACAGATACAGACCCCAGAGAACACTGCCTATACAGATACAGATCCCAGAGCACACTGCCAATACAGATACAGACCCCAGAGAAACCTGCCTATACAGATACAGACCCCAGAGCACACTGCCTATACAGATACAGACCCCAGAGCACACTGCCTATACAGATACAGACCCCAGAGCACACTGCCAATACAGATACAGACCCCAGAGCACACTACCTATACAGATACAGACCCCAGAGAACACTGCCTATACAGATACAGATCCCAGAGCACACTCCCTATACAGATACAGACCCCAGAGAACACTCCCTATACAGATACAGACCCCAGAGTACACTGCCTATACAGATACAGACCCCAGAGAACACTGCCTATACAGATACAGATCCCAGAGCACACTGCCAATACAGATACAGACCCCAGAGAAACCTGCCTATACAGATACAGACCCCAGAGCACACTGCCTATACAGATACAGACCCCAGAGCACACTACCTATACAGATACAGACCCCAGAGAACACTCCCTATACAGATACAGATCCCAGAGCACACTGCCTATACAGATACAGACCCCAGAGAACACTCCCTATACAGATACAGACCCCAGAGCACACTACCTATACAGATACAGACCCCAGAGCACACTGCCTATACAGATACAGACCCCAGAGCACACTGCCAATACAGATACAGACCCCAGAGCACACTGCCTATACAGATACAGACCCCAGAGCACACTGCCTATACAGATACAGACCCCAGAGCACACTGCCAATACAGATACAGACCCCAGAGCACACTACCTATACAGATACAGACCCCAGAGAACACTGCCTATACAGATACAGATCCCAGAGCACACTGCCAATACAGATACAGACCCCAGAGCACACTGCCTATACAGATACAGACCCCAGAGCACACTACCTATACAGATACAGACCCCAGAGAACACTGCCTATACAGATACAGATCCCAGAGCACACTACCTATACAGATACAGACCCCAGAGCACACTGCCTATACAGATACAGACCCCAGAGCACACTGCCAATACAGATACAGACCCCAGAGCACACTCCCTATACAGATACAGACCCCAGAGAACACTGCCTATACAGATACAGACCCCAGAGAACACTCCCTATACAGATACAGACCCCAGAGCACACTCCCTATACAGATACAGACCCCAGAGCACACTGCCTATACAGATACGACCCCAGAGAACACTCCCTATACAGATACAGACCCCCAGAGAAACCTGCCTATACAGATACAGACCCCAGAGCACACTGCCTATACAGATACAGACCCCAGAGAACACTGCCTATACAGATACAGACCCCAGAGAACACTGCCTATACAGATACAGACCCCAGAGCACACTGCCTATACAGATACAGACCCCAGAGCACACTGCCTATACAGATACAGACCCCAGAGCACACTGCCTATACAGATACAGACCCCAGAGCACACTCCCTATACAGATACAGACCCCAGAGCACACTGCCTATACAGATACGACCCCAGAGAACACTCCCTATACAGATACAGACCCCCAGAGAAACCTGCCTATACAGATACAGACCCCAGAGCACACTGCCTATACAGATACAGACCCCAGAGAACACTGCCTATACAGATACAGACCCCAGAGAACACTGCCTATACAGATACAGACCCCAGAGCACACTGCCTATACAGATACAGACCCCAGAGAACACTGCCTATACAGATACAGACCCCAGAGAACACTGCCTATACAGATACAGACCCCAGAGAACACTGCCTATACAGATACAGACCCCAGAGAACACTGCCTATACAGATACAGACCCCAGAGCACACTGCCTATACAGATACAGACCCCAGAGAACACTGCCTATACAGATACAGACCCCAGAGAAACCTGCCTATACAGATACAGACCCCAGAGCACACTACCTATACAGATACAGACCCCAGAGCACACTGCCTATACAGATACAGACCCCGGAGCACACTCCCTATACAGATACAGACCCCAGAGAACACTGCCTATACAGATACAGACCCCCAGAGAAACCTGCCTATACAGATACAGACCCCAGAGCACACTGCCTATACAGATACAGACCCCAGAGTACACTGCCTATACAGATACAGACCCCAGACCACACTGCCTATACAGATACGACCCCAGAGAACACTCCCTATACAGATACAGACCCCAGAGAATACTGCCTATACAGATACAGACCCCCAGAGAAACCTGCCTATACAGATACAGACCCCAGAGCACACTGCCTATACAGATACAGACCCCAGAGAACACTGCCTATACAGATACAGACCCCAGAGAACACTGCCTATACAGATACAGACCCCCAGAGAAACCTGCCTATACAGATACAGACCCCAGAGAACACTGCCTATACAGATACAGACCCCCAGAGAAACCTGCCTATACAGATACAGACCCCAGAGAACACTGCCTATACAGATACAGACCCCAGAGCACACTGCCTATACAGATACAGACCCCCAGAGAAACCTGCCTATACAGATACAGACCCCAGAGCACACTGCCTATACAGATACAGACCCCAGAGAACACTGCCTATACAGATACAGACCCCAGAGAACACTGCCTATACAGATACAGACCCCAGAGAACACTGCCTATACAGATACAGACCCCAGAGCACACTGCCTATACAGATACAGACCCCAGAGAACACTGCCTATACAGATACAGACCCCAGAGAACACTGCCTATACAGATACAGACCCCAGAGAACACTGCCTATACAGATACAGACCCCAGAGCACACTGCCTATACAGATACAGACCCCAGAGCACACTGCCTATACAGATACAGACCCCAGAGCACACTCCCTATACAGATACAGACCCCAGAGAATACTGCCTATACAGATACAGACCCCAGAGCACACTGCCTATACAGATACAGACCCCCAGAGAAACCTGCCTATACAGATACAGACCCCAGAGCACACTGCCTATACAGATACAGACCCCAGAGCACACTCCCTATACAGATACAGACCCCAGAGCACACTGCCTATACAGATACAGACCCCAGAGAACACTGCCTATACAGATACAGACCCCAGAGCACACTGCCTATACAGATACAGACCCCAGAGAACACTGCCTATACAGATACAGACCCCAGAGCACACTGCCTATACAGATACAGACCCCAGAGCACACTCCCTATACAGATACAGACCCCAGAGCACACTGCCTATACAGATACAGACCCCAGAGAACACTGCCTATACAGATACAGACCCCAGAGCACACTGCCAATACAGATACAGACCCCAGAGCACACTCACTATACAGATACAGACCCCAGAGAATACTGCCTATACAGATACAGACCCCCAGAGAAACCTGCCTATACAGATACAGACCCCAGAGCACACTGCCTATACAGATACAGACCCCAGAGCACACTCCCTATACAGATACAGACCCCAGAGAACACTGCCTATACAGATACAGACCCCCAGAGAAACCTGCCTATACAGATACAGACCCCAGGGAACACTCCCTATACAGATACAGACCCCAGAGAATACTGCCTATACAGATACAGACCCCCAGAGAAACCTGCCTATACAGATACAGACCCCAGAGCACACTGCCTATACAGATACAGACCCCAGAGAACACTGCCTATACAGATACAGACCCCAGAGAACACTGCCTATACAGATACAGACCCCAGAGCACACTGCCTATACAGATACAGACCCCAGAGAACACTGCCTATACAGATACAGACCCCAGAGAACACTGCCTATACAGATACAGACCCCAGAGAAACCTGCCTATACAGATACAGACCCCAGAGCACACTCCCTATACAGATACAGACCCCAGAGAATACTGCCTATACAGATACAGACCCCCAGAGAAACCTGCCTATACAGATACAGACCCCAGAGCACACTGCCTATACAGATACAGACCCCAGAGTACACTGCCTATACAGATACAGACCCCAGACCACACTGCCTATACAGATAGAGACCCCAGAGCACACTCCCTATACAGATACAGACCCCAGAGCACACTCCCTATACAGATACAGACCCCAGAGAACACTGCCTATACAGATACAGACCCCAGAGCACACTGCCTATACAGATACAGACCCCAGAGCACACTGCCTATACAGATACAGACCCCAGAGCACACTCCCAATACAGATACAGACCCCAGAGCACACTGCCTATACAGATACAGACCCCAGAGCACACTGCCTATACAGATACAGACCCCAGAGCACACTGCCTATACAGATACAGACCCCAGAGAACACTCCCTATACAGATACAGACCCCAGAGTACACTGCCTATACAGATACAGACCCCAGAGAACACTGCCTATACAGATACAGATCCCAGAGCACACTGCCAATACAGATACAGACCCCAGAGAAACCTGCCTATACAGATACAGACCCCAGAGCACACTGCCTATACAGATACAGACCCCAGAGCACACTCCCTATACAGATACAGATCCCAGAGCACACTACCTATACAGATACAGACCCCAGAGCACACTGCCTATACAGATACAGACCCCAGAGCACACTGCCAATACAGATACAGACCCCAGAGCACACTGCCTATACAGATACAGACCCCAGAGAACACTGCCTATACAGATACAGACCCCAGAGCACACTGCCTATACAGATACAGACCCCAGAGCACACTGCCAATACAGATACAGACCCCAGAGCACACTACCTATACAGATACAGACCCCAGAGAACACTGCCTATACAGATACAGATCCCAGAGCACACTCCCTATACAGATACAGACCCCAGAGCACACTGCCTATACAGATACAGACCCCAGAGAACACTCCCTATACAGATACAGACCCCAGAGTACACTGCCTATACAGATACAGACCCCAGAGAACACTGCCTATACAGATACAGATCCCAGAGCACACTCCCTATACAGATACAGACCCTAGAGAACACTGCCAATACAGATACAGACCCCAGAGAAACCTGCCTATACAGATACAGACCCCAGAGCACACTGCCTATACAGATACAGACCCCAGAGCACACTGCCTATACAGATACAGACCCCAGAGCACACTGCCAATACAGTCTCTAACTGGGTCGCTGTGACCAGTGGGGTACCGCAGGGGTCAGTATTGGGACCTGTTCTCTTCAACATATTCATTAATGATCTGGTAGAAGGTTTACACAGTAAAATATCGATATTTGCAGATGATACAAAACTATGTAAAGCAGTTAATACAAGAGAAGATAGTATTCTGCTACAGATGGATCTGGATAAGTTGGAAACTTGGGCTGAAAGGTGGCAGATGAGGTTTAACAATGATAAATGTAAGGTTATACACATGGGAAGAGGGAATCAATATCACCATTACACACTGAACGGGAAACCACTGGGTAAATCTGACAGGGAGAAGGACTTGGGGATCCTAGTTAATGATAAACTTACCTGGAGCAGCCAGTGCCAGGCAGCAGCTGCCAAGGCAAACAGGATCATGGGGTGCATTAAAAGAGGTCT
Source organism: Ranitomeya imitator (assembly GCF_032444005.1). Taxonomy (NCBI): domain Eukaryota; kingdom Metazoa; phylum Chordata; class Amphibia; order Anura; family Dendrobatidae; genus Ranitomeya; species Ranitomeya imitator. Next base: position 24,710,954 of record NC_091284.1, read on the forward strand.
GGATACACATGATGAGAGCATTATACTGCCTCTGTACAAATCCCTAGTTAGACCGCACATGGAGTACTGTGTCCAGTTTTGGGCACCGGTGCTCAGGAAGGATATAATGGAACTAGAGAGAGTACAAAGGAGGGCAACAAAATTAATAAAGGGGATGGGAGAACTACAATACCCAGATAGATTAGCGAAATTAGGATTATTTAGTCTAGAAAAAAGACGACTGAGGGGCGATCTAATAACCATGTATAAGTATATAAGGGGACAATACAAATATCTCGCTGAGGATCTGTTTATACCAAGGAAGGTGACGGGCACAAGGGGGCATTCTTTGCGTCTGGAGGAGAGAAGGTTTTTCCACCAACATAGAAGAGGATTCTTTACTGTTAGGGCAGTGAGAATCTGGAATTGCTTGCCTGAGGAGGTGGTGATGGCGAACTCAGTCGAGGGGTTCAAGAGAGGCCTGGATGTCTTCCTGGAGCAGAACAATATTGTATCATACAATTATTAGGTTCTGTAGAAGGACGTAGATCTGGGTATTTATTATAATGGAATATAGGCTGAACTGGATGGACAAATGTCTTTTTTCGGCCTTACTAACTATGTTACTATGTTACTATGTAGATACAGACCCCAGAGCACACTACCTATACAGATACAGACCCCAGAGAACACTGCCTATACAGATACAGATCCCAGAGCACACTCCCTATACAGATACAGACCCCAGAGCACACTGCCTATACAGATACAGACCCCAGAGAACACTCCCTATACAGATACAGACCCCAGAGTACACTGCCTATACAGATACAGACCCCAGAGAACACTGCCTATACAGATACAGATCCCAGAGCACACTGCCAATACAGATACAGACCCCAGAGAAACCTGCCTATACAGATACAGACCCCAGAGCACACTGCCTATACAGATACAGACCCCAGAGCACACTACCTATACAGATACAGACCCCAGAGAACACTCCCTATACAGATACAGATCCCAGAGCACACTACCTATACAGATACAGACCCCAGAGCACACTGCCTATACAGATACAGACCCCAGAGCACACTGCCAATACAGATACAGACCCCAGAGCACACTGCCTATACAGATACAGACCCCAGAGCACACTGCCTATACAGATACAGACCCCAGAGCACACTGCCAATACAGATACAGACCCCAGAGCACACTACCTATACAGATACAGACCCCAGAGAACACTGCCTATACAGATACAGATCCCAGAGCACACTGCCAATACAGATACAGACCCCAGAGCACACTGCCTATACAGATACAGACCCCAGAGCACACTACCTATACAGATACAGACCCCAGAGAACACTGCCTATACAGATACAGATCCCAGAGCACACTACCTATACAGATACAGACCCCAGAGCACACTGCCTATACAGATACAGACCCCAGAGCACACTGCCAATACAGATACAGACCCCAGAGCACACTCCCTATACAGATACAGACCCCAGAGAACACTGCCTATACAGATACAGACCCCAGAGAACACTCCCTATACAGATACAGACCCCAGAGCACACTCCCTATACAGATACAGACCCCAGAGCACACTGCCTATACAGATACGACCCCAGAGAACACTCCCTATACAGATACAGACCCCCAGAGAAACCTGCCTATACAGATACAGACCCCAGAGCACACTGCCTATACAGATACAGACCCCAGAGCACACTCCCTATACAGATACAGACCCCAGAGCACACTGCCTATACAGATACAGACCCCAGAGAACACTGCCTATACAGATACAGACCCCAGAGCACACTCCCTATACAGATACAGACCCCAGAGCACTGTCATGATCCCAATGGCAGGGGATCACTAAAGGACAAGCACAGATACAAACAAGCTCTAGGGCGATGGAACCTGAGCTGACCGCGACCCTGAACCTAACACACAAATAAAAGTAGCCGGGGAACGTGCCTACGATTATCCTAGACGTCTCGCTCCAGCCGAAGATCTAACTTCCCCTATTAGAAGAAACACAGACCTCTCTTGCCTCCAGAGAAATACCCCACAGAAATAGCAGCCCCCCACATATAATGACGGTGAAATGAGAGGAAAGCACATACGCAGTATGAAAACAGTTTCAGCAAAATGAGGCCCGCTAAAGCTAGTTAGCAGAGGATACAAAAGTGAACTGCGTGGTCAGCGAAAAACCCTTCAAAAAAACCATCCTGAAATTACTTGAACTCATGTGCCAACTCATGGTACATGAGGAGCAATTTCAGCCCACTAGAGCAACCAGCAGCAAAGAATCACATATCTGCAGGCTGGACTAAAAACCAAATAAAGCAAAACACCAAAACAGGAAAATCCAAACTTAGCTTGACCAGAAGGTTCTAGGAGCAGGGAGCAGAGGTAACAAGACACACTGGATACATTGATAACCGGCGAGGAAATGCCAGCAAAGCCAGGTTAAATAGGAAACTCCCATATCCTGATGGAACAGGTGGAACCCAGAGACCCAGGAAAGACAAGTCACCCAGTACCATCAGTAACCACCAGAGGGAGCCCAAAAACAGAACTCACAACAGTACCCCCCCCCTTGAGGAGGGGTCACCGAACCCTCACGAGAACCACCAGGGCGACCAGGATGAGCCCTATGAAAAGCGCGAACCAAATCATCAGCATGAACATCCGAGGCAACCACCCAAGAATTATCCTCCTGACCATAACCCTTCCACTTGACCAAATACTGGAGTTTCCGTCTGGAAACACGAGAATCCAAGATCTTCTCCACAACATACTCCAATTCTCCCTCCACCAGCACCGGAGCAGGAGGCTCCAGCGAAGGAACAACAGGTACCTCATACTTCCGCAACAACGACCGATGGAACACATTATGAATAGCAAACGATGCCGGGAGATCCAAACGAAACGACACCGGGTTAAGAATTTCCAAGATCCTATAGGGACCGATGAACCGAGGCTTGAACTTAGGAGAAGAGACCTTCATAGGAACAAAACGAGAAGACAACCACACCAAGTCCCCAACAAGAAGTCGAGGACCCACGCGGCGACGGCGATTAGCAAACTGCTGAGCCTTCTCCTGGGACAACTTCAAATTGTCCACCACATGACTCCAAATCCGATGCAACCTATCCACCACCATGTCCACTCCAGGACAATCAGAAGGTTCCACCTGACCAGAGGAAAAACGAGGATGAAACCCCGAATTACAAAAGAAAGGAGAAACCAAGGTAGCAGAACTAGCCCGATTATTAAGGGCAAACTCGGCCAGCGGCAAAAAGGTAACCCAGTCATCCTGATCAGCAGAAACAAAACACCTCAAATAAGTTTCCAAGGTCTGATTAGTTCGTTCAGTCTGGCCATTCGTCTGAGGATGGAATGCAGACGAAAAGGACAAATCAATGCCCATCTTAGCACAGAACGTCCGCCAAAATCTAGACACAAACTGGGATCCCCTGTCAGAAACGATGTTCTCAGGAATCCCATGCAAACGAACCACATTCTGAAAAAACAGAGGGACCAACTCAGAGGAGGAACGTAACTTAGGCAAGGGTACCAGATGAACCATTTTAGAAAAGCGATCACACACAACCCAGATGACGGACATTTTTTGAGAGACAGGGAGATCCGAAATAAAGTCCATGGAAATGTGCGTCCAAGGCCTCTTCGGGATAGGCAAAGGTGACAACAATCCACTGGCCCGAGAACAGCAAGGCTTAGCCCGAGCACAAACCTCACAAGACTGCACAAAAGAACGCACATCCCTCGACAAGGAAGGCCACCAAAAAGACCTGGCCACCAAGTCTCTAGTACCAAATATTCCAGGATGACCTGCCAACTCAGAAGAATGGACCTCGGAGATGACTCTACTGGTCCAATTATCCGGAACAAATAGTCTCTCAGGCGGACAACGATCAGGTTTACCTGCCTGAAACTCCTGCAAAGCACGTCGCAAGTCTGGGGAGACAGCAGACAAAATCACCCCATCCCTAAGGATACCAGAGGGCTCAGAATTTCCAAGGGAGTCAGGCACAAAACTCCTAGAAAGAGCATCCGCCTTCACATTCTTTGAACCTGGCAGGTATGAAACCACAAAATTGAAACGAGAGAAAAACAGTGACCAACGAGCCTGTCTAGGATTCAGACGCCTGGCAGACTCAAGGTAAATCAAATTTTTGTGATCAGTCAAGACCACCACACGATGTCTAGCACCCTCTAGCCAATGACGCCACTCCTCAAATGCCCACTTCATGGCCAAAAGTTCCCGATTACCAACATCATAATTCCGCTCAGCCGGCGAAAACTTTCTAGAAAAAAACGCGCATGGCTTCATCACTGAGCCATCGGAGCTTCTCTGTGACAAAACCGCCCCAGCTCCAATCTCGGAAGCATCAACCTCAACCTGAAAAGGGAGCGAAACATCTGGCTGACGCAACACAGGAGCAGAAGAAAACCGGCGCTTAAGTTCCTGAAAGGCCTCCACAGCCGCATGAGACCAATTAGCAACATCAGCACCCTTCTTAGTCAAATCCGTCAAAGGCTTAACAACACTAGAAAAATTAGTTATAAAACGACGATAGAAATTAGCAAAGCCCAAGAACTTCTGTAGACTCTTAAGAGATGTAGGCTGCGTCCAGTCACAAATAGCCTGAACCTTGACGGGATCCATCTCAATAGTAGAAGGGGAAAAAATATACCCCAAGAAAGAAATCTTCTGGACTCCAAAGAGACACTTTGAGCCTTTTACAAACAAGGAATTGGCCCGCAGGACCTGAAACACCTTCCTGACCTGCTGAACATGAGACTCCCAGTCATCAGAAAAAACCAAAATATCATCCAAATACACAATCATAAATTTATCCAGATATTCACGGAAAATATCGTGCATAAAGGACTGGAAGACTGAAGGAGCATTAGAAAGTCCAAAAGGCATTACCAAATACTCAAAATGGCCCTCAGGCGTATTAAATGCGGTTTTCCACTCATCACCTTGCTTTATTCGTATAAGATTATACGCACCCCGAAGATCAATCTTAGTGAACCATTTAGCCCCCTTAATGCGAGCAAACAAATCAGTCAACAATGGCAAAGGATACTGATATTTTACGGTAATCTTATTCAAAAGACGATAATCTATACAAGGCCTCAAGGAACCATCTTTTTTGGCCACGAAAAAAAAACCTGCTCCCAAAGGGGACAAAGATGGACGGATATGTCCCTTTTCCAAGGACTCCTTAACATAATCCCGCATAGCAGTATGCTCTGGCACTGACAGATTGAACAAACGACCTTTAGGAAATTTACTGCCTGGAATTAAATTTATAGCACAATCGCAATCCCTGTGAGGAGGAAGCGAACTGAGCTTAGGCTCCTCAAAAACATCCCGATAGTCAGACAAAAACACAGGAATCTCAGAAGGAGTAGATGAAGCGATAGAAATCAGAGGTGCATCATCATGAACCCCCTGACAACCCCAGCTTAACACAGACATTGATTTCCAGTCAAGGACTGGATTATGAGTTTGTAACCATGGCAGACCAAGCACTAGGACATCATGCAAATTATACAGTACCAGGAAGCGAATCACCTCCTGATGAACGGGAGTCATACGCATGGTCACTTGTGTCCAGTACTGAGGTTTATTCATAGCCAAAGGTGTAGAGTCAATTCCCTTCAAAGGAATAGGGACTTCCAGAGGCTCCAGACTAAACCCACAGCGATTGGCAAATGACCAATCCATAAGACTCAGGGCAGCGCCTGAATCCACATAGGCATCGACGGAAATGGATGATAATGAACAAATCAGAGTCACAGACAGAATGAACTTAGACTGTAAAGTACTAATGGCAACAGACTTATCAACCTTTTTTGTGCGTTTAGAGCATGCTGATATAACATGAGCTGAATCACCACAATAAAAGCACAACCTTTTTTTCCGCCTATAATTTTGCCGTTCACTTCTGGACTGAATTCTATCACATTGCATTATCTCAGGTGACGGTTCAGACGACACCGCCAAATGATGCACAGGTTTGCGCTCCCGTAAACGCCGATCAATCTGAATAGCCATAGTCATAGACTCATTCAGACCAGTAGGCGCAGGGAACCCCACCATAACATCTTTAATGGCCTCAGAAAGGCCATCTCTGAACTTTGCAGCCAGGGCGCACTCATTCCACTGAGTAAGCACCGACCACTTCCAAAATTTTTGACAATAAATTTCTGCTTCATCTTGCCCCTGAGAGAGGGCCAACAAAGCTTTTTCAGCCTGAATCTCTTGGTTAGGTTCCTCATGGAGCAAACCCAATGCCAGAAAAAACGCATCCGCATTAAGCAACGCAGGGTCCCCTGGTGCCAATGCAAATGCCCAATCCTGAGGGTCACCCCGCAGGAAAGATATAATAATCTTGACTTGCTGAGCAGGGTCTCCAGAGGAGCGAAATTTCAAAGAAAGAAACAACTTGCAATTCCTAAAATTCAGAAAACGAGATCTATCTCCAGAAAAAAACTCTGGGACAGGAATTCTAGGTTCAGACATAGGAGCATGTACAACAAAATCCTGTATATTTTGAACCTTAGCGGCAAGATTATTCAGACTGGAAGCCAAACTCTGGACGTCCATGATAACAGCTGGGATCAGAGCCATTCAAAGATTAAGAGGAGGAGGAAGTAGCCAGGCTGCAATAAGGCTAGGCAGCAAACTCTGAGGGAAAGAGAAAAAACAAAAAAAAAAAAAAAACTTACTCAGACTACTTATCCTCCTACGTCAGCCAATACAATTAACACTTTGTGGGCCGGTTATACTGTCATGATCCCAATGGCAGGGGATCACTAAAGGACAAGCACAGATACAAACAAGCTCTAGGGCGATGGAACCTGAGCTGACCGCGACCCTGAACCTAACACACAAATAAAAGTAGCCGGGGAACGTGCCTACGATGATCCTAGACGTCTCGCTCCCGCCGAAGATCTAACTTCCCCTATTAGAAGAAACACAGACCTCTCTTGCCTCCAGAGAAATACCCCACAGAAATAGCAGCCCCCCACATATAATGACGGTGAAATGAGAGGAAAGCACATACGCAGTATGAAAACAGTTTCAGCAAAATCAGGCCCGCTAAAGCTAGATAGCAGAGGATACAAAAGTGAACTGCGCGGTCAGCGAAAAACCCTTCAAAAAAACCATCCTGAAATTACTTGAACTCATGTGCCAACTCATGGTACATGAGGAGCAATTTCAGCCCACTAGAGCAACCAGCAGCAAAGAATCACATATCTGCAGGCTGGACTAAAAACCAAATAAAGCAAAACACCAAAACAGGAAAATCCAAACTTAGCTTGACCAGAAGGTTCTAGGAGCATGGAGCAGAGGTAACAAGACACACTGGATACATTGATAACCGGCGAGGAAATGCCAGCAAAGCCAGGTTAAATAGGAAACTCCCATATCCTGATGGAACAGGTGGAACCCAGAGACCCAGGAAAGACAAGTCACCCAGTACCATCAGTAACCACCAGAGGGAGCCCAAAAACAGAACTCACAACAGAGCACACTCCCTATACAGATACAGACCCCAGAGCACACTGCCTATACAGATACAGACCCCAGAGCACACTCCCTATACAGATACAGACCCCAGAGCACACTGCCTATACAGAAACAGACCCCAGAGCACACTGTCTATACAGATACAGACCCCAGAGCACACTCCCTATACAGATACAGACCCCAGAGCACACTGCCTATACAGATACAGACTCCAGAGCACACTGCCTATACAGATACAGACCCCAGAGAACACTCCCTATACAGATACAGACCCCAGAGAACACTCCCTATACAGATACAGACCCCAGAGCACACTGCCTATACAGATACAGACCCCAGAGAACACTGCCTATACAGATACAGACCCCAGAGCACACTGCCTATACAGATACAGACCCCAGAGAACACTCCCTATACAGATACAGACCCCAGAGCACACTGCCTATACAGATACAGAACCCAGAGAACACTGCCTATACAGATACAGACCCCAGAGAACACTGCCTATACAGATACAGACCCCAGAGCACACTACCTATACAGATACAGACCCCAGAGAACACTCCCTATACAGATACAGACCCCAGAGCACACTGCCTATACAGATACAGACCCCAGAGCACACTGCCTATACAGATACAGACCCCAGAGAACACTCCCTATACAGATACAGACCCCAGAGCACACTCCCTATACAGATACAGACCCCAGAGCACACTACCTATACAGATACAGACCCCAGAGAACACTCCCTATACAGATACAGACCCCAGAGCACACTCCCTATACAGATACAGAACCCAGAGAACACTGCCTATACAGATACAGACCCCAGAGCACACTACCTATACAGATACAGACCCCAGAGAACACTCCCTATACAGATACAGACCCCAGAGCACACTCCCTATACAGATACAGAACCCAGAGAACACTGCCTATACAGATACAGACCCCAGAGCACACTGCCTATACAGATACAGACCCCAGAGAACACTCCCTATACAGATACAGACCCCAGAGCACACTGCCTATACAGATACAGACCCCAGAGAACACTGCCTATACAGATACAGACCCCAGAGCACACTGCCTATACAGATACAGACCCCAGAGCACACTGCCTATACAGATACAGACCCCAGAACACACTGCCTATACAGATACAGACCCCAGAGCACACTGCCTATACAGATACAGACCCCAGAGCACACTGCCTATACAGATACAGACCCCAGAGAACACTGCCTATACAGATACAGACCCCAGAGCACACTCCCTATACAGATACAGACCCCAGAGAATACTGCCTATACAGATACAGACCCCAGAGAACACTGCCTATACAGATACAGACCCCACAGCACACTCCCTATACAGATACAGACCCCAGAGAACACTGCCTATACAGATACAGACACCAGAGCACACTCCCTATACAGATACAGACCCCAGAGAATACTGCCTATACAGATACAGACCCCAGAGAACACTGCCTATACAGATACAGACCCCAGAGCACACTCCCTATACAGATACAGACCCCAGAGAATACTGCCTATACAGATACAGACCCCAGAGAACACTCCCTATACAGATACAGACCCCAGAGAACACTGCCTATACAGATACAGACCGCAGAGAACACTGCCTATACAGATACAGACCCCAGAGAACACTCACTATACAGATACAGACCCCAGAGAACACTACCTATACAGATACAGACCCCAGAGAACACTGCCTATACAGATACAGACCCCAGAGCACACTGCCTATACAGATACAGACCCCAGAGAACACTCCCTATACAGATACAGACCCCAGAGCACACTGCCTATACAGATACAGACCCCAGAGCACACTGCCTATACATATACAGACCCCAGAGAACACTGCCTATACAGATACAGACCCCAGAGCACACTCCCTATACAGATACAGACCCCAGAGCACACTGCCTATACAGATACAGACCCCAGAGCACACTGCCTATACAGATACAGACCCCAGAGAACACTGCCTATACAGATACAGACCCCAGAGCACACTCCCTATACAGATACAGACCCCAGAGCACACTCCCTATACAGATACAGACCCCAGAGAACACTGCCTATACAGATACAGACCCCAGAGCACACTGCCTATACAGATACAGACCCCAGAGCACACTGCCTATACAGATACAGACCCCAGAGAACACTGCCTATACAGATACAGACCCCAGAGCACACTGCCTATACAGATACAGACCCCAGAGCACACTGCCTATACAGATACAGACCCCAGAGAACACTCCCTATACAGATACAGACCCCAGAGAACACTCCCTATACAGATACAGACCCCAGAGCACACTGCCTATACAGATACAGACCCCAGAGCACACTGCCTATACAGATACAGACCCCAGAGCACACTCCCTATACAGATACAGACCCCAGAGAACACTCCCTATACAGATACAGACCCCAGAGCACACTCCCTATACAGATACAGACCCCAGAGCACACTGCCAATACAGATACAGACCCCAGAGAACACTGCCTATACAGATACAGACCCCAGAGCACACTGCCTATACAGATACAGACCCCAGAGCACACTGCCTATACAGATACAGACCCCAGAGCACACTGCCTATACAGATACAGACCCCAGAGAACACTCCCTATACAGATACAGACCCCAGAGAACACTGCCTATACAGATACAGACCCCAGAGCACACTGCCTATACAGATACGACCCCAGAGAACACTGCCTATACAGATACAGACCCCAGAGCACACTGCCTATACAGATACAGACCCCAGAGAACACTGCCTATACAGATACAGACCCCAGAGCACACTCCCTATACAGATACAGACCCCAGAGCACACTGCCTATACAGATACAGACCCCAGAGCACACTGCCTATACAGATACGACTCCAGAGAACACTCCCTATACAGATACAGACCCCAGAGCACACTGCCTATACAGATACAGACCCCAGAGAACACTCCCTATACAGATACAGACCCCAGAGAACACTGCCTATACAGATACAGACCCCAGAGCACACTACCTATACAGATACAGACCCCAGAGCACACTGCCTATACAGATACAGACCCCAGAGCACACTGCCTATACAGATACAGACCCCAGAGAACACTGCCTATACAGATACAGACCCCAGAGCACACTCCCTATACAGATACAGACCCCAGAGAACACTCCCTATACAGATACAGACCCCAGAGAACACTGCCTATACAGATACAGACCCCAGAGAACACTCCCTATACAGATACAGACCCCAGAGAACACTGCCTATACAGATACAGACCCCAGAGAACACTCCCTATACAGATACAGACCCCAGAGAACACTGCCTATACAGATACAGACCCCAGAGCACACTACCTATACAGATACAGACCCCAGAGCACACTGCCTATACAGATACAGACCCCAGAGAACACTGCCTATACAGATACAGACCCCAGAGAACACTCCCTATACAGATACAGACCCCAGAGAACACTGCCTATACAGATACAGACCCCAGAGCACACTACCTATACAGATACAGACCCCAGAGCACACTGCCTATACAGATACAGACCCCAGAGCACACTGCCTATACAGATACAGACCCCAGAGAACACTGCCTATACAGATACAGACCCCAGAGCACACTCCCTATACAGATACAGACCCCAGAGCACACTGTCTATACAGATACAGACCCCAGAGCACACTGCCTATACAGATACAGACCCCAGAGCACACTGCCTATACAGATACGACTCCAGAGAACACTCCCTATACAGATACAGACCCCAGAGCACACTGCCTATACAGATACAGACCCCAGAGAACACTCCCTATACAGATACAGACCCCAGAGCACACTGCCTATACAGATACAGACCCCAGAGAACACTGCCTATACAGATACAGACCCCAGAGAACACTGCCTATACAGATACAGACCCCAGAGAACACTGCCTATACAGATACAGACCCCAGAGCACACTCCCTATACAGATACAGACCCCAGAGCACACTGCCTATACAGATACAGAACCCAGAGAACACTGCCTATACAGATACAGACCCCAGAGAACACTGCCTATACAGATACAGACCCCAGAGAACACTGCCTATACAGATACAGACCCCAGAGCACACTGCCTATACAGATACAGACCCCAGAGCACACTGCCTATACAGATACAGACCCCAGAGCACACTGCCTATACAGATACAGAACCCAGAGAACACTGCCTATACAGATACAGACCCCAGAGCACACTGCCTATACAGATACAGACCCCAGAGAACACTCCCTATACAGATACAGACCCCAGAGCACACTGCCAATACAGATACAGACCCCAGAGCACACTGCCTATACAGATACAGACCCCAGAGCACACTACCTATACAGATACAGACCCCAGAGAACACTGCCTATACAGATACAGACCCCAGAGCACACTGCCAATACAGATACAGACCCCAGAGCACACTGCCTATACAGATACAGACCCCAGAGAACACTGCCTATACAGATACAGACCCCAGAGCACACTGCCTATACAGATACAGACCCCAGAGAACACTGCCTATACAGATACAGACCCCAGAGCACACTGCCAATACAGATACAGACCCCAGAGCACACTGCCTATACAGATACAGACCCCAGAGCACACTGCCTATACAGATACAGACCCCAGAGAACACTCCCTATACAGATACAGACCCCAGAGAACACTGCCTATACTGATACAGACCCCAGAGCACACTCCCTATACAGATACAGACCCCAGAGAACACTCCCTATACAGATACAGACCCCAGAGCACACTGCCTATACAGATACAGACCCCAGAGAACACTCCCTATACAGATACAGACCCCAGAGCACACTGCCTATACAGATACAGACCCCAGAGAACACTCCCTATACAGATACAGACCCCAGAGCACACTCCCTATACAGATACAGACCCCAGAGCACACTGCCAATACAGATACAGACCCCAGAGCACACTACCTATACAGATACGACCCCAGAGAACACTCCCTATACAGATACAGACCCCAGAGAACACTCCCTATACAGATACAGACCCCAGAGCACACTACCTATACAGATACAGACCCCAGAGAACACTGCCTATACAGATACAGACCCCAGAGCACACTGCCAATACAGATACAGACCCCAGAGCACACTGCCTATACAGATACAGACCCCAGAGCACACTGCCTATACAGATACAGACCCCAGAGAACACTCCCTATACAGATACAGACCCCAGAGCACACTGCCTATACAGATACAGACCCCAGAGCACACTGCCTATACAGATACGACCCCAGAGAACACTCCCTATACAGATACAGACCCCAGAGAACACTGCCTATACAGATACAGACCCCAGAGAACACTGCCTATACAGATACAGACCCCAGAGAACACTGCCTATACAGATACAGACCCCAGAGCACACTGCCTATACAGATACAGACCCCAGAGAACACTGCCTATACAGATACAGACCCCAGAGCACACTGCCTATACAGATACAGACCCCAGAGAACACTGCCTATACAGATACAGACCCCAGAGAATACTGCCTATACAGATACAGACCCCAGAGAACACTGCCTATACAGATACAGACCCCAGAGCACACTGCCTATACAGATACAGACCCCAGAGCACACTGCCTATACAGATACAGACCCCAGAGAACACTCCCTATACAGATACAGACCCCAGAGCACACTGCCTATACAGATACAGACCCCAGAGAACACTCCCTATACAGATACAGATCCCAGAGCACACTACCTATACAGATACAGACCCCAGAGCACACTGCCAATACAGATACAGACCCCAGAGAACACTGCCTATACAGATACAGACCCCAGAGCACACTCCCTATACAGATACAGACCCCAGAGAACACTCCCTATACAGATACAGATCCCAGAGCACACTGCCTATACAGATACAGACCCCAGAGAACACTCCCTATACAGATACAGACCCCAGAGAACACTCCCTATACAGATACAGACCCCAGAGCACACTGCCTATACAGATACAGACCCCAGAGCACACTGCCTATACAGATACAGACCCCAGAGAACACTCCCTATACAGATACAGACCCCAGAGCACACTCCCTATACAGATACAGACCCCAGAGAACACTCCCAATACAGATACAGACCCCAGAGCACACTGCCTATACAGATACAGACCCCAGAGCACACTGCCTATACAGATACAGACCCCAGAGCACACTGCCTATACAGATACAGACCCCAGAGCACACTCCCAATACAGATACAGACCCCAGAGCACACTGCCTATACAGATACAGACCCCAGAGCACACTGCCTATACAGATACAGACCCCAGAGCACACTGCCTATACAGATACAGACCCCAGAGAACACTCCCTATACAGATACAGACCCCAGAGTACACTGCCTATACAGATACAGACCCCAGAGAACACTGCCTATACAGATACAGACCCCAGAGAACACTGCCTATACAGATACAGACCCCAGAGTACACTGCCTATACAGATACAGACCCCAGAGCACACTGCCTATACAGATACAGACCCCAGAGAACACTCCCTATACAGATACAGACCCCAGAGTACACTGCCTATACAGATACAGACCCCAGAGAACACTGCCTATACAGATACAGACCCCAGAGAACACTGCCTATACAGATACAGACCCCAGAGCACACTGCCTATACAGATACAGACCCCAGAGAACACTCCCTATACAGATACAGACCCCAGAGTACACTGCCTATACAGATACAGACCCCAGAGAACACTGCCTATACAGATACAGACCCCAGAGTACACTGCCTATACAGATACAGACCCCAGAGAACACTCCCTATACAGATACAGACCCCAGAGTACACTGCCTATACAGATACAGACCCCAGAGAACACTGCCTATACAGATACAGACCCCAGAGCACACTGCCTATACAGATACAGATCCCAGAGCACACTGCCAATACAGATACAGACCCCAGAGAAACCTGCCTATACAGATACAGACCCCAGAGCACACTGCCTATACAGATACAGACCCCAGAGCACACTCCCTATACAGATACAGATCCCAGAGCACACTACCTATACAGATACAGACCCCAGAGCACACTGCCTATACAGATACAGACCCCAGAGCACACTGCCAATACAGATACAGACCCCAGAGCACACTGCCTATACAGATACAGACCCCAGAGAACACTGCCTATACAGATACAGACCCCAGAGCACACTGCCTATACAGATACAGACCCCAGAGCACACTACCTATACAGATACAGACCCCAGAGAACACTGCCTATACAGATACAGATCCCAGAGCACACTCCCTATACAGATACAGACCCCAGAGCACACTGCCTATACAGATACAGACCCCAGAGAACACTCCCTATACAGATACAGACCCCAGAGTACACTGCCTATACAGATACAGACCCCAGAGAACACTGCCTATACAGATACAGATCCCAGAGCACACTGCCAATACAGATACAGACCCCAGAGAAACCTGCCTATACAGATACAGACCCCAGAGCACACTGCCTATACAGATACAGACCCCAGAGCACACTACCTATACAGATACAGACCCCAGAGAACACTCCCTATACAGATACAGATCCCAGAGCACACAGCCAATACAGATACAGACCCCAGAGCACACTGCCTATACAGATACAGACCCCAGAGCACACTGCCTATACAGATACAGACCCCAGAGAACACTGCCTATACAGATACAGACCCCAGAGAACACTCCCTATACAGATACAGATCCCAGAGCACACTGCCAATACAGATACAGACCCCAGAGCACACTGCCTATACAGATACAGACCCCAGAGCACACTACCTATACAGATACAGACCCCAGAGAACACTCCCTATACAGATACAGATCCCAGAGCACACTGCCAATACAGATACAGACCCCAGAGCACACTGCCTATACAGATACAGACCCCAGAGCACACTGCCTATACAGATACAGACCCCAGAGAACACTGCCTATACAGATACAGACCCCAGAGCACACAGCCAATACAGATACAGACCCCAGAGCACACTACCTATACAGATACAGACCCCAGAGAACACTGCCTATACAGATACAGATCCCAGAGCACACTGCCTATACAGATACAGACCCCAGAGCACACTACCTATACAGATACAGACCCCAGAGAACACTGCCTATACAGATACAGATCCCAGAGCACACTGCCTATACAGATACAGACCCCAGAGCACACTACCTATACAGATACAGACCCCAGAGCACACTGCCAATACAGATACAGACCCCAGAGCACACTGCCTATACAGATACAGACCCCAGAGCACACTACCTATACAGATACAGACCCCAGAGCACACTGCCTATACAGATACAGACCCCAGAGCACACTGCCAATACAGATACAGACCCCAGAGCACACTCCCTATACAGATACAGACCCCAGAGAACACTGCCTATACAGATACAGACCCCAGAGCACACTGCCTATACAGATACAGACCCCAGAGAACACTCCCTATACAGATACAGACCCCAGAGCACACTCCCTATACAGATACAGACCCCAGAGCACACTGCCTATACAGATACAGACCCCAGAGAACACTCCCTATACAGATACAGACCCCCAGAGAAACCTGCCTATACAGATACAGACCCCAGAGCACACTGCCTATACAGATACAGACCCCAGAGAACACTGCCTATACAGATACAGACCCCAGAGAACACTGCCTATACAGATACAGACCCCAGAGCACACTGCCTATACAGATACAGACCCCAGAGCACACTCCCTATACAGATACAGACCCCAGAGCACACTGCCTATACAGATACGACCCCAGAGAACACTCCCTATACAGATACAGACCCCCAGAGAAACCTGCCTATACAGATACAGACCCCAGAGCACACTGCCTATACAGATACAGACCCCAGAGAACACTGCCTATACAGATACAGACCCCAGAGAACACTGCCTATACAGATACAGACCCCAGAGCACACTGCCTATACAGATACAGACCCCAGAGAACACTGCCTATACAGATACAGACCCCAGAGAACACTGCCTATACAGATACAGACCCCAGAGAACACTGCCTATACAGATACAGACCCCAGAGAACACTGCCTATACAGATACAGACCCCAGAGCACACTGCCTATACAGATACAGACCCCAGAGAACACTGCCTATACAGATACAGACCCCAGAGAAACCTGCCTATACAGATACAGACCCCAGAGCACACTACCTATACAGATACAGACCCCAGAGCACACTGCCTATACAGATACAGACCCCGGAGCACACTCCCTATACAGATACAGACCCCAGAGAACACTGCCTATACAGATACAGACCCCCAGAGAAACCTGCCTATACAGATACAGACCCCAGAGCACACTGCCTATACAGATACAGACCCCAGAGTACACTGCCTATACAGATACAGACCCCAGACCACACTGCCTATACAGATACGACCCCAGAGAACACTCCCTATACAGATACAGACCCCAGAGAATACTGCCTATACAGATACAGACCCCCAGAGAAACCTGCCTATACAGATACAGACCCCAGAGCACACTGCCTATACAGATACAGACCCCAGAGAACACTGCCTATACAGATACAGACCCCAGAGAACACTGCCTATACAGATACAGACCCCAGAGAACACTGCCTATACAGATACAGACCCCAGAGCACACTGCCTATACAGATACAGACCCCAGAGAACACTGCCTATACAGATACAGACCCCAGAGAACACTGCCTATACAGATACAGACCCCAGAGAACACTGCCTATACAGATACAGACCCCAGAGCACACTGCCTATACAGATACAGACCCCAGAGCACACTGCCTATACAGATACAGACCCCAGAGCACACTCCCTATACAGATACAGACCCCAGAGAATACTGCCTATACAGATACAGACCCCAGAGCACACTGCCTATACAGATACAGACCCCCAGAGAAACCTGCCTATACAGATACAGACCCCAGAGAACACTGCCTATACAGATACAGACCCCAGAGCACACTGCCAATACAGATACAGACCCCAGAGCACACTGCCTATACAGATACAGACCCCAGAGCACACTGCCTATACAGATACAGACCCCAGAGCACACTCCCTATACAGATACAGACCCCAGAGCACACTGCCTATACAGATACAGACCCCAGAGAACACTGCCTATACAGATACAGACCCCAGAGCACACTGCCTATACAGATACAGACCCCAGAGAACACTGCCTATACAGATACAGACCCCAGAGCACACTGCCTATACAGATACAGACCCCAGAGCACACTCCCTATACAGATACAGACCCCAGAGCACACTGCCTATACAGATACAGACCCCAGAGAACACTGCCTATACAGATACAGACCCCAGAGCACACTGCCAATACAGATACAGACCCCAGAGCACACTCACTATACAGATACAGACCCCAGAGAATACTGCCTATACAGATACAGACCCCCAGAGAAACCTGCCTATACAGATACAGACCCCAGAGCACACTGCCTATACAGATACAGACCCCAGAGCACACTCCCTATACAGATACAGACCCCAGAGAACACTGCCTATACAGATACAGACCCCCAGAGAAACCTGCCTATACAGATACAGACCCCAGGGAACACTCCCTATACAGATACAGACCCCAGAGAATACTGCCTATACAGATACAGACCCCCAGAGAAACCTGCCTATACAGATACAGACCCCAGAGCACACTGCCTATACAGATACAGACCCCAGAGAACACTGCCTATACAGATACAGACCCCAGAGAACACTGCCTATACAGATACAGACCCCAGAGCACACTGCCTATACTGATACAGACCCCAGAGCACACTGCCTATACAGATACAGACCCCAGAGAACACTGCCTATACAGATACAGACCCCAGAGAACACTGCCTATACAGATACAGACCCCAGAGAAACCTGCCTATACAGATACAGACCCCAGAGCACACTCCCTATACAGATACAGACCCCAGAGAATACTGCCTATACAGATACAGACCCCCAGAGAAACCTGCCTATACAGATACAGACCCCAGAGCATACTGCCTATACAGATACAGACCCCAGAGTACACTGCCTATACAGATACAGACCCCAGACCACACTGCCTATACAGATAGAGACCCCAGAGCACACTCCCTATACAGATACAGACCCCAGAGCACACTCCCTATACAGATACAGACCCCAGAGAACACTGCCTATACAGATACAGACCCCAGACCACGCTCCCTATACAGATACAGACCCCAGAGAACACGGCCTATACAGATACAGACCCCAGAGCACACTGCCTATACAGATACAGACCCCAGAGCACACTGCCTATACAGATACAGACCCCCAGAGCACACTGCCTATACAGATACAGACCCCCAGAGAACACTCCCTATACAGATACAGACCCCAGAGCACACTGCCTATACAGATACAGACCCCAGAGAACACTCCCTATACAGATACAGACCCCAGAGAACACTGCCTATACAGATACAGACCCCAGAGAACACTCCCTATACAGATACAGACCCCAGAGAACACTGCCTATACAGATACAGACCCCAGAGCACACTGCCTATACAGATACAGACCCCAGAGAACACTGCCTATACAGATACAGACCCCAGAGAACACTGCCTATACAGATACAGACCCCAGAGCACACTGCCTATACAGATACAGACCCCAGAGAACACTGCCTATACAGATACAGACCCCAGAGAACACTGCCTATACAGATACAGACCCCAGAGAAACCTGCCTATACAGATACAGACCCCAGAGCACACTACCTATACAGATACAGACCCCAGAGCACACTGCCTATACAGATACAGACCCCAGAGCACACTGCCAATACATATACAGACCCCAGAAAACACTGCCTATACAGATACAGACCCCAGAGAAACCTGCCTATACAGATACAGACCCCAGAGCACACTCCCTATACAGATACAGACCCCAGAGAACACTGCCTATACAGATACAGACCCCAGAGCACACTGCCAATACAGATACAGACCCCAGAGCACACTCCCTATACAGATACAGACCCCAGAGCACACTGCCTATACAGATACAGACCCCAGAGCACACTGCCTATACAGATACAGACCCCAGAGCACACTCCCTATACAGATACAGACCCCAGAGCACACTGCCTATACAGATACAGACCCCAGAGCACACTGCCTATACAGATACAGACCCTAGAGCACACTGCCTATACAGATACAGACCCCCAGAGCACACTGCCTATACAGATACAGACCCCAGAGAACACTCCCTATACAGATACAGACCCCAGAGAATACTGCCTATACAGATACAGACCCCCAGAGAAACCTGCCTATACAGATACAGACCCCAGAGCACACTGCCTATACAGATACAGACCCCAGAGCACACTGCCTATACAGATACAGACCCCAGAGAACACTGCCTATACAGATACAGACCCCAGAGCACACTGCCTATACAGATACAGACCCCAGAGAACACTCCCTATACAGATACAGACCCCAGAGAATACTGCCTATACAGATACAGACCCCCAGAGAACACTGCCTATACAGATACAGACCCCAGAGAACACTGCCTATACAGATACAGACCCCAGAGCACACTCCCTATACAGATACAGACCCCAGAGAACACTGCCTATACAGATACAGACCCCAGAGAACACTGCCTATACAGATACAGACCCCAGAGAACACTGCCTATACAGATACAGACCCCAGACCACACTGCCTATACAGATAGAGACCCCAGAGCACACTCCCTATACAGATACAGACCCCAGAGCACACTGCCAATACAGATACAGACCCCAGAGAACACTGCCAATACAGATACAGACCCCAGAGAACACTGCCTATACAGATACAGACCCCAGAGAACACTGCCTATATAGATACAGACCCCAGAGAACACTCCCTATACAGATACAGACCCCAGAGAACACTGCCTATACAGACAGACCCCAGAGAACACTGCCTATACAGATACAGACCCCAGAGAACACTGCCTATACAGATACAGACCCCCAGAGAAACCTGCCTATACAGATACAGACCCCAGACCACACTGCCTATACAGATAGAGACCCCAGAGCACACTCCCTATACAGATACAGACCCCAGAGCACACTGCCAATACAGATACAGACCCCAGAGAACACTGCCAATACAGATACAGACCCCAGAGAACACTGCCTATACAGATACAGACCCCCAGAGAAACCTGCCTATACATATACAGACCCCAGAGCACACTGCCTATACAGATACAGACCCCAGAGAACACTGCCTATACAGATACAGACCCCAGAGCACACTCCCTATACAGATACAGACCCCAGAGCACACTGCCTATACAGATACAGACCCCAGAGAACACTGCCTATACAGATACAGACCCCAGAGAACACTGCCTATACAGATACAGACCCCAGAGCACACTCCCTATACAGATACAGACCCCAGAGCACACTGGCTATACAGATACAGACCCCAGAGAACACTCCCTATACAGATACAGACCCCAGAGAACACTGCCTATACAGATACAGACCCCAGAGAACACTCCCTATACAGATACAGACCCCAGAGCACACTGCCTATACAGATACAGACCCCAGAGCACACTGCCTATACAGATACAGACCCCAGAGCACACTGTCTATACAGATACAGACCCCAGAGAACACTCCCTATACAGATACAGACCCCAGAGCACACTCCCTATACAGATACAGACCCCAGAGCACACTGCCTATACAGATACAGACCCCAGAGAACACTGCCTATACAGATACAGACCCCAGAGAACACTGCCTATACAGATACAGACCCCAGAGCACACTGCCTATACAGATACAGACCCCAGAGAACACTGCCTATACAGATACAGACCCCAGAGCACACTGCCTATACAGATACAGACCCCAGAGAACACTGCCTATACAGATACAGACCCCAGAGAACACTGCCTATACAGATACAGACCCCAGAGAACACTGCCTATACAGATACAGACCCCAGAGCACACTCCCTATACAGATACAGACCCCAGAGAACACTGCCTATACAGATACAGACCCCAGAGAACACTGCCTATACAGATACAGACCCCAGAGCACACTGCCTATACAGATACAGACCCCAGAGAACACTCCCTATACAGATACAGACCCCAGAGCACACTGCCAATACAGATACAGACCCCAGAGAACACTGCCTATACAGATACAGACCCCAGAGCACACTGCCTATACAGATACAGACCCCAGAGAAACCTGCCTATACAGATACAGACCCCAGAGCACACTGCCTATACAGATACAGACCCCAGAGCACACTGCCTATACAGATACAGACCCCAGAGAACACTCCCTATACAGATACAGACCCCAGAGCACACTCCCTATACAGATACAGACCCCAGAGAACACTGCCTATACAGATACAGACCCCAGAGCACACTGCCTATACAGATACAGACCCCAGAGAACACTGCCTATACAGATACAGACCCCAGAGCACACTGCCTATACAGATACAGACCCCAGAGAACACTCCCTATACAGATACAGACCCCCAGAGAAACCTGCCTATACAGATACAGACCCCAGAGCACACTGCCTATACAGATACAGACCCCAGAGCACACTCCCTATACAGATACAGACGCCAGAGAACACTCCCTATACAGATACAGACCCCAGAGCACACTGCCTATACAGATACAGACCCCAGAGAACACTGCCTATACAGATACAGACCCCCAGAGAAACCTGCCTATACAGATACAGACCCCAGAGCACACTGCCTATACAGATACAGACCCCAGAGAATACTCCCTATACAGATACAGACCCCAGAGCACACTCCCTATACAGATACAGACCCCAGAGAACACTGCCTATACAGATACAGACCCCAGAGCACACTGCCTATACAGATACAGACCCCAGAGCACACTGCCTATACAGATACAGACCCCAGAGAACACTGCCTATACAGATACAGACCCCAGAGCACACTGCCTATACAGATACAGACCCCAGAGCACACTGCCTATACAGATACAGACCCCAGAGCACACTGCCTATACAGATACAGACCCCAGAGCACACTGCCTATACAGATACAGACCCCAGAGCACACTGCCTATACAGATACAGACCCCCAGAGAAACCTGCCTATACAGATACAGACCCCAGAGCACACTGCCTATACAGATACAGACCCCAGAGCACACTGCCTATACAGATACAGACCCCAGAGAACACTCCCTATACAGATACAGACCCCAGAGCACACTCCCTATACATATACAGACCCCAGAGAACACTGCCTATACAGATACAGACCCCAGAGAACACTCCCTATACAGATACAGACCCCAGAGAACACTGCCTATACAGATACAGACCCCAGAGAACACTCCCTATACAGATACAGACCCCAGAGAACACTGCCTATACAGATACAGACCCCAGAGAACACTGCCTATACAGATACAGACCCCAGAGAACACTGCCTATACAGATACAGACCCCAGAGAACACTCCCTATACAGATACAGACCCCAGAGAACACTGCCTATACAGATACAGACCCCAGAGAACACTGCCTATACAGACAGA
This sequence comes from Ranitomeya imitator, assembly GCF_032444005.1. NCBI lineage: Eukaryota > Metazoa > Chordata > Amphibia > Anura > Dendrobatidae > Ranitomeya > Ranitomeya imitator. The sequence continues at coordinate 24,734,402 of NC_091284.1, forward strand.
CCCCAGAGAACACTGCCTATACAGATACAGACCCCAGAGCACACTGCCTATACAGATACAGACCCCAGAGAACACTACCTATACAGATACAGACCCCAGAGAACACTGCCTATACAGATACAGACCCCAGAGAACACTACCTATACAGATACAGACCCCAGAGAACACTCCCTATACAGATACAGACCCCAGAGCACACTGCCTATACAGACAGACCCCAGAGAACACTGCCTATACAGATACAGACCCCAGAGAACACTGCCTATACAGATACAGACCCCAGAGAACACTGCCTATACAGATACAGACCCCAGAGCACACTGCCAATACAGATACAGACCCCAGAGCACACTGCCTATACAGATACAGACCCCAGAGCACACTGCCTATACAGATACAGACCCCAGAGAACACTGCCTATACAGATACAGACCCCAGAGCACACTGCCTATACAGATACAGACCCCAGAGAACACTGCCTATACAGATACAGACCCCAGAGCACACTCCCTATACAGATACAGACCCCAGAGAACACTCCCTATACAGATACAGACCCCAGAGAACACTGCCTATACAGATACAGACCCCAGAGCACACTCCCTATACAGATACAGACCCCAGAGCACACTGCCTATACAGATACAGACTCCAGAGAACACTCCCTATACAGATACAGACCCCAGAGAACACTCCCTATACAGATACAGACCCCAGAGAACACTGCCTATACAGATACAGACCCCAGAGAACACTGCCTATACAGATACAGACCCCAGAGCACACTGCCTATACAGATACAGACCCCAGAGAACACTGCCTATACAGATACAGACCCCAGAGAACACTGCCTATAGAGATACAGACCCCAGAGAACACTGCCTATACAGATACAGACCCCAGAGAACACTGCCAATACAGATACAGACCCCAGAGAACACTGCCTATACAGATACAGACCCCAGAGAACACTGCCTATACAGATACAGACCCCAGAGAACACTCCCTATACAGATACAGACCCCAGAGAACACTGCCTATACAGATACAGACCCCAGAGAACACTGCCTATACAGATACAGACCCCAGAGCACACTGCCTATACAGATACAGACCCCAGAGCACACTGCCTATACAGATACAGACCCCAGAGAACACTGCCTATACAGATACAGACCCCAGAGCACACTGCCTATACAGATACAGACCCCAGAGAACACTGCCTATACAGATACAGACCCCAGAGCACACTGCCTATACAGATACAGACCCCAGAGAACACTGCCTATACAGATACAGACCCCAGAGAACACTGCCTATACAGATACAGACCCCAGAGAACACTGCCTATACAGATACAGACCCCAGAGCACACTGCCTATACAGATACAGACCCCAGAGAACACTGCCTATACAGATACAGACCCCAGAGCACACTGCCTATACAGATACAGACCCCAGAGCACACTCCCTATACAGATACAGACCCCAGAGCACACTGCCTATACAGATACAGACCCCAGAGCACACTGCCTATACAGATACAGACCCCAGAGCACACTGCCTATACAGATACAGACCCCCAGAGAACACTCCCTATACAGATACAGACCCCAGAGCACACTGCCTATACAGATACAGACCCCAGATCACACTGCCTATACAGATACAGACCCCAGAGAATACTGCCTATACAGATACAGACCCCCAGAGAAACCTGCCTATACAGATACAGACCCCAGAGCACACTGCCTATACAGATACAGACCCCAGAGAACACTGCCTATACAGATACAGACCCCAGAGCACACTGCCTATACAGATACAGACCCCAGAGAACACTCCCTATACAGATACAGACCCCAGAGAACACTGCCTATACAGATACAGACCCCCAGAGAAACCTGCCTATACAGATACAGACCCCAGAGCACACTGCCTATACAGATACAGACCCCAGAGAACACTGCCTATACAGATACAGACCCCAGAGCACACTGCCTATACAGATACAGACCCCAGAGCACACTGCCTATACAGATACAGACCCCAGAGAACACTGCCTATACAGATACAGACCCCAGAGCACACTCCCTATACAGATACAGACCCCAGAGAATACTGCCTATACAGATACAGACCCCCAGAGAAACCTGCCTATACAGATACAGACCCCAGAGCACACTGCCTATACAGATACAGACCCCAGAGAACACTGCCTATACAGATACAGACCCCAGAGCACACTGCCTATACAGATACAGACCCCAGAGAACACTCCCTATACAGATACAGACCCCAGAGAATACTGCCTATACAGATACAGACCCCCAGAGAAACCTGCCTATACAGATACAGACCCCAGAGCACACTGCCTATACAGATACAGACCCCAGAGAACACTGCCTATACAGATACAGACCCCAGAGCACACTGCCTATACAGATACAGACCCCAGAGAACACTGCCTATACAGATACAGACCCCAGAGCACACTCCCTATACAGATACAGACCCCAGAGAACACTGCCTATACAGATACAGACCCCAGAGAACACTGCCTATACAGATACAGACCCCAGAGAACACTGCCTATACAGATACAGACCCCAGACCACACTGCCTATACAGATAGAGACCCCAGAGCACACTCCCTATACAGATACAGACCCCAGAGCACACTGCCAATACAGATACAGACCCCAGAGAACACTGCCAATACAGATACAGACCCCAGAGAACACTGCCTATACAGATACAGACCCCCAGAGAAACCTGCCTATACAGATACAGACCCCAGAGCACACTGCCTATACATATACAGACCCCAGAGCACACTGCCTATACAGATACAGACCCCAGAGAACACTGCCTATACAGACAGACCCCAGAGAACACTGCCTATACAGATACAGACCCCAGAGAACACTGCCTATACAGATACAGACCCCCAGAGAAACCTGCCTATACAGATACAGACCCCAGACCACACTGCCTATACAGATAGAGACCCCAGAGCACACTCCCTATACAGATACAGACCCCAGAGCACACTGCCAATACAGATACAGACCCCAGAGAACACTGCCTATACAGATACAGACCCCCAGAGAAACCTGCCTATACAGATACAGACCCCAGAGCACACTGCCTATACAGATACAGACCCCAGAGAACACTGCCTATACAGACAGACCCCAGAGAACACTGCCTATACAGATACAGACCCCAGAGAACACTGCCTATACAGATACAGACCCCAGACCACACTCCCTATACAGATACAGACCCCAGAGCACACTGGCTATACAGATACAGACCCCAGAGAACACTGCCTATACAGATACAGACCCCAGAGAACACTGCCTATACAGATACAGACCCCAGAGAACACTCCCTATACAGATACAGACCCCAGAGCACACTGCCTATACAGATACAGACCCCAGAGAACACTCCCTATACAGATACAGACCCCAGAGCACACTCCCTATACAGATACAGACCCCAGAGCACACTGCCTATACAGATACAGACCCCAGAGAACACTGCCTATACAGATACAGACCCCAGAGAACACTGCCTATACAGATACAGACCCCAGAGCACACTGCCTATACAGATACAGACCCCAGAGAACACTGCCTATACAGATACAGACCCCAGAGAACACTGCCTATACAGATACAGACCCCAGAGAACACTGCCTATACAGATACAGACCCCAGAGAACACTGCCTATACAGATACAGACCCCAGAGCACACTGCCTATACAGATACAGACCCCAGAGAACACTCCCTATACAGATACAGACCCCAGAGCACACTGCCTATACAGATACAGACCCCAGAGAACACTGCCTATACAGATACAGACCCCAGAGCACACTGCCTATACAGATACAGACCCCAGAGAACACTCCCTATACAGATACAGACCCCAGAGCACACTGCCAATACAGATACAGACCCCAGAGAACACTGCCTATACAGATACAGACCCCAGAGCACACTGCCTATACAGATACAGACCCCAGAGAAACCTGCCTATACAGATACAGACCCCAGAGCACACTGCCTATACAGATACAGACCCCAGAGCACACTGCCTATACAGATACAGACCCCAGAGAACACTGCCTATACAGATACAGACCCCAGAGCACACTCCCTATACAGATACAGACCCCAGAGAACACTGCCTATACAGATACAGACCCCAGAGCACACTGCCTATACTGATACAGACCCCAGAGAACACTCCCTATACAGATACAGACCCCAGAGCACACTCCCTATACAGATACAGACCCCAGAGAACACTGCCTATACAGATACAGACCCCAGAGCACACTGCCTATACAGATACAGACCCCAGAGAACACTGCCTATACAGATACAGACCCCAGAGCACACTGCCTATACAGATACAGACCCCAGAGAACACTCCCTATACAGATACAGACCCCCAGAGAAACCTGCCTATACAGATACAGACCCCAGAGCACACTGCCTATACAGATACAGACCCCAGAGCACACTCCCTATACAGATACAGACGCCAGAGAACACTGCCTATACAGATACAGACCCCAGAGAATACTCCCTATACAGATACAGACCCCAGAGCACACTCCCTATACAGATACAGACCCCAGAGAACACTGCCTATACAGATACAGACCCCAGAGCACACTGCCTATACAGATACAGACCCCAGAGAACACTGCCTATACAGATACAGACCCCAGAGCACACTGCCTATACAGATACAGACCCCAGAGCACACTCCCTATACAGATACAGACCCCAGAGCACACTGCCTATACAGATACAGACCCCAGAGCACACTGCCTATACAGATACAGACCCCAGAGAACACTGCCTATACAGATACAGACCCCAGAGCACACTGCCTATACAGATACAGACCCCAGAGCACACTGCCTATACAGATACAGACCCCCAGAGAAACCTGCCTATACAGATACAGACCCCAGAGCACACTGCCTATACAGATACAGACCCCAGAGCACACTGCCTATACAGATACAGACCCCAGAGCACACTGCCTATACAGATACAGACCCCAGAGAACACTGCCTATACAGATACAGACCCCAGAGAACACTGCCTATACAGATACAGACCCCAGAGCACACTGCCTATACAGATACAGACCCCAGAGAACACTCCCTATACAGATACAGACCCCAGAGCACACTGCCTATACAGATACAGACCCCAGAGCACACTGCCTATACAGATACAGACCCCCAGAGAAACCTGCCTATACAGATACAGACCCCAGAGAACACTCCCTATACAGATACAGACCCCAGAGCACACTCCCTATACATATACAGACCCCAGAGAACACTGCCTATACAGATACAGACCCCAGAGAACACTCCCTATACAGATACAGACCCCAGAGAACACTGCCTATACAGATACAGACCCCAGAGAACACTCCCTATACAGATACAGACCCCAGAGAACACTGCCTATACAGATACAGACCCCAGAGAACACTGCCTATACAGATACAGACCCCAGAGAACACTGCCTATACAGATACAGACCCCAGAGAACACTCCCTATACAGATACAGACCCCAGAGAACACTACCTATACAGATACAGACCCCAGAGAACACTGCCTATACAGATACAGACCCCAGAGCACACTGCCTATACAGATACAGACCCCAGAGAACACTCCCTATACAGATACAGACCCCAGAGCACACTGCCTATACAGATACAGACCCCAGAGAACACTGCCTATACAGATAGAGACCCCAGAGTACACTCCCTATACAGATACAGACCCCAGAGAACACTGCCTATACAGATACAGACCCCAGAGCACACTCCCTATACAGATACAGACCCCAGAGCACACTCCCTATACAGATACAGACCCCAGAGCACACTGCCTATACAGATACAGACCCCAGAGAACACTCCCTATACAGATACAGCCCCCAGAGCACACTCCCTATACAGATACAGACCCCAGAGAACACTGCCTATACAGATACAGACCCCAGAGCACACTGCCTATACAGATACAGACCCCCAGAGAAACCTGCCTATACAGATACAGACCCCAGAGCACACTCCCTATACAGATACAGACGCCAGAGCACACTGCCTATACAGATACAGACCCCAGAGAACACTGCCTATACAGATACAGACCCCAGAGAACACTCCCTATACAGATACAGACCCCAGAGCACACTGCCTATACAGATACAGACCCCAGAGAACACTGCCTATACAGATACAGACCCCAGAGCACACTGCCTATACAGATACAGACCCCAGAGAACACTCCCTATACAGATACAGACCCCCAGAGAAACCTGCCTATACAGATACAGACCCCAGAGCACACTCCCTATACAGATACAGACGCCAGAGCACACTGCCTATACAGATACAGACCCCAGAGCACACTGCCTATACAGATACAGACCCCAGAGAACACTCCCTATACAGATACAGACGCCAGAGCACACTGCCTATACAGATACAGACCCCAGAGCACACTGCCTATACAGATACAGACCCCAGAGAACACTCCCTATACAGATACAGACCCCAGAGCACACTGCCTATACAGATACAGACCCCAGAGAACACTGCCTATACAGATAGAGACCCCAGAGTACACTCCCTATACAGATACAGACCCCAGAGAACACTCCCTATACAGATACAGACCCCAGAGCACACTGCCTATACAGATACAGACCCCAGAGAACACTCCCTATACAGATACAGACCCCAGAGCACACTGCCTATACAGATACAGACCCCAGAGAACACTCCCTATACAGATACAGACCCCAGAGAACACTGCCTATACAGATACAGACCCCAGAGCACACTGCCTATACAGATACAGACCCCAGAGAACACTCCCTATACAGATACAGACCCCAGAGCACACTGCCAATACAGATACAGACCCCAGAGAACACTCCCTATACAGATACAGACCCCAGAGCACACTCCCTATACAGATACAGACCCCAGAGCACACTGCCTATACAGACAGACCCCAGAGCACACTGCCTATACAGATACAGACCCCAGAGAACACTGCCTATACAGATACAGACCCCAGAGCACACTGCCTATATAGATACAGACCCCAGAGCACACTGCCAATACAGATACAGACCCCAGAGCACACTGCCTATACAGATACAGACCCCAGAGCATACTGCCTATACAGATACAGACCCCAGAGAACACTCCCTATACAGATACAGACCCCCAGAGAAACCTGCCTATACAGATACAGACCCCAGAGAACACTCCCTATACAGATACAGACCCCAGAGCACACTCCCTATACAGATACAGACGCCAGAGAACACTCCCTATACAGATACAGACCCCAGAGAACACTGCCTATACAGATACAGACCCCAGAGAACACTGCCTATACAGATACAGACCCCAGAGCACACTGCCTATACAGATACAGACCCCAGAGAATACTCCCTATACAGATACAGACCCCAGAGCACACTCCCTATACAGATACAGACCCCAGAGAACACTGCCTATACAGATACAGACCCCAGAGCACACTGCCTATACAGATACAGACCCCAGAGCACACTGCCTATACAGATACAGACCCCAGAGCACACTCCCTATACAGATACAGACCCCAGAGCACACTGCCTATACAGATACAGACCCCAGAGCACACTGCCTATACAGATACAGACCCCAGAGCACACTGCCTATACAGATACAGACCCCCAGAGAACACTGCCTATACAGATACAGACCCCAGAGCACACTGCCTATACAGATACAGACCCCAGAGCACACTCCCTATACAGATAGAGACGCCAGAGCACACTGCCTATACAGATACAGACCCCAGAGAACACTCCCTATACAGATACAGACCCCAGAGAACACTGCCTATACAGATACAGACCCCAGAGAACACTGCCTATACAGATACAGACCCCCAGAGAAACCTGCCTATACAGATACAGACCCCAGAGCACACTGCCTATACAGATACAGACCCCAGAGAACACTGCCTATACAGATACAGACCCCAGAGAACACTGCCTATACAGATACAGACCCCCAGAGAAACCTGCCTATACAGATACAGACCCCAGAGCACACTCCCTATACAGATACAGACCCCAGAGAACACTGCCTATACAGATACAGACCCCAGAGCACACTGCCAATACAGATACAGACCCCAGAGCACACTCCCTATACAGATACAGACCCCAGAGAACACTGCCTATACAGATACAGACCCCAGAGCACACTGCCTATACAGATACAGACCCCAGAGCACACTGCCTATACAGATACAGACCCCAGAGCACACTGCCTATACAGATACAGACCCCAGAGCACACTGCCTATACAGATACAGACCCCAGAGCACACTGCCTATACAGATACAGACCCCAGAGAACACTCCCTATACAGATACAGACACCAGAGCACACTGCCTATACAGATACAGACCCCAGAGAACACTCCCTATACAGATACAGACCCCAGAGAACACTCCCTATACAGATACAGACCCCAGAGCACACTGCCTATACAGATACAGACCCCAGAGAACACTCCCTATACAGATACAGACCCCAGAGAACACTGCCTATACAGATACAGACCCCAGAGAACACTGCCTATACAGATACAGACCCCAGAGCACACTGCCAATACAGATACAGACCCCAGAGCACACTGCCTATACAGATACAGACCCCAGAGAACACTGCCTATACAGATACAGACCCCAGAGAACACTGCCTATACAGATACAGACCCCAGAGCACACTCCCTATACAGATACAGACCCCAGAGCACACTGCCTATACAGATACAGACCCCAGAGAACACTGCCAATACAGATACAGACCCCAGAGCACACTCCCTATACAGATACAGACCCCAGAGCACACTGCCTATACAGATACAGACCCCAGAGAACACTGCCTATACAGATACAAACCCCAGAGCACACTGCCAATACAGATACAGACCCCAGAGAACACTCCCTATACAGATACAGACCCCAGAGAACACTGCCTATACAGATACAGACCCCAGAGAACACTGCCTATACAGATACAGACCCCAGAGAACACTCCCTATACAGATACAGACCCCAGAGAACACTGCCTATACAGATACAAACCCCAGAGCACACTGCCAATACAGATACAGACCCCAGAGAACACTCCCTATACAGATACAGACCCCAGAGAACACTGCCTATACAGATACAGACCCCAGAGAACACTGCCTATACAGATACAGACCCCAGAGAACACTGCCTATACAGATACAGACCCCAGAGCACACTGCCTATACAGATACAGACCCTAGAGAACACTGCCTATACAGATACAGACCCCAGAGAACACTCCCTATACAGATACAGACCCCAGAGAACACTCCCTATACAGATACAGACCCCAGAGAACACTGCCTATACAGATACAGACCCCCAGAGAAACCTGCCTATACAGATACAGACCCCAGAGAACACTCCCTATACAGATACAGACCCCAGAGCACACTGCCTATACAGATACAGACCCCAGAGAACACTGCCTATACAGATACAGACCCCAGAGCACACTGCCTATACAGATACAGACCCCAGAGAACACTCCCTATACAGATACAGACCCCAGAGCACACTGCCTATACAGATACAGACCCCAGAGAACACTCCCTATACAGATACAGATCCCAGAGCACACTACCTATACAGATACAGACCCCAGAGAACACTCCCTATACAGATACAGACCCCAGAGCACACTGCCTATACAGATACAGACCCCAGAGAACACTGCCTATACAGATACAGACCCCAGAGAACACTGCCTATACAGATACAGACCCCAGAGAACACTCCCTATACAGATACAGACCCCAGAGAACACTGCCTATACAGATACAGACCCCAGAGCACACTGCCTATACAGACAGACCCCAGAGAACACTGCCTATACAGATACAGACCCCAGAGCACACTGCCTATACAGATACAGACCCCAAAGCACACTGCCTATACAGATACAGACCCCAGAGAACACTACCTATACAGATACAGACCCCAGAGAACACTACCTATACAGATACAGACCCCAGAGAACACTGCCTATACAGATACAGACCCCAGAGCACACTGCCAATACAGATACAGACCCCAGAGCACACTCCCTATACAGATACAGACCCCAGAGAACACTGCCTATACAGATACAGACCCCAGAGCACACTGCCTATACAGATACAGACCCCAGAGCACACTGCCTATACAGATACAGACCCCAGAGCACACTGCCTATACAGATACAGACCCCAGAGCACACTGCCTATACAGATACAGACCCCAGAGCACACTGCCTATACAGATACAGACCCCAGAGAACACTCCCTATACAGATACAGACACCAGAGCACACTGCCTATACAGATACAGACCCCAGAGAACACTCCCTATACAGATACAGACCCCAGAGAACACTCCCTATACAGATACAGACCCCAGAGCACACTGCCTATACAGATACAGACCCCAGAGAACACTCCCTATACAGATACAGACACCAGAGCACACTGCCTATACAGATACAGACCCCAGAGAACACTGCCTATACAGATACAGACCCCAGAGAACACTCCCTATACAGATACAGACCCCAGAGCACACTGCCTATACAGATACAGACCCTAGAGAACACTGCCTATACAGATACAGACCCCCAGAGAAACCTGCCTATACAGATACAGACCCCAGAGCACACTGCCTATACAGATACAGACCCCAGAGAACACTCCCTATACAGATACAGACCCCAGAGAACACTGCCTATACAGATACAGACCCCAGAGAACACTCCCTATACAGATACAGACCCCAGAGAACACTGCCTATACAGATACAGACCCCAGAGCACACTGCCTATACAGATACAGACCCCAGAGCACACTGCCTATACAGATACAGACCCCAGAGCACACTGCCTATACAGATACAGACCCCCAGAGAAACCTGCCTATACAGATACAGACCCCAGAGAACACTCCCTATACAGATACAGACCCCAGAGCACACTGCCTATACAGATACAGACCCCAGAGCACACTGCCTATACAGATACAGACCCCAGAGAACACTGCCTATACAGATACAGACCCCAGAGAACACTCCCTATACAGATACAGACCCCAGAGCACACTGCCTATACAGATACAGACCCCAGAGCACACTGCCTATACAGATACAGACCCCAGAGAACACTGCCTATACAGATACAGACCCCAGAGAACACTGCCTATACAGATACAGACCCCAGAGCACACTGCCTATACAGATACAGACCCCAGAGCACACTCCCTATACAGATACAGACCCCAGAGAACACTGCCTATACAGATACAGACCCCAGAGAACACTGCCTATACAGATACAGACCCCAGAGAACACTCCCTATACAGATACAGACCCCAGAGCACACTACCTATACAGATACAGACCCCAGAGCACACTGCCTATACAGATACAGACCCCAGAGAACACTACCTATACAGATACAGACCCCAGAGAACACTCCCTATACAGATACAGACCCCAGAGCACACTGCCTATACAGATACAGACCCCAGAGCACACTGCCTATACAGATACAGACCCCAGAGAACACTGCCTATACAGATACAGACCCCTGAGAACACTGCCTATACAGATACAGACCCCAGAGAACACTGCCTATACAGATACAGACCCCAGAGAACACTCCCTATACAGATACAGACCCCAGAGCACACTGCCTATACAGATACAGACCCCAGAGAACACTCCCTATACAGATACAGACCCCAGAGAACACTGCCTATACAGATACAGACCCCAGAGAACACTCCCTATACAGATACAGACCCCAGAGAACACTGCCTATACAGATACAGACCCCAGAGAACACTACCTATACAGATACAGACCCCAGAGAACACTGCCTATACAGATACAGACCCCAGAGAACACTCCCTATACAGATACAGACCCCAGAGCACACTCACTATACAGATACAGACCCCAGAGCACACTCCCTATACAGATACAGACCCCAGAGAACACTGCCTATACAGATACAGACCCCAGAGAACACTCCCTATACAGATACAGACCCCAGAGCACACTCACTATACAGATACAGACCCCAGAGCACACTCCCTATACAGATACAGACCCCAGAGAACACTGCCTATACAGATACAGACCCCAGAGAACACTGCCTATACAGATACAGACCCCAGAGAACACTGCCTATACAGACAGACCCCAGAGAACACTGCCTATACAGATACAGACCCCAGAGCACACTGCCTATACAGATACAGACCCCAGAGCACACTCCCTATACAGATACAGACCCCAGAGCACACTCCCTATACAGATACAGACCCCAGAGAACACTGCCTATACAGATACAGACCCCAGAGAACACTGCCTATACAGATACAGACCCCAGAGAACACTCCCTATACAGATACAGACCCCAGAGCACACTGCCTATACAGATACAGACCCCAGAGCACACTCACTATACAGATACAGACCCCAGAGCACACTCCCTATACAGATACAGACCCCAGAGAACACTGCCTATACAGATACAGACCCCAGAGAACACTGCCTATACAGATACAGACCCCAGAGAACACTGCCTATACAGACAGACCCCAGAGAACACTGCCTATACAGATACAGACCCCAGAGCACACTGCCTATACAGATACAGACCCCAGAGCACACTGCCTATACAGATACAGACCCCAGAGAACACTGCCTATACAGATACAGACCCCAGAGAACACTGCCTATACAGATACAGACCCCAGAGAACACTGCCTATACAGATACAGACCCCAGAGAACACTCCCTATACAGATACAGACCCCAGAGCACACTGCCTATACAGATACAGACCCCAGAGAACACTCCCTATACAGATACAGACCCCAGAGAACACTGCCTATACAGATACAGACCCCAGAGAACACTCCCTATACAGATACAGACCCCAGAGAACACTGCCTATACAGATACAGACCCCAGAGAACACTACCTATACAGATACAGACCCCAGAGAACACTGCCTATACAGATACAGACCCCAGAGAACACTGCCTATACAGATACAGACCCCAGAGAACACTCCCTATACAGATACAGACCCCAGAGCACACTGCCTATACAGATACAGACCCCAGAGAACACTCCCTATACAGATACAGACCCCAGAGCACACTCACTATACAGATACAGACCCCAGAGCACACTCCCTATACAGATACAGACCCCAGAGAACACTTCCTATACAGATACAGACCCCAGAGAACACTGCCTATACAGATACAGACCCCAGAGAACACTCCCTATACAGATACAGACCCCAGAGCACACTGCCTATACAGATACAGACCCCAGAGAACACTCCCTATACAGATACAGACCCCAGAGCACACTCACTATACAGATACAGACCCCAGAGCACACTCCCTATACAGATACAGACCCCAGAGAACACTCCCTATACAGATACAGACCCCAGAGAACACTGCCTATACAGATACAGACCCCAGAGAACACTCCCTATACAGATACAGACCCCAGAGAACACTGCCTATACAGATACAGACCCCAGAGCACACTCCCTATACAGATACAGACCCCAGAGCACACTGCCTATACAGATACAGACCCCAGAGCACACTGCCTATACAGATACAGACCCCAGAGAACACTGCCTATACAGATACAGACCCCAGAGAACACTCCCTATACAGATACAGACCCCAGAGCACACTCCCTATACAGATACAGACCCCAGAGCACACTGCCTATACAGATACAGACCCCAGAGCACACTGCCTATACAGATACAGACCCCAGAGAACACTGCCTATACAGATACAGACCCCAGAGAACACTGCCTATACAGATACAGACCCCAGAGCACACTCCCTATACAGATACAGACCCCAGAGCACACTGCCTATACAGATACAGACCCCAGAGCACACTGCCTATACAGATACAGACCCCAGAGCACACTGCCTATACAGATACAGACCCCAGAGAACACTGCCTATACAGATACAGACCCCAGAGAACACTGCCTATACAGATACAGACCCCAGAGAACACTCCCTATACAGATACAGACCCCAGAGAACACTGCCTATACAGATACAGACCCCAGAGAATACTGCCTATACAGATACAGACCCCAGAACACACTGCCTATACAGATACAGACCCCAGAGAACACTGCCTATACAGATACAGACCCCAGAGAATACTGCCTATACAGATACAGACCCCAGAGAAACCTGCCTATACAGATACAGACCCCAGAGCACACTGCCTATACAGATACAGACCCCAGAGCACACTGCCTATACAGATACAGACCCCAGAGCACACTGCCTATACAGATACAGACCCCAGAGAACACTGCCTATACAGATACAGACCCCAGAGAACACTCCCTATACAGATACAGACCCCAGAGAACACTGCCTATACAGATACAGACCCCAGAGAACACTGCCTATACAGACAGACCCCAGAGAACACTGCCTATACAGATACAGACCCCCAGAGCCAGGGCCGTATTTAGAGTTTCTGCTGCCCTAGGCACTTTTAGTGCTGCCTCCCCCTTTGGTGAGTATAACACTATCGGCAGTGACTTTGGCAAAAATCGCTGATGTGAAAGTCGCCTTTTGCAGCAGATCCGACAGTTTTTCCGCATCTGCCGCGTAATGGATCACTTAGGGCAACACTGCGTTCGGCCTCATTCATTCCCTATGGGACTTACAGACATGTGCGGCACTTGCGGTTTTGCCGCCATCCGGCAAATGCGGTACTTGCAGCAATGAGAAAAAACACTACTAGCAGTGTTTTATGTATCATCGTAAGTGCAAAACCGCAATTGCCGCACATGTTCGCAAGTAGCCATCACTACCTGTCCCTGCACCTTGCTAGCTCATCCCTATCCAACCCTCCCTGACCTATAACTACACTATAAAGCTTCAGAAAAGCAATTTATTAACTGACATATTCCTATGATAATGAGGGCTCTAGGCTACGGCGTAGACTGGGACGGGCAGTGTCCGGGTCTCCATCCTCTCTGTGCACACCCTCAGTCCCTGCCTCACTGCCTGTGCACAGACCTCCCTCCACCGCACCCGGTAATCGCCGCTCGCAGTAGCATACCAGCAGAGGTGTATCTAGGGTTTCTGGCACCCGGGGAAAGAATTCATTTTGGTGCCCCCCCTCCGCCAAGGACATATGTGATTTGCACACTCAGTCATGTGCCCACGAGCTCCTCTCCCTAATGCTCTCAATGTTCAGTGAAAAACTAAGAGAAGCAGAAGAGAAGCTCGTTGTCGCAGGACCATAAGAGTATGTGTCCACGTTCAGGATTGCATCAGGATTTGGTCAGGATTTTTCATCAGTATTTGTAGCCAAAACCAGGAGTGGAACAATTAGGGTATGTTTCCACGTGCAGGAAACGCTGCGTGTCTGACGCTGCATAGAGCCGCAACGTCAAACACGCAGCGTCCAGATGTTACAGCATAGTGGAGGGGATTTAATGAAATCCCGTCTCCACTATGCGTGGTAACACGCACGCGGCGGCCCTGCGACTCCGGACATGCTGCGCGTCTTTTCAGATCGCAGCATGTCCGTATATCTTGCGGCGTCGCTGCGGCGCCGCAAGATATAGCACAGGGCGCTATGGTGGGGTGCGATGATGCCGGATGTGTGCTGTGAACACATCCGGCATCATCGCGTCCCAGAAAGGGGGCGGGGCTTACCGCAGAGCGGCTAAGCCGCTCCGGCGATACCGCCGGCCATCCTGAAAGTGGACACATAGCCTTAGAGGAAAACTATAATAGAAACATATGCACCACTTCTGTATTTATCACCCACTCCTGGTTTTGGCTACAAATACTGATGTAAAATACTGACCAAATCCTGATGCAATCCTGAACGTGGACACATACTCTAAGTCTGAAAATCGCATATGAGTGACGTGTCCATGTGACGACTACTGGAACTTGCAGAGCTGAATCCTGACATCGCAGCTTCTGAATTCTCACAACGCATGCACTGCACACTTTTAGGATTCTCCCTTGCCGGTGGACAGTCATGTCAGCACAAGTATGTGATTTGTATACTTCTGACCACATTCCGACTAGATGTGCCCGGCCTCGCTCAGTTCATTTTCATTGACGGAGGTCACGCATGTCTAGTCAGCACATGATCGCATTAATGTAAATCCCCAGCATGAGAGAATCCTGACAGCGTGCAGTGTGCACTGTGAGAATTCAGAAGTCTGCAGTCACAAAGAATGACTGCAGACTCATCACAAGCCTGGACATCCCCTTTAAAAGGGACTCTGTCACCTGAATTTGGAGGGAACAATTTTCAGCCATAGGGGCGGGGTTTTCGGGTGTTTGATTCACCCTTTCCTTACCCGCTGGCTGCATGCTGGCTGCAATATTGGATTGAAGCTCATTCTCTGTCCTCCATAGTACACGCCTGCACAAGGCAAGATTGCAGATTGTGCAGGTACAGTATGTACTACGGAGGACAGAGAATGAGCTTCAATCCAATATTGCAGCCAGCATGCAGCCAGCGGGTATGGAAAGGGTGAATCAAACACCCGAAAACCCCACCCCTATGGCTGAAAATTTTTCCCTCCAAATTCAGGTGACAGTGTCCCTTTAAATCTCCTAGCATATATAAAAACATGAGAGTTAGCATCACAAATAACATTTACATCCAGGTACCTGATAGATGACGTCGCCTCTGGAGCCGTTCTCCTTTTCTTCATCTTGTCCAGATCCCATGATGAGTTTTCTCATCCACAGCCGTCTCTGCAGACTTCCATCTTCGCCGCTCTTTTGCAGAAAGTCTCCACATGACGCCCTTAAAGATACAAGTGTCATTATAATGCTCCCAAATAAAAAATTGCCCCTCACTATATTGTCTGCACAAAGTATGACCCCCACACTGTCCCTCTTATGGTACATGCTCTTCACACTGACCTCTCCTTTCGATACCGATCCCCTCTTCACACTGTCCTCTCACACTGTGTCCCCCTTATAGGGCCCAGTATTTATACTCCATATTTATACTCCATCCTCCCACACTGCGTTCATGCCTCCCCCATCCTCCCACCCTGCGTTCATGGCTCCCCCATCCTTCCCCCTGCAAGCATGGCTCCCCCATCCTCCCACTCTGCGTTCATGGCTCCCCATCCTTCTCCCCTGCGTTCATGGCTCCCCCATCCTTCTCCCATGCGTTCATGGCTCCCCCATCCTCCCACTCTGCGTTCATGGCTCCCCCATCCTCCCACTCTGCGTTCATGGCTCCTCATCCTTCTCCCCTGCGTTCATGGCTCCCCCATCCTTCTCCCCTGCGTTCATGGCTCCCCCATCCTCCCACCCTGCGTTCATGGCTCCCCCATCCTTCTCCCCTGCGTTCACGGCTCCCCCATCCTTCTCCCCTGCGTTCACGGCTCCCCATCCTTCTCCCCTGCGTGCACGGCTCCCCATCCTTCTCCCCTGTATGCACGGCTCCCCATCCTTCTCCCCTGCGTTCACGGCTCCCCATCCTTCTCCCCTGTGTGCACGGCTCCCCATCCTTCTCCCCTGTATGCACGGCTCCCCATCCTTCTCCCCTGTGTGCACGGCTCCCCATCCTTCTCCCCTGTGTGCACGGCTCCCCATCCTTCTCCCATGTGTGCACGGCTCCCCATCCTTCTCCCATGTATGCACGGCTCCCCATCCTTCTCCCCTGTGTGCACGGCTCCCCATCCTTCTCCCCTGTATGCACGGCTCCCCATCCTTCTCCCCTGTACGCACGGCTCCCCATCCTTCTCCCCTGTACGCACGGCTCCCCATCCTTCTCCCCTGTACGCACGGCTCCCCATCCTTCTCCCCTGTGTGCACGGCTCCCCATCCTTCTCCCCTGTGTGCACGGTTCCCATCCTTCTCCCCTGTATGCACGGCTCCCCATCCTTCTCTCCTGTGTGCACGGCTCCCCATCCTTCTCCCCTGTATGCACGGCTCCCCATCCTTCTCCCCTGTATGCACGGCTCCCCATCCTTCTCCCCTGTGTGCACGGCTCCCCATCCTTCTCCCCTGTGTGCACGGCTCCCCATCCTTCTCCCCTGTGTGCACGGCTCCCCATCCTTCTCCCCTGTGTGCACGGCTCCCCATCCTTCTCCCCTGTGTGCACGGCTCCCCATCCTTCTCCCCTGTATGCACGGCTCCCCATCCTTCTCCCCTGTATGCACGGCTCCCCATCCTTCTCCCCTGTATGCACGGCTCCCCATCCTTCTCCCCTGTATGCACGGCTCCCCATCCTTCTCCCCTGTATGCACGGCTCCCCATCCTTCTCCCCTGTATGCACGGCTCCCCATCCTTCTCCCCTGTATGCACGGCTCCCCATCCTTCTCCCCTGTATGCACGGCTCCCCATCCTTCCCCCCTTTGTGCACGGTTCCCATCCTTCTCCCCTGTATGCACGGCTCCCCATCCTTCTCCCCTGTGTGCACGGCTCCCCATCCTTCTCCCCTGTGTGCACGGCTCCCCATCCTTCTCCCCTGTATGCACGGCTCCCCATCCTTCTCCCCTGTATGCACGGCTCCCCATCCTTCTCCCCTGTGTGCACGGCTCCCCATCCTTCTCCCCTGTATGCACGGCTCCCCATCCTTCTCCCCTGTATGCACGGCTCCCCATCCTTCTCCCCTGTATGCACGGCTCCCCATCCTTCTCCCCTGTATGCACGGCTCCCCATCCTTCTCCCCTGTGTGCACGGCTCCCCATCCTTCTCCCCTGTGTGCACGGTTCCCATCCTTCTCCCCTGTATGCACGGCTCCCCATCCTTCTCCCCTGTGTGCACGGCTCCCCATCCTTCTCCCCTGTATGCACGGCTCCCCATCCTTCTCCCCTGTGTGCACGGCTCCCCATCCTTCTCCCCTGTGTGCACGGCTCCCCATCCTTCTCCCCTGTATGCACGGCTCCCCATCCTTCTCCCCTGTATGCACGGCTCCCCATCCTTCTCCCCTGTATGCACGGCTCCCCATCCTTCTCCCCTGTATGCACGGCTCCCCATCCTTCTCCCCTGTATGCACGGCTCCCCATCCTTCTCCCCTGTATGCACGGCTCCCCATCCTTCTCCCCTGTATGCACGGCTCCCCATCCTTCTCCCCTGTATGCACGGCTCCCCATCCTTCTCCCCTGTATGCACGGCTCCCCATCCTTCTCCCCTGTATGCACGGCTCCCCATCCTTCTCCCCTGTATGCACGGCTCCCCATCCTTCTCCCCTGTGTGCACGGCTCCCCATCCTTCTCCCCTGTGTGCACGGCTCCCCATCCTTCTCCCCTGTATGCACGGCTCCCCATCCTTCTCCCCTGTATGCACGGCTCCCCATCCTTCTCCCCTGTATGCACGGCTCCCCATCCTTCTCCCCTGTATGCACGGCTCCCCATCCTTCTCCCCTGTATGCACGGCTCCCCATCCTTCTCCCCTGTATGCACGGCTCCCCATCCTTCCCCCCTGTGTGCACGGCACCCCACTTTTTTTCCCTGTCATACTTACCTCTCACCGGCGCGCAGCACAGAACTTCCTGGCATCTCAGCGTCTTCCTTCCTGTCTTCAGCGGTCACATGGTAGCGCTAATTAAGGGTGATGAATATGCGCATATTCATCACCCTTAATGATCGGTACCATGTGACCGCTGAAGACAGGACGCGCTGCAGGCGCTGAGACGCAGTTGCAGCCACCGCTGGAGGAAGGTGAGTATTACGTCTTCAGGGAGGGAGGGAGGGGGGCGGGAAGGAGGGAGGAGGGGGGGGGGGCGGGAAGGAGGGAGGGAGGAGGGGGGGCGGAAACTTGACCCCGGAGTTTTATAAAAAAAAAAAAAAAAAAACCTAGCTCAAGGGTGCCCCCCCGCATCCCGCCGCCCTAGGCACGTGCCCTCAAGTGCCTAGTGGCAAATACGGCCCTGCCCAGAGCACACTGCCTATACAGATACAGACCCCAGAGAACACTGCCTATACAGATACAGACCCCAGAGAACACTCCCTATACAGATACAGACCCCAGAGAACACTCCCTATACAGATACAGACCCCAGAGAACACTGCCTATACAGATACAGACCCCAGAGAACACTCCCTATACAGATACAGACCCCAGAGAACACTCCCTATACAGATACAGACCCCAGAGAACACTGCCTATACAGATACAGACCCCAGAGAACACTGCCTATACAGATACAGACCCCAGAGAACACTCCCTATACAGATACAGACCCCAGAGAACACTGCCTATACAGATACAGACCCCAGAGAACACTGCCTATACAGATACAGACCCCAGAGAACACTGCCTATACAGATACAGACCCCAGAGAACACTGCCTATACAGATACAGACCCCAGAGAACACTCCCTATACAGATACAGACCCCAGAGAACACTCCCTATACAGATACAGACCCCAGAGAACACTCCCTATACAGATACAGACCCCAGAGAACACTGCCTATACAGATACAGACCCCAGAGAACACTCCCTATACAGATACAGACCCCAGAGAACACTGCCTATACAGATACAGACCCCAGAGAACACTGCCTATACAGATACAGACCCCAGAGAACACTCCCTATACAGATACAGACCCCAGAGAACACTGCCTATACAGATACAGACCCCAGAGCACACTGCCTATACAGATACAGACCCCAGAGAACACTGCCTATACAGATACAGACCCCAGAGCACACTGCCAATACAGATACAGACCCCAGAGAACACTGCCTATACAGATACAGACCCCAGAGAACACTCCCTATACAGATACAGACCCCAGAGCACACTCCCTATACAGATACAGACCCCAGAGCACACTGCCTATACAGATACAGACCCCAGAGCACACTGCCTATACAGATACAGACCCCAGAGAATACTGCCTATACAGATACAGACCCCAGAGCACACTGCCTATACAGATACAGACCCCAGAGAACACTGCCTATACAGATACAGACCCCAGAGAACACTCCCTATACAGATACAGACCCCAGAGAACACTGCCTATACAGATACAGACCCCAGAGAACACTCCCTATACAGATACAGACCCCAGAGAACACTGCCTATACAGATACAGACCCCAGAGAACACTGCCTATACAGATACAGACCCCAGAGCACACTGCCTATACAGATACAGACCCCAGAGAACACTGCCTATACAGATACAGACCCCAGAGAACACTGCCTATACAGATACAGACCCCAGAGAACACTCCCTATACAGATACAGACCCCAGAGAACACTCCCTATACAGATACAGACCCCAGAGAACACTCCCTATACAGATACAGACCCCAGAGAACACTCCCTATACAGATACAGACCCCAGAGCACACTGCCTATACAGATACAGACCCCAGAGAACACTGCCTATACAGATACAGACCCCAGAGCACACTGCCAATACAGATACAGACCCCAGAGAACACTGCCTATACAGATACAGACCCCAGAGAACACTCCCTATACAGATACAGACCCCAGAGCACACTCCCTATACAGATACAGACCCCAGAGCACACTGCCTATACAGATACAGACCCCAGAGCACACTGCCTATACAGATACAGACCCCAGAGCACACTGCCTATACAGATACAGACCCCAGAGAATACTGCCTATACAGATACAGACCCCCAGAGCACACTCCCTATACAGATACAGACCCCAGAGCACACTGCCTATACAGATACAGACCCCAGAGCACACTGCCTATACAGATACAGACCCCAGAGCACACTGCCTATACAGATACAGACCCCAGAGAATACTGCCTATACAGATACAGACCCCAGAGAACACTCCCTATACAGATACAGACCCCAGAGCACACTGCCTATACAGATACAGACCCCAGAGAACACTGCCTATACAGATACAGACCCCAGAGAACACTCCCTATACAGATACAGACCCCAGAGCACACTGCCTATACAGATACAGACCCCAGAGAACACTGCCTATACAGATACAGACCCCAGAGCACACTGCCTATACAGATACAGACCCCAGAGCGCACTGCCTATACAGATACAGACCCCAGAGAACACTCCCTATACAGATACAGACCCCAGAGAACACTGCCTATACAGATACAGACCCCAGAGCACACTGCCTATACAGATACAGACCCCAGAGCACACTGCCTATACAGATACAGACCCCAGAGCACACTGCCTATACAGATACAGACCCCAGAGAACACTGCCTATACAGATACAGACCCCAGAGCACACTGCCTATACAGATACAGACCCCAGAGCACACTGCCTATACAGATACAGACCCCAGAGCACACTGCCTATACAGATACAGACCCCAGAGCACACTGCCTATACAGATACAGACCCCAGAGCACACTGCCTATACAGATACAGACCCCAGAGCGCACTGCCTATACAGATACAGACCCCAGAGCACACTCCCTATACAGATACAGACCCCAGAGAACACTGCCTATACAGATACAGACCCCAGAGCACACTGCCTATACAGATACAGACCCCAGAGCACACTGCCTATACAGATACAGACCCCAGAGAACACTCCCTATACAGATACAGACCCCAGAGCACACTGCCTATACAGATACAGACCCCAGAGCACACTCCCTATACAGATACAGACCCCAGAGAACACTGCCTATACAGATACAGACCCCAGAGCACACTGCCTATACAGATACAGACCCCAGAGCACACTCCCTATACAGATACAGACCCCAGAGCACACTGCCTATACAGATACAGACCCCAGAGAACACTCCCTATACAGATACAGACCCCAGAGCACACTGCCTATACAGATACAGACCCCAGAGAACACTCCCTATACAGATACAGACCCCAGAGCACACTCCCTATACAGATACAGACCCCAGAGCACACTGCCTATATAGATACAGACCCCAGAGAACACTGCCTATACAGATACAGACCCCAGAGAACACTCCCTATACAGATACAGACCCCAGAGCACACTGCCTATACAGATACAGACCCCAGAGCACACTCCCTATACAGATACAGACCCCAGAGCACACTCCCTATACAGATACAGACCCCAGAGCACACTGCCTATACAGATACAGACCCCAGAGCACACTCACTATACAGATACAGACCCCAGAGCACACTGCCTATACAGATACAGACCCCAGAGCACACTGCCTATACAGATACAGACCCCAGAGCACACTCCCTATACAGATACAGACCCCAGAGCACACTGCCTATACAGATACAGACCCCAGAGAACACTCCCTATACAGATACAGACCCCAGAGCACACTCCCTATACAGATACAGACCCCAGAGCACACTGCCTATATAGATACAGACCCCAGAGAACACTGCCTATACAGATACAGACCCCAGAGAACACTCCCTATACAGATACAGACCCCAGAGCACACTGCCTATACAGATACAGACCCCAGAGCACACTGCCTATACAGATACAGACCCCAGAGCACACTCCCTATACAGATACAGACCCCAGAGCACACTGCCTATACAGATACAGACCCCAGAGCACACTCACTATACAGATACAGACCCCAGAGCACACTGCCTATACAGATACAGACCCCAGAGCACACTGCCTATACAGATACAGACCCCAGAGCACACTGCCTATACAGATACAGACCCCAGAGCACACTGCCTATACAGATACAGACCCCAGAGAACACTGCCTATACAGATACAGACCCCAGAGAACACTGCCTATACAGATACAGACCCCAGAGAACACTCCCTATACAGATACAGACCCCAGAGCACACTGCCTATACAGATACAGACCCCAGAGCACACTGCGTATACAGATACAGACCCCAGAGCACACTGCCTATACAGATACAGACCCCAGAGCACACTGCCTATACAGATACAGACCCCAGAGCACACTCCCTATACAGATACAGACCCCAGAGCACACTGCCTATACAGATACAGACCCCAGAGCACACTGCGTATACAGATACAGACCCCAGAGCACACTCCCTATACAGATACAGACCCCAGAGCACACTGCCTATACAGATACAGACCCCAGAGCACACTCCCTATACAGATACAGACCCCAGAGCACACTGCCAATACAGATACAGACCCCAGAGCACACTGCCTATATAGATACAGACCCCAGAGAACACTGCCTATACAGATACAGACCCCAGAGAACACTCCCTATACAGATACAGACCCCAGAGCACACTGCCTATATAGATACAGACCCCAGAGAACACTCCCTATACAGATACAGACCCCAGAGAACACTGCCTATACAGATACAGACCCCAGAGAACACTCCCTATACAGATACAGACCCCAGAGAACACTCCCTATACAGATACAGACCCCCAGAGAACACTGCCTATACAGATACAGACCCCAGAGCACACTGCCTATACAGATACAGACCCCAGAGAACACTGCCTATACAGATACAGACCCCAGAGAACACTGCCTATACAGATACAGACCCCAGAGAACACTGCCTATACAGATACAGACCCCAGAGAACACTGCCTATACAGATACAGACCCCAGAGAACACGGCCTATACAGATACAGACCCCAGAGCACACTGCCTATACAGATACAGACCCCAGAGAACACTCCCTATACAGATACAGACCCCAGAGAACACTCCCTATACAGATACAGACCCCAGAGCACACTCCCTATACAGATACAGACCCCAGAGAACACTCCCTATACAGATACAGGCCCCAGAGCACACTGCCTATACAGATACAGACCCCAGAGAACACTCCCTATACAGATACAGACCCCAGAGCACACTGCCTATACAGATACAGACCCCAGAGAACACTCCCTATACAGATACAGACCCCAGAGAACACTGCCTATACAGATACAGACCCCAGAGAACACTGCCTATACAGATACAGACCTCAGAGAACACTGCCTATACAGATACAGACCCCAGAGAACACTGCCTATACAGATACAGACCCCAGAGAACACTGCCTATACAGATACAGACCCCAGAGAACACTCCCTATACAGATACAGACCCCAGAGCACACTCCCTATACAGATACAGACCCCAGAGCACACTCCCTATACAGATACAGACCCCAGAGAACACTGCCTATACAGATACAGACCCCAGAGCACACTGCCTATACAGATACAGACCCCAGAGCACACTGCCTATACAGATACAGACCCCAGAGCACACTCCCTATACAGATACAGACCCCAGAGAACACTCCCTATACAGATACAGACCCCAGAGAACACTGCCTATACAGATACAGACCCCAGAGAACACTCCCTATACAGATACAGACCCCAGAGCACACTGCCTATACAGATACAGACCCCAGAGAACACTCCCTATACAGATACAGACCCCAGAGAACACTCCCTATACAGATACAGACCCCAGAGAACACTGCCTATACAGATACAGACCCCAGAGAACACTGCCTATACAGATACAGACCCCAGAGAACACTCCCTATACAGATACAGACCCCAGAGAACACTGCCTATACAGATACAGACCTCAGAGAACACTGCCTATACAGATACAGACCCCAGAGAACACTGCCTATACAGATACAGACCCCAGAGAACACTGCCTATACAGATACAGACCCCAGAGAACACTCCCTATACAGATACAGACCCCAGAGAACACTGCCTATACAGATACAGACCCCAGAGAACACTGCCTATACAGATACAGACCCCAGAGAACACTCCCTATACAGATACAGACCCCAGAGAACACTGCCTATACAGATACAGACCTCAGAGAACACTGCCTATACAGATACAGACCCCAGAGAACACTCCCTATACAGATACAGACCCCAGAGAACACTGCCTATACAGATACAGACCTCAGAGAACACTGCCTATACAGATACAGACCTCAGAGAACACTGCCTATACAGATACAGACCCCAGAGAACACTGCCTATACAGATACAGACCCCAGAGAACACTCCCTATACAGATACAGACCCCAGAGAACACTGCCTATACAGATACAGACCTCAGAGAACACTGCCTATACAGATACAGACCCCAGAGAACACTGCCTATACAGATACAGACCCCAGAGAACACTGCCTATACAGATACAGACCCCAGAGAACACTCCCTATACAGATACAGACCCCAGAGCACACTCCCTATACAGATACAGACCCCAGAGCACACTCCCTATACAGATACAGACCCCAGAGAACACTGCCTATACAGATACAGACCCCAGAGCACACTGCCTATACAGATACAGACCCCAGAGCACACTGCCTATACAGATACAGACCCCAGAGCACACTCCCTATACAGATACAGACCCCAGAGAACACTGCCTATACAGATACAGACCCCAGAGCACACTGCCTATACAGATACAGACCCCAGAGCACACTGCGTATACAGATACAGACCCCAGAGCACACTCCCTATACAGATACAGACCCCAGAGCACACTGCCTATACAGATACAGACCCCAGAGCACACTGCCTATACAGATACAGACCCCAGAGCACACTGCCTATACAGATACAGACCCCAGAGCACACTGCGTATACAGATACAGACCCCAGAGCACACTCCCTATACAGATACAGACCCCAGAGCACACTGCCTATACAGATACAGACCCCAGAGCACACTGCCTATACAGATACAGACCCCAGAGCACACTGCGTATACAGATACAGACCCCAGAGAACACTGCCTATACAGATACAGACCCCAGAGCACACTCCCTATACAGATACAGACCCCAGAGAACACTGCCTATACAGATACAGACCCCAGAGCACACTGCCTATACAGATACAGACCCCAGAGCACACTGCCTATACAGATACAGACCCCAGAGCACACTGCCTATACAGATACAGACCCCAGAGCACACTGCCTATACAGATACAGACCCCAGAGCACACTGCCTATATAGATACAGACCCCAGAGCACACTCCCTATACAGATACAGACCCCAGAGAACACTGCCTATACAGATACAGACCCCAGAGCACACTGCCTATACAGATACAGACCCCAGAGCACACTGCGTATACAGATACAGACCCCAGACCACACTCACTATACAGATACAGACCCCAGAGCACACTGCCTATACAGATACAGACCCCAGAGAATACTGCCTATACAGATACAGACCCCAGAGCACACTGCCTATACAGATACAGACCCCAGAGAACACTGCCTATACAGATACAGACCCCAGAGCACACTGCCTATACAGATACAGACCCCAGAGCACACTGCCTATACAGATACAGACCCCAGAGCACACTGCCTATACAGATACAGACCCCAGAGCACACTGCCTATACAGATACAGACCCCAGAGAATACTCCCTATACAGATACAGACCCCAGAGAACACTGCCTATACAGATACAGACCCCAGAGAACACTCCCTATACAGATACAGACCCCAGAGCACACTACCTATACAGATACAGACCCCAGAGCACACTGCCTATACAGATACAGACCCCAGAGCACACTGCCTATACAGATACAGACCCCAGAGAATACTCCCTATACAGATACAGACCCCAGAGAACACTGCCTATACAGATACAGACCCCAGAGAACACTCCCTATACAGATACAGACCCCAGAGCACACTACCTATACAGATACAGACCCCAGAGCACACTCCCTATACAGATACAGACCCCAGAGAACACTGCCTATACAGATACAGACCCCAGAGAACACTCCCTATACAGATACAGACCCCAGAGCACACTACCTATACAGATACAGACCCCAGAGCACACTGCCTATACATATACAGACCCCAGAGCACACTGCCTATACAGATACAGACCCCAGAGAACACTGCCTATACAGATACAGACCCCAGAGCACACTGCCTATACAGATACAGACCCCAGAGCACACTGCCTATACAGATACAGACCCCAGAGCACACTGCCTATACAGATACAGACCCCAGAGCACACTGCCTATACAGATACAGACCCCAGAGCACACTACCTATACAGATACAGACCCCAGAGCACACTGCCTATACAGATACAGACCCCAGAGAACACTCCCTATACATATACAGACCCCAGAGAACACTGCCTATACAGATACAGACCCCAGAGCACACTGCCTATACAGATACAGACCCCAGAGCACACTGCCTATACAGATACAGACCCCAGAGAACACTCCCTATACATATACAGACCCCAGAGAACACTGCCTATACAGATACAGACCCCAGAGCACACTGCCTATACAGATACAGACCCCAGAGCACACTGCCTATACAGATACAGACCCCAGAGAACACTCCCTATACATATACAGAACCCAGAGAACACTGCCTATACATATACAGACCCCAGAGAACACTGCCTATACAGATACAGACCCCAGAGCACACTGCCTATACAGATACAGACCCCAGAGAACACTGCCTATACAGATACAGACCCCAGAGAACACTGCCTATACAGATACAGACCCCAGAGCACACTGCCTATACAGATACAGACCCCAGAGCACACTACCTATACAGATACAGACCCCAGAGCACACTACCTATACAGATACAGACCCCAGAGCACACTACCTATACAGATACAGACCCCAGAGAACACTGCCTATACAGATACAGACCCCAGAGAACACTGCCTATACAGATACAGACCCCAGAGAACACTGCCTATACAGATACAGACCCCAGAGCACACTGCCTATACAGATACAGACCCCAGAGAACACTGCCTATACAGATACAGACCCCAGAGAACACTGCCTATACAGATACAGACCCCAGAGCACACTACCTATACAGATACAGACCCCAGAGCACACTACCTATACATATACAGACCCCAGAGAACACTGCCTATACAGATACAGACCCCAGACCACACTCCCTATACAGATACAGACCCCAGAGAACACTGCCTATACAGATACAGACCCCAGAGCACACTGCCTATACAGATACAGACCCCAGAGAACACTGCCTATACAGATACAGACCCCAGAGAACACTGCCTATACAGATACAGACCCCAGAGAACACTGCCTATACAGATACAGACCCCAGAGCACACTGCCTATACAGATACAGACCCCAGAGAACACTGCCTATACAGATACAGACCCCAGAGAACACTGCCTATACAGATACAGACCCCAGAGCACACTGCCTATACAGATACAGACCCCAGAGCACACTACCTATACAGATACAGACCCCAGAGCACACTACCTATACAGATACAGACCCCAGAGCACACTACCTATACAGATACAGACCCCAGAGAACACTGCCTATACAGATACAGACCCCAGAGAACACTGCCTATACAGATACAGACCCCAGAGAACACTGCCTATACAGATACAGACCCCAGAGCACACTGCCTATACAGATACAGACCCCAGAGAACACTGCCTATACAGATACAGACCCCAGAGAACACTGCCTATACAGATACAGACCCCAGAGCACACTGCCTATACAGATACAGACCCCAGAGCACACTACCTATACAGATACAGACCCCAGAGCACACTACCTATACATATACAGACCCCAGAGAACACTGCCTATACAGATACAGACCCCAGAGAACACTCCCTATACATATACAGACCCCAGAGCACACTGCCTATACAGATACAGACCCCAGAGCACACTGCCTATACAGATACAGACCCCAGAGAACACTGCCTATACATATACAGACCCCAGAGAACACTGCCTATACAGATACAGACCCCAGAGCACACTCCCTATACAGATACAGAACCCAGAGCACACTGCCTATACAGATACAGACCCCAGACCTCCTAAACCCAGATTCTACAAAGTAGTTCGGACCCCACAACAGTTGTACACATAGAGACTCCAGGCCCCCTAAGTTAATTCAGACCCCAAACCAGACCTGAATACAAATGCAAACCCCTGGCCCGCTGCTGTAGAATAGATCTCCGACCAGACCCTCTAAAGAGATGAATCCCAAAACCAGACCCCATATACAAATATAGACACCAAACAAGACCCCTAAACTCATACAAACCCACAAAGAGATCCCCTATACAAATACAGACCCCAACACTGACTACTAACTGAAAACATGAAATTAAGCCCCTTAAATGAATAGAAAAGAGCTTGTAGTTCTCCAGAGGTGCAGTGTGACCCCATCAATTTCTGTGGAAGAGAGTGTGCAAGAACTGGAAGACCGCCACCTTGTGGATGCTGTCAGCCACTGCAGACATGTGAATTCTAAATACTGACCTGTCAGGGTTATTTATCCTTCAGGTATATAATGATTTATGTTTGTTTGTTTTTTTTTTTTTTGTAGCGTTAAGATAATGTCAGACAACGGCCTACTGACAGAAAAGTGTTAATTTTTCCTATAGCGCCACCCCAGGAGAGAGGAAGTGTTACACGTGGCTATTTACATCAATGGGTCGTCTGTGTAATGTAGGACAGGATGGGTCATCCACACTGCAAGTCGCTGTGGACAAAGAAACGAGGACCCTGAGCAGAGGGTCTTCTGCCTCTATTGATCCCTTCCTAAAATGTGATGAGGCGAGTGCTGGCAGTGCTACACAGCTGGCACCTGCCTCTAACAACAGCGACCGGAGTCAGCTCGTCCCTGTCTATCTCTAACCTTTATGCCTTTAAGTGGTGCGATCCATGCGACCATCATCTCCCCCCATAGGTCGCAATCCTAGGGTATCGATGGGTCACCATGGCATTTGGGGGTCTATGGAAGACCCTGGTGGCTGCTATCTTTGTACTCCAAAGAGGAGACAACTCGTAATCTCTTCTCTGTATGCCGTAGGATTGAGAAGAAATAAGTTTCTAATGGTATCTAAAAAAAATAATATAAATAAAAAAACATTTCTAATAAAAAAAGGTACAAAAATGTAAAAGATATTAAAAAAAAAAATGTATATCCCCCAGCTTCTTCAAGTTCAATAATAAATAAAAATGAAATTATTTGGTGTTGCTGCATCCAGAAAATGTCTGATTTATGCAAATATAAAATTAATTAACCTGTGCAGTAAATGCTGTAAAGAAAAACAAAATTGAAATCCCTGAATTGCCTTTTTTTATTCATCTTCCGTACCACAAAAAAAGTGATAAAAAGAGAGCAAAATGTTGTATAGATCCCAAAAATGTTGCCAATAAAAACTCCGCTCACCGTGCAAATAAAAAAAAAACAATAAGCCCTCACACACACCGTCAACAGAGAAATAAAAAAGTTACAGTTCTCAGAAAACAGAGACTGACACCAAGAACTTTTTTTATATTCTGAATTTTTTAAATCAATAAAATAATTAAAAAAAAAAAGTTATAATTTAATTTTCACCATAATTGCAATGATCTGGGGGTCTTCTTTTACTGAACAATAAACGCTTTATAAAAAAAAAAAAAAGGCTAAATTGTGTTTGCTTGTTTTTTACCATACTGGACAACCCCTTTAAATCTTTTGATATATTCTAGCCATTTAAAAGTCCTGTACAGTTATAATTTATATTAGGGGACAAGCACCTATCCAGCCATACCAATACTACAAGTTCCCCATTTGTTTTGTTTTTTTCCATCATTGGGGGACTTTTTTTTTTAACTTAAACGTATTTAAGCTAAAAATCATTTTGCACTTATATATATATTTTGTTAAACGTTTGCACCACTTGGGTCTTACAGTCTCCTTGGTTCACTGCACATTCAATGTTAATGTGGTCTGTGGCCATAAATCAGCTAAGAGGAGCTCAGAAAAAGGCAGATAACAGAGTCACACACTACCTGTCGACCATCCCAGGGAGCTCACTGACTGATTCTCACTTAACTCATTCCGCAGCTGGCTTTGGGAAGTGCAAAACACAGGCCATAGAAAGAAAATGGTGCAAAAATATGTTTTGACCTCTGATCCCCATGGAATAGAATGCGTGACAAAGCTCAGCAGACTGGCCCATCTGTGGTGGTTTCCTACGGTCAGCTGGCGGTTGGAAAGTTGTGATGTGGGGGGAAAACTAGGGTAATTGGGGTGCCACCTCTGAGGATTATACTGTGTGTGATGTTAAGGTGGAGGAAGAGGAGGAGAGGCCACTTGATGCAACGCTTGCCATCTACTGGAGCACGTGCTCTTTCTACCCTCATCTACAAGGCGGATGCCAAAGAAACGGAGTAGAGTAGCCCGTCCAGTTACAGAAGTTGTCATTTGTCTTTGGGTAGGACGAGATGGTGTTTGTTCAGTTGGGCTTTCAGTAACATTACCACCTAACCCACGTACACGTCAAACACCAAGCCTATTCTCTTTTCCACCACGACCTCGCTTTTTCCCACTCATGTTGTATGTACCCTTCCCTTCTTGTTCCCTGCTGTTTCACAACCCTAGTCCTGTCAGTCATCTGTCACTAAATGAACAATCAGTATTTATGTTCTGACATAGGGTGCCTGAACAACAATATTAGCCCTGACGATTTTGATTAGCAAATGTGGCCTCCTGGTTGAACACCAATACTAGCCCTGACGATTTTGATTAGCAAATGTGGCCTCCTGGTTGCACACCAATATTAACCCTAATGATTTTGATTAGCAAATGTGGCCTCCTGGTTGCACAGCAATATTAACCCTAATGATTTTGATTAGCAAATGTGGCCTCCTGGTTGCACACCAATATCAGCCCTAATGATTTTGATTAGCAAATGTGGCCTCCTGAGTGCTGACTGCAACACAGTAATAGCTCAAATGATTTTTTTAGTCTGAAAGATGGACTCCTGCCCGCACAACACTATTAGCACAAACTAGTTACGGTAGATGCTGGAAGGTCGATTTCACGCAGGACTGGATCCTATTTATAGGACAACTTGCAGCAGGAGAAGCCTCTCTGTGCTTTTAGCCAAAATCCTAGCAAAAGTATTAGTGGAAATCTGATCATTTACCAAACTGTGACTGAATTTTGCCGACTTTGAGGAAAAATACTCGGGAAACCGAACACAAATCCGAGTGTGCTATGTTTGTGTCGAATTTGAGATCAGCGTACGGTTTCCGAACAAGTTCACTCATCTCTAATCTCGATTTGCTATTTGCTCTTTTACTGTGTGTGCTACTTTAAGAAGGATGATTCAGGATTTCATACACCATAGAGTGGTTTATATATCATAAAGTTCTTTTAAAATGTCCAAAAAAAATCTATGATCACCACGGATGCTGAACAACCCCATACCTCTCAAGATGTTGTTGATGTTCAGATCAGGGGACTGTGAGGGTCGGGCTATTGTAAAACCTGGTGTGTTTGCATAGTTCCCAGAGGAGCGTTGCGGCTTTTAAGTCTCCTCATCTTGGCATACCTAACATGTCACTCTCCGCAAGGAGAAACAATACTTCTTGGATCAATCTAGATACAAATTCTACCAAGATGACACTGACCACAAGAAAAGATGTGAAGAAAAAGATGAGATACAGAGAGAGAACTATTGTGAGAATTACAGCTTCAGAACATGAAATCATGCAATAACAATAGCCAATACATGGCAACAAAGTACAACAAACACTATAGCCATAGTATCTATGATAATGAACTAAGTAAACCATATAACATTAGGCAAATGACCCTGTAATGGCTGAAAGCCTTTGAAGATGATTAGATGAAAGGCACAGGGAAATCAGAGGATTCTGCTGCACAGTCCAAGCCGGAGTCCTAAAACAGTAGTTTTGGTTAAAGGTATTGTGGAGGACTATGGGGTGCATTATACTGTATGGAGGACTATTGGGAGTGCATTTTACTGTATAGAGGACTGAGGGGAGTGTATTATTCTGTGTGGAGGACTATGAAGAGTGTACTATACTGTATGGAGGACTATGAGGTGCACTAAACTGTATGGAGGACTATTGGGAGTGGATTAAACTTTTTGGAAGACTAAGGGAGTGCACTGTACTACAGTATATGGAGGACTATGGGGAGTGCATTGTACTATATAGCAGACTATGGGGAGTTCATTATGCCATATGAAGACCTATTGGAAGTGCATTATACTACATAGAGGACTATGTGGGTGCTTTATACTATATGGAGGACTATAGGGAATGCATTTTACTATATGGCGGACTATGGGGAGTTCATTATACTACATGGAGAACTATGGGAGGTGCATTATACTTTATGTAGATCAATGGGGGTGCATAATACTATATGCAGGACTATAGGGAGTATATTATACTACATGTAGGACTATGGGGAGTGTATTATACTGTATGGAGGACTATGGAATGCAATATACTGTTTGGAGAACTATGGGATGTTTACTATATGTAGTACTATGAGGAGCTCATCATAGTGTATTGAAAGCTATGTAGAGTGCATTATACTATATGGAGGACTATGGGGTACATTAAACTATATGGAGGACTATGGGGTACATTAAACTATATGGAGGACTATGGGGAGTGCATTATACTATGGGGTGAATTATACTATAATGGAGAATCATGGGGTGCAGTATACTACGTGGAGGACTATAAGGCCCATTATACCTTATGGAGGGCTGTGTGGGGGTCCATTATAATATTTTGAATGTTATATTGCAGCCTTTATAATATTTGGAGAGCTGTGTTAGTGCCATTATACTGTATGCAAGCAATTATACAATGTGAAGGTTTGAATGGGGTCCCTCATACTGTGTGGAAGGCTGTATGTATGGCATTATACTGTTTGGATTCCTAGTGGGGCCATTATACAGTGTGGTGAGTTGTGGGGCTGTTATACTATAAGTGGGGCGCATTATACTGCTTGGAGGGCTATGTTGGGGTCAACATTTGGGATCATGCTGTGTTATGGCAACAGTACTTTAATGAGGGACGTGAGGTGGTGTACAGTAGGGTCATCCTACTGTATTTGTGGAGGGTACTGTGGAAGACGTCACTGTGGGGGTGTCATACATTGTTTGTGTATCACTTATGTTGGCATTATACTTTATGGGTGCAATGAAAGTAGAATCTAGGGCTTCAGTAGGAGTAAAATTGCTTTGTAAGAACTGTAAAGTTGTGACATATGCTCTTCTGTGACCCAAGCGAATATTTTTTTTTGTTGATTTGGGGGCCTAATTAGAACTTCTGCTATAGTGCAACATGATTTCTATGTAGGCCTCTGGCCAGAAATTGCAGAAATCCTTACAGTCACATGACCTCTGTTCCCGGCACCGAAGAATCCTGACAGTGCGTGCTGTGAGCATTCAGAACTATAAATTTAAGAAGTTGAAGCATATATGGTCTGCAAAGTACTGGTGTAGAACTGATATATCCATTATATGGGAACTGTATTCTGGTAATATTAGTCCTAGTACAGTGGTTTTGGTTAAAGGTGTTGTCTAGGCTTGAGGATAAAGTTTGTGATCACTCTATGTGACTGCTGACTTTTGAATCCTCCCAGTGTGTGCATCGTTCGCTATGAAGTTCTCAGTGCTAGGAGTGGACGATCATCTGACTACAAGTATGTGACTTTCATACATGTGATCACCTACCAACTGTGTGTGGTCACGCTTAATACAAGTGAGAAAATTGGCCAAAGCCAAGCATGTCTAGTCGAAAAGTGGCTGGAGGTGAGGAAATCGCATACTTGTGGTCACATGATCGCCTGCTCCCGGAACCTGATAATCCTGACAGTGTGCACTGTGAGGATTCAGAAGTATGAATTTAAGAAGCTGCATTGACACTAATGGCTGTAGGGCACTTACTTTATTTACAGAACACAATGCATAATTTACCTACAATGATTTGTAGCAGCTTAGAATACTCAGGGGATTGATAAGGAGGTAAGCCATAAATGCCTTTCTCATCATATAAAATACTGCATGTACTGTATATTATTATAAGAACGTGCTCATTTTTATTGCTTTCCAGTTCCCGCACTTACCGGTGCATTGTGTGCTTGGTGTGAGAGTCATAATCGTTTTATCCTAAAGACTATTTAATGGAGATTAGAGAATTCAACTCCTCCAGAATACAGATAAATGCAATTTGTTCCCCTGAAATTGAGCATTAGGCTGCCAGCAGCAGTAACCGTATTACTGAACCATAGAATGCCAGCAAAAGTTTTTTTCGCCTTCTCCGATTGCAAGCATCTTCTCTTTTCTGTACCCTGGGTTGGAACTTCCAGCTTGACCAGGCCTCTGACATTTCTAAGAGCCGTGCCATCGCGGAGTATTGGCCACTGATGTGCGTCCCCAGAGGTAATAACTAGTCCTTGGGCGACGCACGCTGTAATTTTCTGATGTCGTGATGTGCCCCATAACTGTATGGTGTTCAGTGACATTAACGTCCTGGTCGTACTGGGGGTCCCAGCCCCATTGTGAAATACGCCGAAGAGGAACATTCAATTTGTGGCAAAAAGTTTGATTGTGAGAAAACACGAATATAAGCCGCCATGTGTTTAATGCTACATAAAATATTCCCTCCTCTCAGTGTTGTGCATATTTTCCTGTATTGTATGGATTGATAGAGGCTCAGATACACTGCTACACATGATTCACTAACTTCTTTATTAACTTCTTTCAAAGTGGGTAATGTAGAAGTTCCCATTAGAAGTCAGAGCAATAGTCTTAAAAAGTGCCCCGATAATAATGATGACAAAGGGGCATTGACTCACGAAGAGTCGACCTTCAGCGCTCAGGAGAGGAAAAACCCCCGGTGGTGGAAACCTCTAGGGAACCTTGGCTGAAGGAGTGCCCTTCCCTTAGGCTGTAGATGTTCATTGATGGGAACAGAGACCGAGCCCGGAATCTGTGTCAAGGTGCAGCAGGTAACTCACTCGATTCGTGATTACATCTAGCTGCAGAAAGTCCATCAAATGTTTTAACCACTGATGAGAACAGAGACCGAGCCCGGAATCTGTCTTGTGTGCAGTAGGTACCTCACTTAATATGTGAGTACATCTAGGTGCGTAAAGTCCAGAAAATGTCTTTCCAGTGGTTGAGGTCAGAGACCAAGCCTGGAATCTGCCTTGTCTTGCAGTAGGAAACCCACTTAATCTGTGAGTGCGTCTAGCTGCGGAAAGTCCAGAAAATATCTTATCCAGTGGTTGAAGTCAGAGACCGAGCTTGGAATCTGACTTCTCTTGCAGTAGGAAACCCACTTGATCTGTGAGTGCGTCTACCTGCGGAAAGTCCAGAAAATATCGTATCCAGTGGTTGAGATCAGAGACCGAGCCCGGAATCTGCCTCGTCTTGCAGAAGGAAACCCACTTGTTCTGTGAGTGCGTCTAGCTGCGGAAAGTGCAGAAAATGTCGTATCCAGTGGTTGAGATCAGAGACCGAGCCCGGAATCTGTCTCGTCTTGCAGTAGGAAACCCACTTGATCTGTGAGTGCGTCTAGCTGCGGAAAGTCCAGAAAATATCATATGCAGTGGTTGAGATCAGAGACCGAGCCTGGAATCTGTCTCGTCTTGCAGTAGGAAACCCACTTGATCTGTGAGTGCGTCTAGCTGCGGAAAGTCCAGAAAATGTTGTATCCAGTGGTTGAGATCAGAGACCGAGCCCGGAATCTGTCTCGTCTTGCAGAAGGAAACCCACTTGTTCTGTGAGTGCGTCTAGCTGCGGAAAGTCCAGAAAATGTCGTATCTAGTGGTTGAGGTCAGAGACCGAGCCCAGAATCTGCCTCGTCTTGCAGAAGGAAACCCACTTGTTCTGTGAGTGCATCTAGCTGCGGAAAGTCTAGAAAATGTTGTATCCAGTGGTTGAAGTCAGAGACCGAGCCCGGAATCTGCCTCGTCTTGTTGATGTAAAGTTGTCATCTCCAGCTGAATCCCATATTCCTTGTGGGAGCACAGCGAGACCCCGCTCTGCCTCACCTGGAAAATATATGTTACAAAATCAGAAAGTCAATAAAGATGAATATATATACATGGTGACAGATTATAATGAATGGGGCAACAGAAGAAGTTTACATGTCGTCCATTATCATTAGGCTATAATACAGTGCTATGTAATATATAGTGGCATTATTTCATCTCAATGTTCAGGTATGTTCTACACCTGATCCCTTCTGTGATAGGAATAGAACCCTGAGCCTGACTATTATTGTTTGTTCTTGTGTTATTAGATTACAGTTTTCTATGAATCCCTCCTTCATGCTATATATGGTACATATACAGCGCTCCACCCCGTTTCCTATAACTCCTGAAAAAGCTGTGATGGTGAAACCACTGTCATGTTGATGTGATGGCTGGCATTTCTGGTACTACAGCATGTCTAAACGTACTTGGCACTGATGTGACTTTTTCTTCTGAGTTCTGTGCATTAGTAAGGCTTAATATTGGTTATGGCACCTGTATGTAAATGTAATTGTTGATATTGAGCACTTTTTATCGTGCCAATAGCTTTTGTGAATTATTACATTTACATTTTACCCCAGTATTGCTGTATATGCATAATGTCATCATGATGAAATATTCATCTTATTGTTTATGCCATGATCACCGACTGTTCTTCATGTGATCGTCCATTTTTGTTATATATTGTGATTTATTAAAGATAATTTATATTGTATTCTATTTGTGATTCTAGAATGACAACAGCCATTCTCATGTAGTCTCATGGCTCACAGACTGATGATTTAGCTGCCTTAAGGAAAAAGAATGCTGTCAACGTTTAGGACGTTAGTGCCCAATTTCTAATTATTTATCCTATTGCTTGTTAATACTAAAATATAACATATATCATAAAAAATTCACAAGAGCCCTAAGGACTTACATTAGGTTTTGGCTGGCATAGTAGGCCAGACGTTTTTTAAGGATAAACTCCATGTAGACTTTACATTTCTCCATGTCTTTGGCCAGGCCAAGATCGTCATCAAAATGTTCACGAGGCAGAGTAGTAGACGGAGGAGGACAAAGAGGTAGTGGAGTAGTAGACAGAGGAGGACACAGAGGAGGTGGAATATGTTCTCTGTCCTCTTGTTCTGTAAAAGAAAGTGATTAAAAGATTGGTAGATTTTAATTTATTCATTTGATGTAAGTTAGAAGTCCTGATGATATTTATGGTAGTAATTATTCTTCTTATCAACGTGAACAAGAAAGTAAACTTACTGTCAGAATAGATGACCACATCCTCGTCCAGGTCCATATTGATGATTACATAATCAGGACGAGGTGTAGAGATGTTGATGTTTTCGAGGACATCTCTATTTTCGGCCATAGGTCCACGAGGAGCATCGTCATTCCTGTTAGTTATTTCATCCTCTTGTGCTTCTGTAAGGTTCAACATTGAAATTATCATTAATAAAATAATAGTTTCTATCTGTTTGTTATTACCAAGCAGATTTTAAAACCTCTAAATGGCACAGTACAGTATGAAAATAGAGGGACCAAACCATAAGTTACCTCTATGTATAGGGTTCATTCACCCACATGCTTCTTTTACAGATTTTTTTTTATTATTAGACTGATTTGTTTTTATAAACACCTTTTATAAAAGCCTGAGAACTTACTATAAGAGGAGATGATCACATCCTCATCCAGGTCCATATTGATGATCACATACCCAGGACCAGGCGTAGAGATGTTGGTCTTTTTGAGGACTTCTCTCTTTTCGGCCATCAGTCCATGAGGAGCATCATCATTTACATTCATGATTTCATCCTCTTGTTCTTCTGTAACACAGAGCATTGAAATTAGAATTAATAAAGCTTCTATATATTTCTTAGATACATTAAGATTGTGCAGATTTTATCATCTCTAAGTGGTTCAGTTATTAATTTAAATAGATGGACCCAGCCCCTAGAGTAACATTTTTGTAAGGATTTGGTGTGCGAAATGCTCCTTTTAGAGATTTTTATTATTAGGCAGTTTTTTTTACTCTGTGAAATACATGTTTCAATGCATGTAATAAAAGCCTGATACTTACTGTCAAAGGAGATGATCTCATCATCATACGGGTCGATAGTGATTATGACATAATCAGGACCAGGCGTAGAGATGTTGGTCTTTTTGAGGACTTCTCTCTTTTCGGCCATCGGTCCATGAGGAGCATCATCATTTACATTCATGATTTCATCCTCTTGTTTTTCTGTAACGCAGAACATTGAAATTAGAATTAATAAATTAAAGCTTGTATATATTTCTTAGATATATTAAGATTGTGCATCATCTCTAAGTGGTACAGTTATTAATGGAAATAGATGGACCCAGCCCTCAGAGTAAAGTAACATTTTTGTAAGGATTTGGTCTGCGACATGCTCCTTTTAGAGATTTTTGTTATTAGGCAGTTTTTTTTCTGTGAAATACATGTTTTAGTGCATGTAATAAAAGCCTGATACTTAC
Source organism: Ranitomeya imitator (assembly GCF_032444005.1). Lineage (NCBI taxonomy): Eukaryota > Metazoa > Chordata > Amphibia > Anura > Dendrobatidae > Ranitomeya > Ranitomeya imitator. Next base: position 24,774,968 of record NC_091284.1, read on the forward strand.
TGTCAAAGGAGATGATCTCATCATCATACGGGTCGATAGTGATTATGACATAATCAGGACCAGGCGTAGAGATGTTGGTGTCTCTCTGTTCAGCCATGGGTCCATGAGGAGCATCATCAATTACAATTGGTATTTCATCCTCTTGTTCATCTGTAACACAAAACAATGAAATTAGCATAGTTAGAATACAAGATTTAAGATATTTCATAAAGAATTTTAATATTATACAACTTTTGTTACCTCTAAACTGTACTGTAAAGTTTAAAGATTGAGGGACCCAACCACCAGCGTTGACTCGATTTATAGGGTTTAATTACCTACATGCTTCTTTAAGAGACTTTTTTTATTAGGTAGTTTTTTTTTCTGTGAAATACATGTTATAGTACATGTAATAAAAGCCTAAAACTTACTGTCAGAGGGGATGATCATATCCTCATATGGGTCGATATCAGTCACGACATAATGGGGGCCAGGCGAAGAGATGTTGGTGTCTTTGTGGACATCTCTCGGTTCAGCCATGGGTCCATGAGGAGCATCATCAATTACAATTGGTATTTCATCCTCTAGTTCTTCTGTAACACAAAACAATGAAATTAGCATAGTTAGAATACAAGATTTTAAATATTTCATAAAGATTATTAATATTATGTAAGTTTTTTAACCTGCAAGCATACTGTAAAGTTTAGAGATTGAAGGACCCAATCACCAGTGTGAATTTGATTTATAGGGTTTAATTACCTTCATGCTTCTTTTAGAGTTTTTTTTATTAGGTAGTTTTTTTTTCTGTGAAATACATGTTATAGTACATGTAATAAAAGCCTAAAACTTACTGTCAGAGGAGATGATCACATCCTCATATGGGTCGATATCAGTCACGACATAATGGGGGCCAGGCGAAGAGATGTTGGTGTCTTTGTGGACATCTCTCGGTTCAGCCATGGGTCCATGAGGAGCATCATCATGTGTGATGGGTCCATGAGGAGCATCATCATGTATAATAGTTGTTTCATCCTCAGGTTCTCCTGTAACACAGAACATTGCAATCAATTCAAAAGGAAAAACTTCTATATTTTTTCTAGATTGTTTCTTCTATCTCTATGGTGCAGTCACATACAAGATCTATTAAGAGATTATTTTTACTTCATAAATTCGCTTTTTTCTTTTAAATAAATTTCATGTAATGAAAGAGACGACTCAGATGTCACTAGAGTAATTCTCCGGCTTTACAATGTGGACTGCGTCCATGTAATATAAAAGCCTCCAAGAAGTATTTGTCTGTAGAGAGATATTCCTGTGAGGTCGGTGACGGCCGCACTTACCGCTAGGAGCAGCCCTACTCTCTATATCTGCGTCCACGCCATCTTGTCTTGTATCTTCTCTACAGAAATTCTTCTTCTTTAGATGTCTGTAAAATGATGAACAGAAGTGACATTACACAGTAATCCATCTCTACATTCTGCACAGTGCTATGATGAGATATATTGTCCTCCATCTATTTTATCGGTCCCTTTCTGCAGTCATTTCCGGAATACAGAATCGTCCATTGTGCTCCCGGCAGGTCAGACCCAGTTTAGGAGCCGCTAAGCGTCTACACGAGGTTGTACCCGGCACTGACTCGTGTGATGACCTGAAGATGTGAGATTTCTTATACAGACCCCCAAGTCGCCCAGAAATCATTATGAGACTTACCCAAATATGATGGTACAGATGACACCAGAGAGGAATCCAGAGAAGAAGCAGACGGCAGCAGGAATATTAAACATACTATAGTGATCTAAGGGAGAAAAGATGAAGATCACATGAGAAGACTCCGAACATCACAAGTCACACATGAAGAATCCTCCATGACAGGAATCATCTGACCAACGCCTCCATATTGGGTGGATATCCGGTAAAGCTCTTACCTGCAGGGATCACGGCCCTGGGATCACGGGGGCGGGTGTTGTTAGGAGCGCCCTCCACAGGTGCTAATAGCACACTCACCAATAGAAGAACTCGAAACAGCATTTTAGCCCGGAGGAAAATATCGCTTCTTGTGTAGTCCACAGTCAGCCTCTCCAGACAAAGGCTTGTTCCGGAGCGTCCCTCCTTATAGCCACAGTCAGGACATCACAATGGTGGTCGCACTGTGACATCACGAGGAGCGGAACACGAGTGATGTCACATCGGGCCAGATACCGGTCACCACTGAGGAAGAGGCCGCTCCGTCCATCGTTATGTGTCTCCTCATATTAGTGATATAAGAAAACATTACACAGGATTCCTGCTGGAAAATGGCCGTCATCAGGACAAGTAGTAAATGCAATAGGCCGGGAATTACTGGAGAACTGACGACTCAGGATTTTCTGATCGCTCCTGATTACACAGACAATGTCTCCTCTGTATTCAGGACAAACCTTTTCTTAGACAAAATCAAATAGTTACATAAATAAACATCAGTTATAAATCAAATCATAAAATTGGCGACTCAACTAACAATGCTATAAACAGGAGAACCACGAGTCAATAATAGCCAAAGGGTTAACAAACACATATAGTTTATTGAAAATTCTAATTTTCACATAGAGCGTACACAGTATTCCCATATAGTAGATAATTTAAAAAGATTGTGACTACATCCATAGACACAAACAGTGACTCAAAAACACAGTCCGGGACAGTAACAAATATTACCACTGTTTAGTGAATATGCAGCAAACATGCTGTTACCATGTACGTGTTAGTATCTGCCGATATATGGCGACACAACTTAATAGTATAAACACATCAGTGGTGCTAGTAAGATCGCCATATACCTGTGAGCAACAGGTGCAACAAGTGGAATAAAAGGGAAATTAATTACCCATGTGTAGTAAAAGTCCCATCTGGATCCTGGTCACGTACCCCAACACGCGTTTCGCGTGCAATTATTACCGCTTCCTCAGGGGGTAAAATCAAATAGTTTTTGTCTGGCGGACATGCGAAGGGCAACATGGAGATGAGTGTGATAAAAGGAAAAAGGCTGATAACAGCAGACAATAGATTAATAAGATTAAAAGTGATATAATTAATAAATGACTGATAACAGCAGACAATAGCTCATGATAATTGTTTGCACGTGGAATAATGCTGAGGACAGAGAACCATTGCTCAGGATAATTGTGAACTAACATGGAAACAGGCTGATAAGAGGGGACAATAATGTAATACCCTGAAGTTTTGGATTACAATAATACTATAATAATAATAATTTTATTTATATAGCGCCAACATATTCCGCAGCGCTTTACAAATTATAGAGGGGACTTATACAGACAATAGACATTACAGCATAACAGAAATCACAGTTCAAAATAGATACAAGAGGAATAAGGGTCCTGCTGCTCGCAGGCTACAAACTATGAGGAAAAGGGGAGACACGAGAGGTGGATGGTAACAATTGCTTTAGTTATTTGGACCGGCCATAGTGTAAGGCTCGGGTGTTCATGTAAAGCTGCATGAACCAGTTAACTGCCTAAGTATGTAGCAGTACAGACACAGAGGGCTAATAACTGCATAAAGTGTATGAGATCATGTTGCGAGGAACCTGATTATGTTTTTTTTTTTTTAATGGGCCACACAGGGATAGTTAGGTTAATGCGTTGAGGTGGTAGGCCAATCTGAACAAATGAGTTTTTAGGGTACGCTTAAAACTGTGGGGATTGGGGATTAATCGTATTAACCTAGGTAGTGCATTCCAAAGAATCGGTGCAGCACGTGTAAAGTCTTGGAGATGGGAATGGGAGGTTCTGAGTATTGAGGATGCTAACCTGAGGTCATTAGCGGATCGGAGGGCACGGGTAGGGTGGTAGACTGAGACCAGAGAGGAGATGTAGGGTGGTGCTGAGCCATGGAGTGCTTTGTGGATGAGGGTAGTAGTTTTGTACTGGATTCTTGAGTGGATGGGTGACCAGTGTAATGACTGGCACAAGGTAGAGGTATATGCTAGAATACGTGAACTGTTGCGCTGTCTCCTGCAGAGATCTGCACTGTTTTTTACATCTCAATTTGCTTCATTAAGAAGGATAATTCAGGATTTCATACACCATAGAGTAGTTTATATATCATAGTTTTTTTTTTAATGTCGAAATAAAATCTGTGATAACCACGGATGCTGATCAACCCCATACCTCTCAAGATGTTGTTGATGTTCAGATCAGGGGACTGTGAGGGCCATTGTAAAACCTTCAGCTCGCGCCTTTTGAGGTCATCTATTGTAGATTTTGGCGTGTGTTTAGTATCATTATCCATTTGTGGGAGCCGTCCTCTTCCGCTCTTCACTTTCAGCTGTTTTACAGATGGTGTTATGTCTGTATTAAGAATTTGTTGAAATTTCATGCCATTTCGTGCCATTGGCTACATACAACACAATCCTAAAGCATGATTGATCCACCCCCATGCTTAATGGTGGGCGAGATGTTATTTTCCTGAAACTCTGTGCCCTTTTTTTCGCCACACATATTCTTGATCATGGTCACGACTTAGATATCCCGGGACCAGGAGATCCTTCCCTGCCCTTCAGGCTATAGGTGCCCTAGCTAACCATGTTCCCTTGATTACTTCTAATGGTGAAGATGTCGGGGCCACGCACTTGCTGAGCTCCTGAATCTCCACTCAGTCTGTTCTCTTCCTCGCCCAGGAAAGAGGGGAGTAGTAGTTTATGGCTAACAAAATAAAGTAGCCCTCTGTAGCTTTACAGCATGCAAACATGAAATATATGAAATTTGAATTACATTAATACTCTAGATTAAAGGAGAAAATTGAGAATACTTAGTGCCTAAATTGGCCAATTCATGTGTACCCAGCAGACGCTTTAAGGTGATTCTCATTGCTGAGACCTATTCTATTCGAGAATCCTCTCACGTGCTGATATCTGAATCCCAGATCACTGCTGGGAACAATGTTGTCAGAGTATTACACCACTTTTATGGACTGACAATGACACATACAAAACCAAAGATAAAATGGATTTGACAGGAAAAAATGTTAAGAAACATTCTTTAATGACTTGTATATAAGACAGAGTAAATAAGAAAAAAAATGCTCCTCCACACCTTGGGCTATGTTCACTTGTGTTGTTTTTGCGGCGTTTTTGCATGTTGGCATTGCTTTCAAAGATGAAAAAAACATTCTACAGAAAATGTAATTTTATAATTTTCAAACCTTATTTGTCCATGTGATGTGTGAGACACGATCAGACACATCCTATTTAATTTAGTATGGAGGGACTCTGAAAGTTACAATTTTTTTTTAGGGCTGTTAGGCTATTGTTTGAGGACCAGCAGGTGGGCCTCACTATTGTCACAGGGCCATCAGGCAGCCCTCACTCTGATTTTAGAGGGCCAGCAGCTAGCTCTCACTAAGCATTTTTGGAGGGTCAGCAGATGGCTATGGTTTGCTACTGCAATATCATTTATCCATCTGAGGTGGGCAAATTTTCTTTTCGTACTAATACTGTAAAGTTTGAAACTTGAAGATCAGCAGATGGCCACACAATTTATAGAAGGATAGCGGCTGTCCCCTTTAGTTTTTGTTGGCCAGCAGGTGTCTTTTGGACAGATAAGACCAAGACGGATCTTTTTGGTAAAGCACATCATTCTACTTTGTTTACTGTAAATGAAATGAGGCCTACAAATAAAAGAACACAGTAGTTAGAGTGAAATATGGTGGAGGGTCAAAGATATTTTGGGGTTGTTTTGCTGCCTCTGGCCCTGGTGCCTTCACTATGTTCAAGGCATCATAAAATGTGAAGATCCCTAAAGGATTTTGGGTCTCAATGTAGTGCCCGGTGTCTTAAAGCTAGGTTTACATCCTATATCATGGGTCTTCCAGCAGAACAATTACCCTATACATATTTAAAGAAGCACCCAGAAATAGATGGAAACTAAGCACTCGAGAGTTCAGAAGTGGTAATTCCAGCTCCAGTAAAGTAACGTGTCCCCCTACTACCTTTTACATACAGATGCTACAGAGAAACTGAGATGGATACATTAAATCAGTTCATTTTGCCTGCTTTGATGAATTTCTGAGTACAAAACACCTTAAAAACATTAATCGATCAATGAGTTTATGGGAGAAAGCAACAGCAAGACTTAGAATTCATAAAATAATAATCCCTGACTATATGCCTGTCATACGCTATACCTACTACTACACCTCGTTGCAAACAATTTGCAGATAAGAGTGGTATTATTGTAGAATATAGAAGGTATATGAACCGGCCCTGAAAAGAAATTTTCTTGTACATGGCAGCAACAAACTGTGGAGAAACGCAAGTCATACTGGCAGCTTTGATGAATTTCTGAGTACAGAACACTCTAAAAAACATGAATTGGTCGATGGGTCCATGGAAAAGCAGCAGAAAGGCTTAGGATTTATAAGATGATAATCCCTGACTAGATGCCTGTCATATGCTATACCTACTGCAACACCTCACTATTAGTGATGACCGAGCATGATCAGTAATGCTCGGTACTCGCCCGAGTATTGCAGTGCTTGGAATGCTTGGTGAGCGCCGAGCATTTCCAGGTTTGTTCAGCGGGTCCTCGTGTCCTCGTCCAGTGGGGGGAGCTGTAATGGGCATAGCTGGATATAAGCCCCCCATGACTGTGTTTCCAAGGGGAGGGGTTTTCATTCAAAAGAAAATTGGTAAGGTAATGGGATTGGTTTAGGGACAGGGGGGGGGATTAGTCGGTTGGAGGGGCAGGAGCTATGGCAAGAAAGTGCGGGAAAGGATCATTACCTCATTGAGAGTCGGTGTGAAAAGCCCACCCACCCTCCCTTTGTTTTTTTTGAGCGGGGTGTTAGGCATGGGTCCTTTTTCATTGGGGATTTGGGGTTGGGACGTTTTGCAAGCCTGATGTGGGGTAGGTGGAGTTTGTTGCATTGTCACAGTGGCACGTTGGCGGGGGGTGGGGTTCTTGGAGTTTATGATGTTTTATGGGGTTGATCTGGCTTTTGTTTACGGCTCTGGATGGGGAGTTTACCTCGGGAGCTTTGGGGTTTGTTTGCCCAAAACAGGATACATGGTGCCCTCGAGCTGGTGGTCACGGCTGAGGGTAAAAAGTGTTGGTTCAATTTTTTGTGTTGACTTTTTGCCTATTGTGAGCCAGATTTTTTAGCTCCAAAAACCCTCCCCTCAAGTTTTTACATATGGAATTGTATACATGTTGTTATCTATGTCATTGTTTCTTAATAAAAATGGCCGCTGTGGCCAATTTATCCAAAGAATTTAATGTGTTGTGTTTTAATTTTAATAAGTATTAAGCGGAGGTTTTATTTTGGTATATGTTATTGGGGAGGAGGATTTGTCTTTCCGAAAAGACCCAGTCTGGGCAATACGCAGTCATGCATGTTTCGGGCTCTTCAGAGCGCCAAACAACATGCAGGGATTGTCTGCCACTTACTGTAATGCCGCAGCCATGTTGGTTGTGGCATTACAGTGATTGGTTGGCCGAACAGCGTCATCAGGTCTATATCTGACCTTTCACCGCCCTGCTCGTCCCAGTCAGCTCCGGAATCACCAGTGTAGGGAGAGTTGCTGCAGCGATAAGGACAGAATAGGTGGGGTATCAGTGTGGGTATACCATTGTTGCATCCACAAATCCAGCTAAACCAACAGTTCTTCTAAGGAATAATTACGGAGTATATTTATATCAGTGATAGGAAGGCAGTGTATGTGGCATACTTTATTGCATACAGCAAGAGGGTCCATTCCATTACTGGCTGCTGCTGACTATTACGGATGATATTGACCGTATATACATAGCCCCAGGTATCAGTGGCCAGGGATAATTTTTTTTGCATCTTAATCCTGATTATTTTATTTAAAAGAAATCCAGAGCACACTTTTTTTCTCCGTTTGCTTGTAGGCAATGCAGAATACAGCCAGATCCTTTCCATAGTACGGCGCTAAGATACAGCTATTTTAAACAGGGGTTTGGCCGTTACAGCGATCACATCTGAGTGCGCATTAAATTCTGCCATTTTTATGATACTGTAAAAAAAATTTGAGTGTCTTTTACAATTTCTTGACACCAGTTGGCTTAAAAAAATTCTTTACCTATAGGGCAGATATTTTACACTGTGTTTTGTTCGCCACATGGATCGTCTATCATTGTTTTCAAAATTGTGCCATTTCAGGGCTCCATTGAATATTTTTTGCTGTGTCTTAGCCTACTTATCGACACAATTTTGCTGTAAAAAAAAAAAATCCAGACCAGATAATTTAAATTCTGGTATCTCCGTCACACACCTCACCTATCTGGGTGCTAAAAATTGGGCCATTTTTGTGCTTCATTGAACTTGTTTTGCTGTGTCTTAGCCTAGCTATTGACACAATTTTGCTGTTAAAAAAATCCAGGCCAGATAATTAAAAGTAGGGGATGTCCGTCACAGGCCTCACCTATCTGTGGGCTAAGGCTAGGTTCCCATTGCGTTAATGCGACTGCGCTAACGGACAGCGTTGCACGGCGAAATTAACGCCGTGTAACGCGTCCGTTAGCGCGCCCATTAACAGCAATGGGGACGCGCATCACTAGTGCGTACCATTTTCGACACGCGCTAGCGATGTGCTGGTGTTTTGTGGCGCGGACGCTGCTTGCAGCGTCCGAGGCGCGCCCGCGGTCTGTTCCCCGTTCTCGCAGATCCGAGATCTGCAAGAGCGGGGACGTTTAATGCAACCCCTTTACAACAAATTGCGTTAGCGCAATCCGCTAACGCTAGGCGCTAAACGGATTGCACTAACGCAATCTGAACCTAGCCTAAAAATTGGAGCATTTTTGGGCTCAGTTGAACTGTTGTTGCTATGTCTTAGCCTAGTTATTGACACAATTTTGCCGTTAAAAAAAAAAATCCAGACCAGATAATTAAAAGTGGGGGATGTCCATCACAGGCCTCACCTATCTGTGGGCTAAAAATTGGGGCATTTTTTGGGCTTAATTGAAGTGTTTTTGCTGTGTCTTAGTCTAGTTATTGCCACCAGTTTGCTAGCAAAAAGAAAGGTGTTACCTACAAGCCAGATATTTTAAACTGTGGTTTTCCCGCACAAGGATCACATATAAGTTCGCTCAAAAGTTACTCCTTTTTACTGAACATGCAAAATATTGTATGTTTTAACAGAAGCATACAGTCTAGATCGCGCACAGTCATTATTGCCGTCTACTCCTCTTTGGTCAGACCTCATCTGGAATACTGTGTCCAGTTTTAGGCACCACATTTTAAAAAAGACATCAATGAACTGGAGCAAGTTCAGAGAAGAGCGACCAGAAGGGTGACTGATCAGCAAACCATGTCCTTTGAGGAATGGTTACAGGATTTGGGAATTTGCTGTCTACAAATATCTCCAGGGCTGTCACATTGTAGAAGGGCCTTTATTGCACAAGGAAAGACTAGAAGCAATGGGATGAAACTGAATGGGATGATATAAAGATTAGATATTAGAATTTTTTTGACAGGGTGATCAATGAGTGGAACAGGCAGCCATGAGAGGTGGTGAGTTCTCCTTCCATGGAAGTCTTCAAATAGAGGCTGGAAAGACAGCTGTCTGGGATGATTTAGTGAATCCTACTTTGAGCAGGGGGTTGGACCACATGACCCAGGAGGTCCATTCCAACTCTACCTTTCTATGATTCTATGACCTATGATTTTAGTCCATTTAAAATGGGCAAATCGCGTACCAAGGGACAAGGAAGTGGACGTGATGGTGATGGTGCATGCAGAGGTCGAGTCTGAGGATGTGGGCAAGCTGAAATTGGGCAACAACAAACATCCACATCTTCTTGCTCGCCCTTTCTGTCACAATTACTAGGGGACTGCAGCAGCACACCACTATGGAACCCAGAGCAGTGTCAAAAGGTTGTTGGTTTGATAGCGGATAATTCTTCCAGTCATTTTGCCACCACCACCCTGTCTTCCACTCGGTCAAGTCTCACTAGCCGTAAGTTTGGGCCCCATATTCCTCACCCTGATCCTCTTTCCACCCATGCAGAGCACACAGAGACAACTGATCCTACACTTGGACACTCCGAAGACTTGTTCATTTTTCCATTCAGAGATTCGAGCTTCTCTCCTGGTGCACTTGAAGCGGGGCAAGAGGAGATCACATGTGGTGATGCCCAAATATTTGAGCAGCCACGTTCACATGAAGGCGACAGTGTGAATTTGTCACAAGAGGTGGACGATGATGAGACACAATTGCCAAAAAGTCAGGAGGAGTAGCAGGGTGCGGATGTGGAAGACGAGGTGGTGGATGACATAGTGACTGATCCAAGTTGGCAGGAGGACATGCAGAGCGAGGTCAGCAGCACATATGGGGAAGGAGGCATAGCACCCCAACAGGCAGGAAGAAGCAGTGTGGTGACCGCAGACAGAAGATGGGCTACTGTTCCCCGTAACACCAACACGACGGGAGTTGCCAGTACAAGTGTTAGATCTCCCGAGTCTGGTTGTTTTTTAAAGACTATGCTGATAACCCCAACAGGCCACTTGCACCACCTTCCATGCCCACATCAGCAAAACTACCAGCCTGACCACCCCCAGTATGATCAGGCACATGGCAGCAAAGCACCCGACTTTGTGGGCCAAACACCAGGGTCCAGGAACACTGTCTGTGGGTGACACCACTGCTTCTTCCGGTGTTGTGCGTGGAAGCCAATCCCCTGTCCATGGTGCCTGCGAAGAAGCCTCCTGCCCTGCACCTGTCATTGCACACACTTAACTAGCACCATCATCAAGCACGTCCACATTCTTGTCCCACCGCAGCGTTCAGTTGTCCATACCCCAGTCATTGGAATGCAAGCGGAAATACGCTGCCAACGCCCCACAAGCCACCCTGCTAAATTTACAGATTTCTCATCTGCTTGCACTCGAAATGTTGCTTTTTAGGCTCGTGGATATGGAAACTTTCCGCAACCTGATGGCAGTGGCCATCCCAAATTACTCGGTCCCCAGCCACAGGGCCGGCGTCAGTACCCGGCGCACCGGGCAAATGCCGGGGCCCTAGAGAGAGAGGGGGGCCCACTCAAGCTGTCATAGATACAGCTGGGAGAGCAGAGCAGGAGATAACATGCTCTCTCCGCCCACAAAGTCACTGCTGGCTGCGTTCTCTTAACCCCTATGTGCCAGCTGTGACACAAGCATCTTCTCAGTCAGTCAATGCAGCCAGGCAGGCACACATAGGGGTTAAGAGAAGGCAGCCAGTGTGACATTGTTTGTGGGCGGAGAGAGCACGTTCTCTGCTCTGCTCTCCGCCCCTGGCTGGCTGCCCTGCTGCTGAAGTTATGAGGCAGATTCAGGAGGAGCTCCTAGTCCTACCAGTGCCTGAGTGAGTGGCGCTGCTATATACTACGTGGTCTGCGTTGCTATATACTACGTGGGCTGCGCTGCTATATACTACGTGGGCTGCGTTGCTATATACTACGTGGGCTGCGCTGCTATATACTACGTGGGCTGCGCTGCTATATACTACGTGGGCTGCGCTGCTATATACTACGTGGGCTGTGCTATATACTACATGGGCTGCTATATGCTACGTGGGCTGCGCTGCTATATACTACGTGGGCTGCTATATACTACGTGGGCTGCGCTGCTATATACTACGTGGGCTGTGCTATATACTACATGGGCTGCTATATGCTACGTGGGCTGCTATATACCACATGGGCTGCTATATACTATGTGGGCAGTGTTATATACTACATGGCTGTGTTTATATGCGATCATGAATCGGGGTATGTGTTAAAGGGGGGGTCCACTGAGACTCTTTCGCCCGGGGCCCTCAAAAACCTGGAGCCGGCCCTGCCCAGCCACCACTATTTCTCCTGGCGTGTCGTACAGGCATTACAACAGCACGAGTCCCACAACATAACCCATGCCCTCAACATTGCAGTTACTGGGAAAGTCCACCTAACCATGGCCACATGGACAAGTGCTTGTGGGCAGGGACAATACATCTCACTCACAGCACACTGAATTAATATAGTGGAAGCTGTGACCCAGTCACTCCTTGGGATGGAAAACATCCTCCTGACGCCAAGGATTGCGGGCCCTACTTCAATCAGGGTTGCCCCCACAGTCTACAACTCCTGCACCTCCTCCTCTTAAGCCTCCATCTTCAAAATCACCACATCAGTCACAAGCTGGAAGCACTGCAGCACTGCCTCAGCCAAGAGGCAACAGGCTGTACTGAAGCTAATATTCTTAGGTGACAAACCGCACAATGCTGAAGAGTTGTGGACAGCTCTGAAAGAGCAGGCAGATCTGTGGCTGACACTGCTGAACCTACAGCCAGGCATGGTCATGTGTGACAATGGCAAGAACCTGGTGGTGGCTCTGAGGCGAGGCGAGCTCACACACGTGCCATGCCTGACCGATGTGCTTAACCTCATTGTTCAACAGTTTCTCAACAGCTACGCTGAGCTGCCGAATCTGTTTGTGAAAATGGGCGCCTGTGTGCCCATTTTAGAAAGTCAGCTACAGCTTCTGCCACCCTTGCCATGCTTTCGCAGCGTTTGCAGCTTCTGGCTCACCGACTGGTGTGTGATGTCCCCACGTGTTGGAACTCTACATTGCATATGTTGGAAAGGACTTGTGAGTAGAAGAGGGCAGTGGTTTACTGCCAGCATCAACAAGGCCGTTGTTATTCAGTTCAGACTTCACACATAAGACCTCATGGGGTGCACATGGATGCCAGACATATGTACCATCCTCCAAAACTTTGAGGAGTCCACCAAGATGCTGAGCAGCGATGACACCATAATTAGTGTTACCGTTCTGCTTCTTTGTGTTCTGAAATGCTCTCTGCTCACAATCAAAGAGGATGAATTGCAGGCGGAGCACGAGGACATGGAGCAAGGAACCATACAGGGTGATTACACACAGCCCAGCCTCATGTCGTCCCAACATGGATTGGTTGACAATGAGGAGGGGAGGAGGAAGAACAGGAGCCACTTTCATGCACAAGCACAACTGTCATACCGTCTGTTCAGTGTGGATGGCCTGAGGACAGGGAGGAGTAGGAGAGCATGGTCAGTCGTCCTCTTGGTGAGTGAGGACATAGAAGTCTTGCCTGTTAGCAGTCTGGCACACATGGCTGACTTTATGTTGCTCTGACTTTCCCGTGACCCTCGTATTCTCAAAATTTTGGGTGACAGTCATTACTGGTTGGTGACACTTCTAAACACACACTGCAAGGAGAACTTTCAATCTCTTCTTAAAGAGGCAGACAGGTGTACTAAAAGTTCTGGAAGATGCTGAGGAGTACCTTGCTGACCATACCAACGTCCTCCGTGATTTCTCTTTGTTAAAGAGGCAGACAGGTGTACTAAAATGGTGCAGTACCAGAAGGAGCTTGTTGCTGAATTTAAAAAAAATTCCCATCTGAAAATGCTGGCGGCAGAGGTCACAGTTCGTTGGACAATCAAGGAGTACAGGCAAGAGAGACACAACTCCAATCCAACAGAGGCAGGGGAAAACTGACAAAGTTCTGGGACAGTTTTCTCAGACCCTCCCATCACCCTGGCCCAGAGGCAAGGGGTACTGTCATGATCCCAATGGCAGGGGATCACAAAAAGGACAAGCACAGATACAAACAAGCTCTAGGGCGATGGAACCTGAGCTGACCGCGACCCTGAACCTAACACACAAATAAAAGTAGCCGGGGAACGTGCCTACGATGATCCTAGACGTCTCGCTCCAGCCGAAGATCTAACTTCCCCTATCAGAAGAAACACAGACCTCTCTTGCCTCCAGAGAAATACCCCACAGCAAATAGCAGCCCCCCACATATAATGACGGTGAAATGAGAGGAAAGCACATACGTAGTATGAAAACAGTTTCAGCAAAATGAGGCCCGTTAAAGCTAGATAGCAGAGGATACAAAAGTGAACTGCGCGGTCAGCGAAAAACCCTTCAAAAAACCATCCTGAAATTACTTGAACTCATGTGCCAACTCATGGTACATGAAAAGCAATTTCAGCCCACTAGAGCAACCAGCAGCAGAGAATCACATATCTGCAGGCTGGACTAAAAACCAAATTAAGCAAAACACAAAACAGGAAAATCCAAACTTAGCTTGTCCAGAAGGTTCTAGGAGCAGGGAGCAGAGGTAACAAGACACACTGGATACATTGATAACCGGCGAGGAAATGCCAGCAAAGCCAGGTTAAATAGGAAACTCCCATATGCTGATGGAACAGGTGGAACCCAGAAACCCAGGAAAGACAAGTCACCCAGTACCATCAGTAACCACCAGAGGGAGCCCAAAAACAGAACTCACAACAGTACCCCCCCCTTGAGGAGGGGTCACCGAACCCTCACGAGAACCACCAGGGCGACCAGGATGAGCCCTATGAAAAGCGCGAACCAAATCATCACTATGAACATCCGAGGCAACCACCCAAGAATTATCCTCCTGACCATAACCCTTCCACTTGACTAAATACTGGAGTTTCCGTCTGGAAACACGAGAATCCAAGATCTTCTCCACAACATACTCCAATTCTCCCTCCACCAGCACTGGAGCAGGAGGCTCAAGAGAAGGAACAACAGGTACCTCATACTTCCGCAACAACGACCGATGAAACACATTATGAATAGCAAACGATGCCGGGAGATCCAAACGAAACGACACAGGGTTAAGAATTTCCAAGATCCTATAGGGACCGATGAACCGAGGCTTGAACTTAGGAGAAGAGACCTTCATAGGAACAAAACGAGAAGACAACCACACCAAGTCACCAACAAGAAGTCGAGGACCCACGCGGCGACGGCGATTAGCAAACTGCTGAGCCTTCTCCTGGGACAACTTCAAATTGTCCACCACATGACTCCAAATCCGATGCAACCTATCCACCACCATGTCCACTCCAGGACAATCAGAAGGTTCCACCTGACCAGAGGAAAAACGAGGATGAAACCCCGAATTACAAAAGAAAGGAGAAACCAAGGTAGCAGAACTAGCCCGATTATTAAGCGCAAACTCGGCCAGCGGCAAAAAGGTAACCCAGTCATCCTGATCAGCAGAAACAAAACACCTTAAATAAGTTTCCAAGGTCTGATTAGTTCGTTCAGTCTGGCCATTCGTCTGAGGATGGAATGAAGACGAAAAGGACAAATCAATGCCCATCTTAGCACAGAAAGTCCGCCAAAATCTAGACACAAACTGGGATCCCCTGTCAGAAACGATGTTCTCAGGAATCCCATGCAAACGAACCACATTCTGAAAAAACAGAGGGACCAACTCAGAGGAGGAAGGCAACTTAGGCAAGGGTACCAGATGAACCATTTTAGAAAAGCGATCACACACAACCCAGATAACGGACATTTTTTGAGAGACAGGGAGATCCGAAATAAAGTCCATGGAAATGTGTGTCCAAGGCCTCTTCGGGATAGGCAAAGGTGACAACAATCCACTGGCCCGAGAACAGCAAGGCTTAGCCCGAGCACAAACCTCACAAGACTGCACAAAAGAACGCACATCCCTCGACAAGGAAGGCCACCAAAAAGACCTGGCCACCAAGTCTCTAGTACCAAATATTCCAGGATGACCTGCCAACGCAGAAGAATGGACCTCGGAGATGACTCTACTGGTCCAATTATCCGGAACAAACAGTCTCTCAGGCGGACAACGATCAGGTTTAGCCACCTGAAACTCCTGCAAAGCACGTCGCAAGTCTGGGGAGACAGCAGACAAAATCACCCCATCCCTAAGGATACCAGAGGGCTCAGAATTTCCAAGGGAGTCAGGCACAAAACTCCTAGAAAGAGCATCCGCCTTCACATTCTTTGAACCTGGCAGGTATGAAACCACAAAATTGAAACGAGAGAAAAACAGTGACCAACGAGCCTGTCTAGGATTCAGACGCCTGGCAGACTCAAGGTAAATCAAATTTTTGTGATCAGTCAAGACCACCACACGATGTCTAGCACCCTCTAGCCAATGACGCCACTCCTCAAATGCCCACTTCATGGCCAAAAGTTCCCGATTACCAACATCATAATTCCGCTCAGCCGGCGAAAACTTTGTAGAAAAAAACGCGCATGGCTTCATCACTGAGCCATCGGAGCTTCTCTGTGACAAAACCGCCCCCGCTCCAATCTCGGAAGCATCAACCTCAACCTGAAAAGGGAGCGAAACATCTGGCTGACGCAACACAGGAGCAGAAGAAAACCGGCGCTTAAGTTCCTGAAAGGCCTCCACAGCCGCAGGAGACCAATTAGCAACATCAGCACCCTTCTTAGTCAAATCCGTCAAAGGCTTAACAACACTAGAAAAATTAGTTATAAAACGACGATAGAAATTAGCAAAGCCCAAGAACTTCTGTAGACTCTTAAGAGATGTAGGCTGCGTCCAGTCACAAATAGCCTGAACCTTGACGGGATCCATCTCAATAGTAGAAGGGGAAAAAATATACCCCAAGAAAGAAATCTTCTGGACTCCAAAGAGACACTTTGAGCCTTTTACAAACAAGGAATTGGCCCGCAGGACCTGAAACACCTTCCTGACCTGCTGAACATGAGACTCCCAGTCATCAGAAAAAACCAAAATATCATCCAAATACACAATCATAAATTTATCCAGATATTCACGGAAAATATCGTGCATAAAGGACTGGAAGACTGAAGGAGCATTAGAAAGTCCAAAAGGCATTACCAAATACTCAAAATGGCCCTCAGGCGTATTAAATGCGGTTTTCCACTCATCACCTTGCTTTATTCGTATAAGATTATACGCACCCCGAAGATCAATCTTAGTGAACCATTTAGCCCCCTTAATGCGAGCAAACAAATCAGTCAACAATGGCAAAGGATACTGATATTTTACGGTAATCTTATTCAAAAGACGATAATCTATACAAGGCCTCAAGGAACCATCTTTCTTGGCCACGAAAAAAAAACCTGCTCCCAAAGGGGACAAAGATGGACGGATATGTCCCTTTTCCAAGGACTCCTTAACATAATCCCGCATAGCAGTATGCTCTGGCACTGACAGATTGAACAAACGACCTTTAGGAAATTTACTGCCCGGAATTAAATTTATAGCACAATCGCAATCCCTGTGAGGAGGAAGCGAACTGAGCTTAGGCTCCTCAAAAACATCCCGATAGTCAGACAAAAACACAGGAATCTCAGAAGGAGTAGATGAAGCGATAGAAATCGGAGGTGCATCATCATGAACCCCCTGACAACCCCAGCTTAACACAGACACTGATTTCCAGTCAAGGACTGGATTATGAGTTTGTAACCATGGCAGACCAAGTACTAGAACATCATGCAAATTATACAGTACCAGGAAGCGAATCACCTCCTGATGAACGGGAGTCATACGCATGGTCACTTGTGTCCAGTACTGAGGTTTATTCATAGCCAAAGGTGTAGAGTCAATTCCCTTCAAAGGAATAGGGACTTCCAGAGGCTCCAGACTAAACCCACAGCGATTGGCAAATGACCAATCCATAAAACTCAGGGCAGCGCCTGAATCCACATAGGCATCGACGGAAATGGATGATCATGAACAAATCAGAGTCACAGACAGAATGAACTTAGACTGTAAAGTACTAATGGCAACAGACTTATCAACCTTTTTTGTGCGTTTAGAGCATGCTGATATAACATGAGCTGAATCACCACAATAAAAGCACAACCCTTTTTTCCGCCTATACTTTTGCCGTTCACTTCTGGACTGAATTCTATCACATTGCATTATCTCAGGTGACGGTTCAGACGACACCGCCAAATGATGCACAGGTTTGCGCTCCCGTAAACGCCGATCAATCTGAACAGCCATAGTCATAGACTCATTCAGACCAGCAGGCGCAGGGAACCCCACCATAACATCTTTAATGGCCTCAGAAAGGCCATCTCTAAACTTTGCAGCCAGAGCGCACTCATTCCACTGAGTAAGTACCGACCACTTCCGAAATTTTTGACAATAAATTTCTGCTTCATCTTGCCCCTGAGAGAGGGCCAACAAAGCTTTTTCAGCCTGAATCTCTTGGTTAGGTTCCTCATAGAGCAAACCCAATGCCAGAAAAAACGCATCTGCATTAAGCAACGCAGGGTCCCCTGGTGCCAATGCAAATGCCCAATCCTGAGGGTCACCCCGCAGGAAAGATATAATTATCTTGACTTGCTGAGCAGGGTCTCCAGAGGAGCGAGATTTCAAAGAAAGAAACAACTTGCAATTGTTCCTAAAATTCAGAAAACGAGATCTATCTCCAGAAAAAAACTCTGGGACAGGAATTCTAGGTTCAGACATAGGAGCATGTACAACAAAATCCTGTATATTTTGAACCTTAGTGGCAAGATTATTCAGGCTGGAAGCCAAACTCTGGACGTCCATGATAAACAGCTGAGATCAGAGCCATTCAAAGATTAAGAGGAGGAGGAAGTAGCCAGGCTGCAATAAGGCTAGGCAGCAAACTCTGAGGGGAAAAAAAAAAAAAAAAAACTTCCTCAGACTACTTATCCTCCTACTTCAGCCAATACAATTAACACTTTGTGGGCCGGTTATACTGTCATGATCCCAATGGCAGGGGATCACAAAAAGGACAAGCACAGATACAAACAAGCTCTAGGGCGATGGAACCTGAGCTGACCACGACCCTGAACCTAACACACAAATAAAAGTAGCCGGGGAACGTGCCTACGATGATCCTAGACGTCTCGCTCCAGCCGAAGATCTAACTTCCCCTATCAGAAGAAACACAGACCTCTCTTGCCTCCAGAGAAATACCCCACAGCAAATAGCAGCCCCCCACATATAATGACGGTGAAATGAGAGGAAAGCACATACGTAGTATGAAAACAGTTTCAGCAAAATGAGGCCCGTTAAAGCTAGATAGCAGAGGATACAAAAGTGAACTGCGCGGTCAGCGAAAAACCCTTCAAAAAACCATCCTGAAATTACTTGAACTCATGTGCCAACTCATGGTACATGAAAAGCAATTTCAGCCCACTAGAGCAACCAGCAGCAGAGAATCACATATCTGCAGGCTGGACTAAAAACCAAATTAAGCAAAACACAAAACAGGAAAATCCAAACTTAGCTTGTCCAGAAGGTTCTAGGAGCAGGGAGCAGAGGTAACAAGACACACTGGATACATTGATAACCGGCGAGGAAATGCCAGCAAAGCCAGGTTAAATAGGAAACTCCCATATGCTGATGAAACAGGTGGAACCCAGAAACCCAGGAAAGACAAGTCACCCAGTACCATCAGTAACCACCAGAGGGAGCCCAAAAACAGAACTCACAACAGGGTACTGTCACAAGGAGTGCAAAGTTCTGGAAGATGCTGAGGGAGTACCTTGCTGACCGTACCAACGTCCTCCGTGATTCCTCTGTGCCTTTTAATTATTGGGTATCCAAGCTGGACACGTGGCATGAACTGTCTCTCTACGCCTTTGAGGTCCTGGCCTGCCCTGCCGCTAGCGTGTTGTCAGAGCGGGTTTTTAGTTCCGCTGGTGGAATTAAAACTGATAAGCGCATCTGCATGTCAACTGAAAATGCTGACAGGCTGACTCTTATAAAAATGAACAAGGGCTGCATTGGGCAAGACTTCTCTATACCACCGAATGATAACAGAGAAACATAACCTCAAATCCAATGTCATTTTTTGGGAGGGGTATTCCCATGCACCTCTTCACACCCACACATGGGTATACACTTCCTGATTTTAGCTATTTGCTGTTATCCTCCTCATCCTCATCATCCACCACCACTAGATCACCATGTTGACCATGGTCCGTGATGCAACAGCCACGTTATTGTTTCAAGGGTGTTTATGATGCCCTTAAAATAATAATAATAATAATACCGTATATACTCGAGTATAAGCCGACCCGAGTATAAACCGAGGCATCTAATTTTGCCACAAAAAATTGGGAAAACTTATTGACTCAAGTAAAAGCCTAGGGTGGGAAATGCAGCAGCTAGTGATAAATTTCAAAAATAAAAATAGATACCAATAAAAGTAAAATTATTTGAGACATCAATAGGATAAATGTTTTTGAATATCCATACTGAATCAGGAGCCCCATAAGATGCTCCATGCAAAATTCGCCCCTTATAATGCTCCATAAAGTTCATAATGGGCCCCATAAGATGCTCCATAAAGTTCATGATGGGCCCTATAAGCTGCCCCATACAAAAATATGCCCCATATAATGCTGCATAAAGGTTAATGATGACCCCATAAGATGCTCCATACAAAAATATGCGCCACATAATGCTCCATAAAGGTTAAAGATAACCCCATAAGATGCTCCATAGAAAAATATGCGCCACATAATGCTCCATAAAGGTTGATGATGGCCCAATAAGATACTCCATATTAAAATACGCCCCATATAATGCTCTGTAAAGGTTAATGATGGCTCCATAAGATGCTCCATATTAAAATACGCCCCATATAATGCTGCATAAAGGTTAATGATGGCTCCATAGGATGCTCCATGTTAAAATACACCCCATATAAAGCTGCACAAAGGGTAATGATGGCCCCATAAGATGCTCCATGTTAAAATATGCCCCATATAATGGTACATAAAGGTTAATGATGGCTCCATAGGATGCTCCATGGAAAAATAAGCCTCATATAATGCTTCTGCTGCGAATAAAAAGAAAAAAAATGACATACTCACCTCTCTTCGCTGCCTGCTGCTCCTCAGCGTCGCCGGCTCTCTGCAGTGACTGTTCAGGCAGTGGGCGCGCACTAACCACGTCATCGCACCCTCTGACCTGAATGTCACAGCCAGAGGGCCCGGAACACACAGCGGTGGTGCAGCGGTAGAACGGGGACAGGTGAATATCGCATGGCTCACCCTCCCCCGTTCCTACTCACCCTCCTGGTGTCATCGCTGCATATCAGTCCCTGCATCTCAGGCGCCGGGATCTCTCTTCCTGTCTTCCTTCCTGTGCTGAACGGTCAATGATACCGCTCATTAAAGTAATGAATATGCGCTCCACGCCTACGGAGTGGAGACGCGTGCATATTCATTACTTTATGAAGGAAGACAGGAACAGAGATGCCAGCACCTGAGATGCAGGGACAGATATGCAGCGATGACACCAGGATTGTGAGTATGATGTCTTCTGCTCCCCACCCCACTCCCCCACCGACAATGACTCGTGTATAAGCCGAGAGAGGAGTTTTCAGCCCCAAAAAAGTGCTGAAAATCTCGGCTTATACGCAAGTATATACGGTAATAATTTTATATCTATAGCGCCAACATATTCTGCATTAACTTTACATTTTAGATTGGACTTGTACAGACAACATTACAGCATAACAATAAACACATAGATCAAAACAGATACCAAGAGGAATGAGGACCCTGCTCGCATGCTTACAATATATGAGGAAAAAGGGGAGACGTGAAAAATAAGTCTACACAGTACATTGATGTATGCCCCCCAGGGGGGAAATGTTTGTCATTACAAGTATAGGAGATCCGCTTCTTTATATTGGGAAAATATTTTTAGAAATCCCTCTGTTAGGCGCCAGAATTCTCCCTCCGCACAGGAGGGATCCCAAGCCTTATGTTCTCCTATGGTGTCCCATTCAGTCTCAACCGCAGTGAATGCTGCTGATCAAAGGCATCAGTCTCAGCATCTTGCTCAGAGCCGGGCTGTACGCTTGGTTACTGCTGCCTCTCCAGGTTCAGCTACAGTAACTGACTATTCTCAGCAGCGTGCAGTCACTCCTGAGAGTAAGTTCAGGTTTTGCTCTACTGAGCATGCTCGTGGGTCAACTTCTCATTGGTGGTCGCCTGTCACATGCTCAGGTCCTGGTCTGGCTCCGGATTGGCCAGTGAGCAAGGTCCTGTCTGATTGACAGAAACTATAAAAGGATCTTTGGCGCTCCCGTCGGTGCGCTAAGATCATTTCTGTTTGGTGTGTTTGTGGAACCTCTCGGCAGTGTGGACTCTGTGGCATGTGTTAGGACAGGCTCAGTGCCTTTATAATTCTGGCTTAACCAGAGAGGAGCTTGTGTATTTGTAGTCAGGGCACGCGCTAGTGCCTTTAGAACACCGGCCCCTCCGGTGAGGAGTTCTGTGTGTATGGAGTCCAGTACCGATTCCCTCACCTCAGAGTAAACGAACTCCTGTGAAGTCAACAGGGTTCGCGTTGGCGTCTATACACTCTGCTACTGTGTGCCAATAACACGGCTCTGCCGCAGAGCTTTTTTGGGTTGCTGTGTGCGATTGGCACAGCCATGTGCTACTCCACTGAGTGACGTTAATGGAACGCCCCGTTAGGGCAATGGGGTACTCAGAGCCGGGCCCTTCGGTTCTCAAGGGGGATGTCACGGTGGCTGACCCGGTCCGTAGCCCTAGGGACGTCTGTTGATAAAAGGGGGAAAGGTCTTTAAAGGGGAAATATTCGTGACGCCACCTGTGGTATTCGGTCAGGGTGACCGACGCTGCTTAGGGGTCCGCTGGGGTGATGATATGGCAGCTAGATGGTATACCTTCCCACAGGTGAAGTGTATCCCCAGGGCTTCCCAAAGTGTAGATGGTGGATGTTGTGAGGCGCAGTGAAGAACGAGGACACAAGGGTGCAGTCTCTTTACCTTTTTACTGAAGGTTCAGCATCCACAGTCCAGAGCACAGACCACAGGGCAGGCAGAGTCCGGCCGGTCCGAAGGCAAATCCAGAGTCCCCTTATCCAGGTGGAAATCAGTAGCCTTCCTCTAGTGCCTGAGTGTTGTAGTACCTCCCTGCTGTGCGTCTTGGTAAGGTCCTCACAACTGTTGTAGATGTTCTAGATGTTATGTCTCTTTCACTCTCTGTCCCCCTGATGGATAGGATAGGACAAACCCGTATGGCTGATGGCCTGAGGCTTTTTACAGGGACACTATCACGCCCCGGCCCCCACAGTTGCCACCGTGCCTCCTGGGTATAAGGTCGGGCAACTAATATGGAACTAGCTGTCCTGCCGGTCTCTGGAGCCAGGCTTGGAGACGATGACTCCCTTGGTGTTCCGGCTACCAGCTTCTGCACCTCAGAAAGGAGGCAGCCTTTTACAGGGCAGAACTCCTTCTGGTTTCGTCTCCTTTTCCTATGACTTCATTTCTCACTCTCAGCAACGCAATTCCCTTCAATGTCTCTTTCTTTGGATGCTGCCGCATTGGTAAGGAGGCGCAGCTCCGTGTCCTTCTGTCTAGGCCTCTGACAGGATCCCACCCCTGTTCAGGACCCACTACCTGAGTGGAGCTCAGATAGCAGCTTACTGAGTATAGCCCACCAGCATCCGCCAGACTGGTGCTGCCTGGGTGAAACCCAGCTCGCTTCTCCCCACTTCCTGTCCAGCCCACCAGTTTTACCTGACTGTGAGGAGTGCCCTAATAGATAGGAGCATGGCTCCCCCTGGCAGACTGGAGTGTGAAGTGTGTTGTGTGGTTTGTGATACCTGGTAAAGTGATCTCCTTTATTGCCTTCAGATGTAACATTACTCTCCCTGGTGGAAGAATGACATTACTGCAACGACCAGGACCCTGGGGCGCTGCATTAACTCAGTGCCAGTCTCTTAAGCTCGCTTCAAGTCTCGCCATTGTACTTTTAGCTGCAGAGTACCATCTCTGCACGGTGGACCCCGGGTGGCAAAATCACTTCATTATTATAATTTATTTAGTGTGTTCCGCCCACCCTAACACCCCCCTACATGTCTCTTCCAAGGGATATTGGGGTGCATCCAAATTTTGAGCAGGCCTTGCATTCACTGCATTGGCAATCTTTCTGGGAGTAAAAAAAACATGATAATGGGAACTTTGGTTTCCTGTGGCCATCCAGTACATTGGTTCAAAGGGTTATTGGGGTGCGTGTAACTTTGGGGCAGGGCAGGCCTTGCATTCATTGCATAGGCTAACAGTGTGGAAGAAGCAAATTAATAATAATGGGAACTTTGGTTTCATGTGGCCATCCAGTACGTTGGTTCAAAGGCTTTTTGGGGTGCGTGTAAGTTTGGGGCAGGGCAGGCCTTGCATTCATTGCATAGGCTAACAGTATAGCAGTACCACATAAATCAGAATGTGGCCATCCAGTACACCTATTCAATGGGTTATTGAGGTGCGTCCAAATTTTGGGTAAACCTTGCATTCAATGCATAGGCAATAACAGTATAGGAGACACACTGTTTAATATGAGAACAACAAAGCATAGCCGGCTGATTGCTCTCTAAGACTAGTGAGAACCAACTGCTGTCCCTTTAAGAATATTACAGTCCGCCTGATGGCCCTCCTCCTTTAACAGCCCCTCCTTCATTAATGAAACAAGATGGGTCTGCTTATGTGTCACACACCACATGGCCAGATAGGGGTGTTACATGTTAAACTGACATTTCCCAGTGAATGCATTTGCAATGGTTGAAAGCAATGTTAAAGTTGAAAAACGCATCAAAAACGCTACGTGTGAACTTAGCCCAACTGGTAGAGGAATATTGTTGTTTTGGGTTATTTATTTTGCCTTACATACAAATCATTACCCTGGAAAGGATGTTCCTTAACATATTTCCCAGCAAAATCCATATTGGTTTCTTTTTTGTATGTTTTATTGTTTGCCTGTAAAAGTGGCGTAAGATTCTGACAACATTGGTCACAGCTGTGACCTAGAAGTCAGAAATATTTCCATGTAATTTGAGCAGTGTTCTCATCGATTTCCCTAAAAAGACCTTCCCGGGGGGGTCGCGGCAAAAATGCTCGGGTCTGCCATAGACTTACATTGGGCTCGTTGCTCGGGTCGAGTATCAGAGTATTCCAATCTGCTCGACCCGACCAACAAGCACCCGAGCATTTTAGTGCTCGCTCATCACTACTCACTGTAAAAGAATTGCAGATAAGAGTGGAATTATTGTAGAATATAGAAGGGATTTTAACCAGCCCTGAAAAAACATTTTCTTGTCCTTGGCAGCAACAAACTGTAGAGCAGCAAGGCTTAGAGCTGATAAATAGTGATGAGCTTGTCACTACTCGTTACTCACTCGAGCATCAGTGTGCTCGGGATACTCAGCGATTATTTTTTGGGAACTCGAGTCCCAGCCCCGCATATTTGGTGTTTTTAGACAGCCAGTGAACATGTGGGGATTGCCTGCCAGTCACTGTAATGCGGTAGCCATCTTGGTTGTGGCATTACTGTGATTTTCTGGCCGCGTATCTTCATCAGGTCTATATAAGACACGTGACGCCATGTTCAACACACTGTACCCCAGACACCGGCAGCGTAGGGAGAGGTGCTGGTGAGAGAGGGACAGAATTGTAGCTGTGTGTTAGTCAGGGATCCAACCACATTTATATTTCTATGCAGTACAACAACAGCCCTTCTTAGGGCTAATGATAGTTAGTGATGAGCGAATTTGTTTTCGGAAAACGATCTCCAAACATAAATTCAGCACGAATATGGCACATTCGGATTTGTGATCGGAAAGCCGAGTAAAATGTTATAAAATCTGTAAAAATCGGTAACAATTCGGTAAACGTGTGGGAAAATATTTGCGTTGCCACAAAAAATATTTTCAGTACTTTAGCAGCAATGATGGTGGTGAATCATGAGTGTTTGGCAGGTGTTTGATGAGGGGACGGGATTTACACAGCTCAGAGGCGCGGCGCTCTGGGAAGCAGCAGTCTTTTTATTTTTCCCTATCTTTTGGTGTTCACATTGTGGTTAGCCAATCAGGGCGCATGACACACCCACAATGTCCTGACACTACGGCTTGTGTCATTGGCTGCTGAAATCACATGTCCCTATCCATATAAATAGCGGACATCTTGTTTTAGCGCCATTTCGACACTAACACCAAGATTTTAGCTAGTTAGTTAGCCGGTTGTATATCAGTCAGATAGTGTAGGTAGATAGTGTCCAGTGGGGCTGTAAAATTTACCTTCCGGAATTATTTATTTTTGGCTCATTACTGAGGTCCACAGACACAGCCAGCAGGGCACATGTCCTACAAGTGTGTTGTGCTCTGCTTCTATAGTGCTCCATACACCAGTATAGCATTCTACATTATATTTATTCAGTAGCTAAACGTGAAAAAGCCTGCTGTATCCCACATTTCAGCTAGTTAGATAGGTGGTTGTATATCAGTCAGATAGTGTAACGAGCTACTGTCCAGTGAGGCTGTTAAATTTACCTTCTTGCATTTTTTTTTTTATTTTTTGGACATTACTAAGGTCCACAGACAAACCCAGGGCACATGTTGTGCACTGCTTCTATTATGATCTATGAACGAGTATAGCATTCTAATTCACATGTAGCTAGTGAAAAAATATTAAACAGCCTGCTGTATCCCACCTTGTCATTTAATGCTGTGGTGATATAAAACTGTCTGCAGACCTAAAGCACATTAAGAAAAAAGTTATAATTTTTCTGTTGCTAAATGTGAAACAGCCTGCTGTATCCCACGTTGTCAATGAACCTGTCTGTAGACCATTGTTTGGGATGCAAAAACATAAAAATAACATCAGCTGAAATACTGGACTCTGAAAACTAGCGGTGTGGCTGTTTCAAGATGCACAATAAGGAGATACTTGAAGAAAAATGGGCTGCATGGCCGAAAGCCATTACTATGCAAATGCCACAAAGTATCTCACCACAATACACTAAACAACACAGAGACAAGTCTCAAAACTTCCGGAACCAGGTAATTGAGAGTGATGAGACCAAAATTTAACTTTTTGGCCACAACCATAAATTATACATTTGGAGAGAGGTCAACAAGGCCTATAATGAAAGGAACACCATTCCTACTGTAAAGCATGGAGGTGTATCTACGATGTTTTGGGGATATGTGAGCTACAAATGCACAGGAAACTTGGTCAAAGTTGAAGGAAAGATGAATGCAGCACGTTATCAGCAAATACTGGAGGCAAATTTGCATTCATCAGCCTGGAAGCTGTGCATGGGACGTACTTGGATGTTCCAACATGGCAACAATGCAAAACACAAGGCCAAGTCGACCTGTCAATGGCTACAACAAAACAAATTGAAGGTTCAGTCTCCTGACCTCAATATCATTGAGCCACTCTGGGGAGATCTCAAGCGCACAGTTCATGCTACACAGCCCAGGAGTTTACAGCAACTGGAGGCTTTTTGCCAAGAAGAGTGGGCAGCTTTACCACCTGAGAAAATAAAGAACCTCATCCACCACTACCACAAAAGACTTCAAGCTGTCATTTTTGCTTGAGGGGACAATACACGGTATTAAAAAATGGGGTATATGAACTTTGGATCTGGGTCATTTGGATATTTTGGGTTGTCATTATGATTTCAAACGAGAAAACACAGTAGTATGACAATAGATGGCTTCATCCAAACACTAACAATGAGTGGAGAAAAAGTTTTGGTGTTATCATTCATATTCTCTGAAAAAAGGCCAAGAAGGCAAAAACTCAGCCGGGTATATAAACTTTTGAGCACACCCATATAGTGCGGCGGTTGTGCATCAAAAGCATATAGCCAGACTTGCTTGGATCTCAATTGCATGGTTATATTGATGCTGCAGTCTTATACGTCCATCTCAATTGGACAAGTGTGCCAGACATTGTAATACTGCATTTTTTTTTAGCACAGACTTTTTATACAGCATTTAGCAAGCTACAGATGGGTCCCAAAACTCCCCAAAAATAAATAAAAAATCGCATTGGTATATATATACTGCAGTCTGTTTCCAACAATTTTTATTGGGGAATTTTAACATTTAACAAGGAGGAATAAATTAGGAAGGGAAGGAAAGGGAGGATGGGATATGAGAATGGGCATCACTGTGGCTCACATATCTCACATATCTCACATATCACCTGGGCATCACTGTGGCTCAGTGGATAGCACTGCAGCCTTGCAGCACTGGGGTCCTGGGTTCGAATCCCACCCAGGACAACATCTGCAAAGAGTTTGTATGTTCTCTCCGTGTTTGCGTGGGTTTCCTCTGGGCACTCCGGTTTCCTCCCACATTCCAAAGACATACTGATAGGGAATCTAGATTGTGAGCCCCATCGGGGACAGTGATGATAATGTGTGCAAAACTGTAAAGCGCTGCGGAATATGTTATAGGCTGAACTGGATGGACAAATGTCTTTTTTCGGCCTTACTAACTATGTTACTATGTTAATAGGGAAAAAATAAACCCCTATAGCAATAGGGGAGACAGGCAATCAATCATATAGTCGGTTAGTGTAGCGTATTAAGTTAACAATAAGTAGCATAACGTATTGAACAATGAGTCAAATTTTAGGAGGTCGCTAAATAAACAGTTTAGTGCTATGCACAAATTCGCTGACTAAACGTTCGTAGGAATGTTATAAAGATGATATATATAAAGCTTAGTCTAAAGTCGCTAAGTAGACAAATAGAGTATAAATATGAATGCCCGTCGTGGACTCTAAGTTTGGTGTATAGTAAGTAATAGAATACGAGTCCCTGTTGCAAGCTTTAAGCTTAATGAATATTATATGGTAGCTTTTTGAGTTACCTATGACTGTTGTGTTTGAAACTGTTAAACTGTAAAGCGCTGCGGAATATGTTGGCACTATATAAATAAAGATTATTATTATTATTATACCCTTGGGAGACCCTGCGACTATGTGGGCGGCAAAAATATCTGGCTCATTATCAAAGCTAATCATTAAAAAGGAATAAAACAATAACCCATAAAAGAAGCCTAGTAAAAAATAGATGACAATATGCACAGGGCAGAACTACAGTTCAGGTAGGACCCTTGAAGGTTCTAGAAGGTTTCAAACCATGTTGCTGCAGGAAGGATAAACCCTCCGTAAGGGTTGTGATATGTACAGTTCCGGATAAGAGTTTTACCAACAGAGTAGAGGAAGGCCACCATGAATAAGCAAAGTGGGACCTCCGTAGCTCCCGTGTAATTGATGAAAAGTCTCAGTTAGACCGCACATGGAGTACTGTGTCCAGTTTTGGGCACCGGTGCTCAGGAAGGATATAATGGAACTAGAGAGAGTACAAAGGAGGGCAACAAAATTAATAAAGGGGATGGGAGAACTACAATACCCAGATAGATTAGCGAAATTAGGATTATTTAGTCTAGAAAAAAGACGACTGAGGGGCGATCTAATAACCATGTATAAGTATATAAGGGGACAATACAAATATCTCGCTGAGGATCTGTTTATACCAAGGAAGGTGACGGGCACAAGGGGGCATTCTTTGCGTCTGGAGGAGAGAAGGTTTTTCCACCAACATAGAAGAGGATTCTTTACTGTTAGGGCAGTGAGAATCTGGAATTGCTTGCCTGAGGAGGTGGTGATGGCGAACTCAGTCGAGGGGTTCAAGAGAGGCCTGGATGTCTTCCTGGAGCAGAACAATATTGTATCATACAATTAGGTTCTGTAGAAGGACGTAGATCTGGGGATTTATTATGATGGAATATAGGCTGAACTGGATGGACAAATGTCTTTTTTCGGCCTTACTAACTATGTTACTATGTTACTATGTCTCGTCGCTTTTTCAAAGTGTCTTTAGACAGGTCTCTGAAAAATGTTAGGTGGCCATATGAGGAGAGCAGGAAGTCCTTTTCAGAGGAAAGCTCAAATAATTTGCCCCTGACCCAGGCGGGGAAAAAGGAGACAATAATGTCTCTTGGCACATCCAGTGGGAGGGACGAGGGTCTTTTGATTCGGTAGACTTTATCTATTATATTAGGTTCATTGGTGTCAGGAATAAATTTAGAGATCATTTTGTGGATGAACTTTTTCAAGTGAGGGGGTTTGACAGACTCAGGGACCCCCCTGATTTTCACGTTGTTTCTGCGTCTATGGTCTTCAAGAGTTGCCAAATTGCATTTGAGTGAGTCTATATCCCTTTGCAGACTTTCTAGCACATCCGAGGGCATAAGAGGGGTTGGTAAGGGATCCGAATGGGGAAGATCATAATTCCCAGGGGGAAAGTCCTCCATACTGCTGTCTGAGGAGTTTATAGAGGATGCGTATGAGTCTTGTGTTGGTGAAGAGTTGTCACAGAGGGAAGACCGTGAGGAAGCTATGGACGAGGAGGAATCAAGGCTTTCTGCAATGGATGATAGCGCGTCTTTTATGTATGCCTCAGATGCTATGTCCGTACAGGATGAACCAGAGTTTAACGGATTAAAAAAGAGCGCAAATTTGTCTATTATTAGGGATTGTTCGTCCATCTTTTTGTTAAAGTGGTCGCAAAAATCCATCAACAAATTGTCTATATCTGTTTCAGTGGGGGGTCTTTTGGAAGTTCTCGCCTCTTCTGTACGGGGAAAAAGGCATATTGCCTCTATGGTGGGGTCCTCCTCCCCCTGATTAATGTTGCTGCTAGATCTCTGTAGTGGTGCATCCTGCAAGCAACAGTCCATTTGTGCCACTCCATCTAGTTCAGACTGCGTTATTTTGGGGTCTGCGACCTGATGTTCCTCTAGCCCCTGTTGCCTGGGTTGGGGTATAAATGTAGGTGCATCGTATCTTAGAATACGGCTGACAGTTTGCTTATTAGCACTAGTAACAGCGGTGTTGCCGCGATTTGTGGGCGAGGTCTCGTCCACCCCTCTGCTCCTCGGCCCCCCCTGTATATGGAGAGCTGCAGTGTCTTTGTCAGACCAGATGTATGTGCCGGTCATATGTAGCAGAGCCGAGCACCCTGAGGACCCCAGAGCGGGAGTCGCCTGCCACGAGCGCTCCCCTGCAGAGTTCTTTGCGGCCAGCTGTGTGCCTATCGGGCTGGGAGCGGGGCCGCCACTCACCATGGG
Source organism: Ranitomeya imitator (assembly GCF_032444005.1). Taxonomy (NCBI): domain Eukaryota; kingdom Metazoa; phylum Chordata; class Amphibia; order Anura; family Dendrobatidae; genus Ranitomeya; species Ranitomeya imitator. The sequence continues at coordinate 24,805,713 of NC_091284.1, forward strand.
CGGAGCTACATGTGGAGCTCCGTCCTCTTTTTTGTGCCCAGGTCTCGCCTGCACCCGGAGGGCTGCAGCTCCCGGACTCATCCTGGAGGTTGCGCCGGCTCCGGAGAGTGGATCACTATGTCCCGGGGACTCCAGAGCGTAAGTCACTCTATAAGCAGGCTTACCTGCTGATGTTCTCCCCGCGGTCAAGCTGCTGCTCCGTCTGTCGTGTGCCGCGGGTGGAGCTGTGGGCGGGATTGTGGGCGGCGTCTCCTCCCTCCTGCTTCCCTGCTTCGCCGGTTCAGGTGAGGCCATGGCTTTGTGCCCATACGCAACAGCGGCGCCGGTTTGCTTTGCGGCGGTAGAGGGTTCCGGAGGCTTAATGGTGGTGACCGCTTGTGGTGAGCGCCCACCTGGATCTTTTCCTGTCGCAGGGTCTGGGGTCCTTTTCTTGAAAGCGGAGCCGCCGCGGTCCGTAGGCGGGGTTATGGGCGGGGTTTCAGCTGTTCTCCTGCTTCTCGGCCCCACTAACTTAAGCGAGGCCGCGGCTTTAGGCCTATATGCGGAGTGGCTTCCGGTTTGTTTGAGGAGGGTGGATGGTCCCTCAGCTTTCTGTGCGGGAATCGCTGTGGACGAATGTTTGTCCAATGGTCCTCCTGCAGCCGGATCTTGGCTGGAGCCTGGTAGTGCTGTAGAGCGTAGCCCTTTGTTCTTCTGTGTATTAAGGCCTGAGGTAAGGCCGCAGCTGGAGCTTCTTTGCCTTGTTATTGTTTTTTTCGCAATATAAGCCGGTTTTTTCATCTTGTGCCTTGCTCCTAGTCACTTTAGATTAAACTTGGGGTAATTTCTTCCTAAAAAGCATATGAAATGTCGCTTATAATGAGGGATTTTTCAGGAGCTCCTGTAACACAGGTCTACTCCTGATCCCCATCAAGCCACTCCCTATATACTGCAGTCTGATATGTCTGTCTGAGGTGTGCAGATTTGCCTGCCATTGTAATACAGCCTTTTTTGTAAGCTGTGATTGTAATTTATAAAGCATTTATAGTGCTAGAGTGAGCCTCAAAAGCCCCCTGCTAAAAAATCACATTGCTATATTGATAGTGCAGTCTTATGCCAAGTAAAGATAAGTAGCAGCCGACAGCACTTCAATGCAGGGGTCCACGTTCCAGTCCAATAGCCCAATTGGATAGAAAACACAGCCCAGTACAAAAAAGGAACAGCATCCCATCCAGGTGATGAAAGATTAAAAGAGCTTTATTCTGTCATGATGCAACGTTTCGACCATTATAGGTTTTTATCAAGCTTTATAAAGACCTATAAAGATTGAAACGTTGCATCATGGCAGAATAAAGCTCTTTTAATCTTTCATCACCTGGAAGGGATGCTGTTCCTTTTTTGTACTGAACTGCAGCCTTATACATCCATCTTAAGTCGAAATATTTTGCTAGCAATATAATACTGCAATTTTTTTCAACACTGAGATTTTATACTGCATTTATTGTAAAAGAGTTGAGCCTCAAAACACGCTAAAAAAAATTGGTTTCAAATAGCATTGCTATATAGATACTCTAGTGTTATACATCCATCTGTACTGGACAAATGTTGCTGGCATTGTAATACTGCCTGAAATGTTTTCTTAACAGGGACATATCATACGTAATTTAAAATGGGCAAGGCACATGGTATGGGATGTGGAAGTGGACGTGATGCTGATGGTGAGCGCAAAGGCTGAGGACATGGGCAAGGGGAAACTGTGCCTGCGGCTGGAGCACAACAAACAAATATAATTTCAATCTAGCTTCCGATCTCACTTTGTAGGGATGCGCTGAACACCACTCTTGAAGCCAGACCAGTGTGAAAATGTTGTTGGATGAATAGCAGATAATGCTTCCAGTCACTTTGCCAGCACCACCCTGTCTACCGCATGGTCGAGTCTAAGTAGCCATGATTCTGGACCCCACAATCCTCACCCTGATCCTCCTTTCTCCCACCATGCCGAGTGCCCAGAAACAAGTGATCCCACACTTGGACACTCAGAAGAGCTGTTCACATTTCCATTATAGATTTTGGCCTCTCGCCCTGCCCATTCCAACATAGACATGGGGACATTGCATGTAACAATGCTCAAATATTTGATCAGCCACACACATGAGAAGGAGACAGTGGGAAAATGCAATCACTGTCGCAAGAGCTGGGTGATGATGAGACACAATTTCCAGAGAGTCATATTGTTACGTCAGGTGGAGGATCAGGTTGAGAAAGTGGAAGACAATGTGGTGGACAATGAAGTCACTGACTGGGAAGGTGACATGCAGAGCGAGGACAGCAGCACACAGGCGGAGGGCTTTGCAGCACCACAGCAGGCAGGAAGAGGCAGTGGGGTGGCCAGAGTCACAAGGCAGGCAACTGATTCCCAGAGCACCAACACGGGTGAATTTGCTAAGCCATGGTTTAGGTGTTCATGAGTCTAGTGCTTTGGAGAACTATAGACGGTACATTATACTATATGGAGGACTATAGAGAGTATATTATACTGTATGGAGGACTATGGGATGCAACATACTGTTTGGAGAACTTTGGTATGTTTACTATGTGTAGTACTATGAGGAGCTCATTCTACTGTACTGAAGGCTCTGGAGAGTGCATTATGCTATATGGAGGACTTTGGGTAGTGCATTATACTACGGGGTGAATTATACTATAATGGAGAATTATGGGGTGCAATATACTACATGGAGGACTATAGGGCCCATTTTACCTTAATGAGGGCTGGGTGAGGGGCCATTATAATATTTTGAGCGCTATATTGGAGCTTTTATAATATTTAGAGAGCTGTGTTTGTGCCATTATACTGTATGCAAGCAATTATAAAATGTGATGGTTTAAATGGGGTCCCTCATGCTGTGTGGAAGGCTGTATGTATGCCATTATACTGTTTGGATGCCTAGTGGGGCCATTATACAGTGTGGTGAGTTGTGTGGCTGTTATACTATATGTGGGGCGCATTATACTGCTTGGAGGGCTATGTTGGGGTCAACGTTAGGGATTCTACTGTATTATGGTCACAATACTTTAACGGGGGACTTGAAGTGGTATACAGTAGGGTCATCCTACTGTATTTGTGGAGGGTACTGTGGAAGAAGTCACTGTGGGGGTGTCATACATTGTTTGTGTATCACTTTTGCTGGCATTATACTTTGAAAGGGGAAATTTTGTTGATTTGGGGGTCTAATTAGAACTTCCGCTATAGTGCAACATGATTTCCATGTAGGCCTCTGGCCAGAAATTGCAGAAATCCTTGCAGTCACATGACCTCTGTTCTCGGCACTGAAGAATCCTGACAGTGCGGGCTGTGAGCATTCAGAACTATGAATTTAAGAAGTTGTAGCATATACGATCTGCAAAGTACTGGTGCAGAACTGATATATCCATTATATGTCCACTGAATTCTGGTAATATCAGTCCTAGTACAGTGGTTTTGGTTAAAGGTGTTGTCTAGGCTTGGAGTTAAAGTTTGTGATCACTCTATGTGACTGCTGACTTCTGAATCCTCCCAGTGTGTGCATCGTTCGCTATGAAGTTCTCAGTGCTTGGAGTGGACGCTCATCTGACTACAAGTATGTGACTTTCATACATGTGATCACCTACCAACTGTGTGTGGTCACGTTAAATACAAGTGAGAAAATTGGCCAAAGCCAAGCATGTCTAGTCGAAAAGTGGCCGGAGGTGTGGAAATCGCATACTTGTGGTCACATGATCGCCTGCTCCCGGAACCTGACAATCCTGACAGTGTGCACTGTGAGGATTCAGAAGTATGAATTTAAGAAGCTGTATTGCCTCTAATGGCTGTATGGCACTTACTTTATTTACAGAACACAATGTATAATTTACCTACAATGATTTGTAGCAGCTTAGAATACTCAGGGGATTGATAAGGAGGTAAGCCACAAATGCCTTTCTCATCATATAAAACACTGCATGTACTGTATATTATTTCAAGAACGTGCTCATTTTTATTGCTTTCCACCTCCCACACTTACCAGTGCAGTGATGTGCTTGGTGTGAGAGTCATAATTGTTGTATCCTAAAGACTATTTAATGGAGATTAAAGAATTCAACTCCTCCAGAAAACAGATAAATGCAATTTGTTCCCCTCAAATTGAGCATTAGGCTGCCAGCGGCAGTAACCGTATTACTGACCATAGAATGCCAGCAAAAGTTTTTTTTGCCTTCTCCGATTGCAAGCATCTTCTCTTTTCTGTACCCTGGGTTGGAACTTCCAGCTTGACCAGGCCTCTGACATTTCTTCGAGCCGTGCCATCGCGGAGTATTGGTCACTGATGTGCGTCCCCAGAGGTAATAACTAGTCCTTGGGGGACGCACGCTGTAATTTTCTGATGTCGTGATGTGCCCCATAACTGTATGGTGTGCAGTGACATTAACGTCCTGGTCATACTGGGGGTCCCAGCCCCATTGTGAAATAGGCCGAAGAAGACAGACACAATTAATGAGGAACATTCAATTTGTGGCAAATAAGTTTGATTGTGAGAAAACACGAATATAAGCTGCCATGTGTTTAATGCTACATAAAATATTCCCTCCTCTCAGTGTTGTGCATATTTTCCTGTATTATATGGATTGATAGAGGCTCAGATACACTGCTACATATGATTCACTAACTTCTTTATTAACTTCTTTCAAGGTGGGTAATGTAGAAATTCCCATTAGAAGTCAGAGCAATAGTCTTAAAAAGTGCCCCGATAATAATGATGACAAAGGGCCATTGACTCACGAAGAGTCGACCTTCAGTGCTCAGGAGAGGAAAAACCCCCGGTGGTGGAAACCTCTAGGGAACCTTGGCTGAAGGACTGCCTTTCCCTTAGGCTGTAGATGTTCATTGATGGGAACAGAGACCGAGCCCGGAATCTGTGTCAAGGTGCAGCAGATAACTCACTCGATTCGTGATTACATCTAGCTGCAGAAAGTCCATCAAATGTTTTATCCACTGATGAGAACAGAGACCGAGCCCGGAATCTGTCTCATGTGCAGTGAGTACCTCACTTAATATGTGAGTACATCTAGGTGCGTACAGTCCAGAAAATGTCTTTCCAGTGGTTGAGGTCAGAGACCGAGCCTGGAATCTGCTTTGTCTTGCAGTAGGAAACCCACTTGATCTGTGAGTGCATCTACCTGCGGAAAGTCCAGAAAATATCGTATTCAGTGGTTGAGGTCAGAGACCGAGCCCGGAATCTGCCTTGTCTTGCAGTAGGAAACCCACTTGATCTGTGAGTGCGTCTAGCTGCGGAAAGTCCAGAAAATGTCGTATCCAGTGGTTGAGATCAGAGACCGAGCCCGGAATCTGTCTCGTCTTGCAGAAGGAAACCCACTTGTTCTGTGAGTGCGTCAAGCTGCGGAAAGTCCAGAAAATATTGTATCCAGTGGTTGAGGTCAGAGACCGAGCCCGGTATCTGCCTTCTCTTGCAGTAGGAAACCCACTTGATCTGTGAGTGCGTCTAGCTGCGGAAAGTCCAGAAAATGTCATATCCAGTGGTTGAGATCAGAGACCGAGCCCGGAATCTGCCTCATCTTGCAGAAGGAAACCCACTTGTTCTGTGAGTGCGTCTAGCTGCGGAAAGTCCAGAAAATGTCGTATCCAGTGGTTGAGATCAGAGACCGAGACCGGAATCTGTCTCGTCTTGCAGAAGGAAACCCACTTGATCTGTGAGTGCGTCTAGCTGCGGAAAATCCAGAAAATGTCATATCCAGTGGTTGAGATCAGAGACCGAGCCCGGAATCTGCCTCATCTTGCAGAAGGAAACCCACTTGTTCTGTGAGTGCGTCTAGCTGCGGAAAGTCCAGAAAATGTTGTATCCAGTGGTTGAAGTCAGAGACCGAGCCCGGAATCTGCCTTGTCTTGCCGAAGGAAACCCACTTGTTCTGTGAGTGCGTCTAGCTGCGGAAAGTCCAGAAAATGTTGTATCCAGTGGTTGAATCAGAGACCGAGCCCGGAATCTGCCTCGTCTTGTTCATGTAAAGTTGTCATCTCCAGCTGAATCCCATATTCCTTGTGGGAGCACAGCGAGACCCAGCTCTGCCTCACCTGGAAAATATATGTTACAAAATCAGAAAGTCAATAAAGATGAATATATATACATGGTGACAGATTATAATGAGTGGGGCAACAGAAGAAGTTTACATGTCGTCCATTATCATTAGGCTATAATACAGTGCTATGTAATATATAGTGGCATTATTTCATCTCAATGTTCAGGTATGTTCTACACCTGATCCCTGCTGTGATAGGAATAGAACCCTGACTATTATTGTTTGTTCTTGTGTTATTAGATTACAGTTTTCTATGAATCTCTCCCTCATGGTACATATGGTACATATACAGCGCTCCACCCTGTTTCCTATAACTCCTGAAAAAGCTGTGATGGTGAAACCACTGGCAGGTTGATGTGATGGCTGGCATTTCTGGTACTACAGCATGTCTAAACGTACTTGGCTCTGATGTGACTTTTTCTTCTGAGTTCTGTGCATTAATAAGGCTTAATATTGGTTATGGCACCTGGATGTAAATGTAATTGTTGATATTGAGCACTTTTTATCGTGCCATTAGCTTTTGTGAATTATTACATTTACATTTTACCCCAGTATTGCTGTATATGCATAATGTCATCATGATGAAATATTCATCTTATTGTTTATGCCATGATCACCGACTGTTCTTCATGTGATCGTCCATTTTTGTTATATATTGTGATTTATTAAAGATAATTTATATTGTATTCTATTTGTGATTCTAGAATGACAACAGCCATTCTCACGTAGTCTCATGGCTCACAGACTGATGATTTAGCTGCCTTAAGGAAAAAGAATGCTGTCAACGTTTAGGACGTTAGTGCCCAATTTCTAATTATTTATCCTATTGCTAGTTAATACTAAAATATAACATAAATCATAAAAAATTCACAAGAGCCCTAAGGACTTACATTAGGTTTTGGCTGGCATAGTAGGCCAGACGTTTTTTAAGGATAAACTCCATGTAGACTTTACATTTCTCCATGTCTTTGGCCAGGCCAAGATCGTCATCAAAATGTTCACGAGGCAGAGTAGTAGACGGAGGAGGACAAAGAGGTAGTGGAGTAGTAGACGGAGGAGGACACAGAGGAGGTGGAATATGTCCTCTGTCCTCTTGTTCTGTAAAAGAAAGTGATTAAAAGATTGGTAGATTTTAATTTATTCATTTGATGTAAGTTAGAAGTACTGATGATATTTATGGTAGTAATTATTCTTCTTATCAACGTGAACAAGAAAGTAAACTTACTGTCAGAATAGATGACCACATCCTCGTCCAGGTCCATATTGATGATTACATAATCAGGACGAGGTGTAGAGATGTTGATGTTTTCGAGGACATCTCTATTTTCGGCCATAGGTCCACGAGGAGCATCGTCATTTCCGTTAGTTTTTTCATCCTCTTGTTCTTCTGTAAGGTTCAACATTGAAATTATCATTAATAAAATAATAGTTTCTATCTGTTTGTTATTACCAAGCAGGTTTTAAAACCTCTAAATGGCACAGTACAGTATGAAAATAGAGGGACCAAACCATAAGATACCTCTATGTATAGGGTTCATTCACCCACATGCTTCTTTTACAGATTTTTTTTTATTATTAGACTGATTTGTTTTTATAAACACCTTTTATAAAAGCCTGAGAACTTACTATCAGAGGAGATGATCACATCCTCATCCAGGTCCATATTGATGATTACATAATCAGGACGAGGTGTAGAGATGTTGATGGTTTCGAGGACATCTCTATTTTCGGCCATATGTCCATTTCCGTTAGTTATTTCATCCTCTTGTTCTTCTGTAAGGTTCAACATTGAAATTATCATTAATAAAATAATAGTTTCTATCTGTTTGTTATTACCAAGCAGGTTTTAAAACCTCTAAATGGCACAGTACAGTATGAAAATAGAGGGACCAAACCATAAGTTACCTCTATGTATAATGTTCATTCACCCACAGGCTTCTTTTACAGATTTTTTTTTATTATTAGACTGATTTGTTTTTATAAACACCTTTTATAAAAGCCTGAGAACTTACTATAAGAGGAGATGATCACATCCTCATCCAGGTCCATATTGATGATCACATACCCAGGACCAGGCGTAGAGATGTTGGTCTTTTTGAGGACTTCTCTCTTTTCGGCCATCAGTCCATGAGGAGCATCATCATTTACATTCATGATTTCATCCTCTTGTTCTTCTGTAACACAGAACATTGAAATTAGAATTAATAAAGCTTCTATATATTTCTTAGATACATTAGGATTGTGCAGGTTTTATCATCTCTAAGTGGTTCAGTCATTAATTTAAATAGATGGACCCAGCCCCTAGAGTAACATTTTTGTAAGGATTTGGTGTGCGAAATGCTCCTTTTAGAGATTTTTATTATTAGGCAGTTTTTTTACTCTGTGAAATACATGTTTCAATGCATGTAATAAAAGCCTGATACTTACTGTCAAAGGAGATGATCTCATCATCATACGGGTCGATAGTGATTATGACATAATCAGGACCAGGCGTAGAGATGTTGGTCTTTTTGAGGACTTCTCTCTTTTCGGCCATCGGTCCATGAGGAGCATCATCACTTACATTCATGATTTCATCCTCTTGTTCTTCTGTAACGCAGAACATTGAAATTAGAATTAATAAATTAAAGCTTCTATATATTTCTTAGATATATTAAGATTGTGCATCATCTCTAAGTGGTACAGTTATTAATGGAAATAGATGGACCCAGCCCTCAGAGTAAAGTAACATTTTTGTAAGGATTTGGTCTGCGACATGCTCCTTTTAGAGATTTTTGTTATTAGGCAGTTTTTTTTCTGTGAAATACATGTTTTAGTGCATGTAATAAAAGCCTGATACTTACTGTCAAAGGAGATGATCTCATCATCATACGGGTCAATAGTGATTATGACATAATGGGGGCCAGGCGTAGAGATGTTGGTGTCTCTCTGTTCAGCCATGGGTCCATGAGGAGCATCATCCATTACAATTGGTATTTCATCCTCTTGTTCATCTGTAACACAAAACAATGAAATTAGCATAGTTAGAATACAAGATTTAAGATATTTCATAAAGAATATTAATATTATACAGCTTTTGTTACCTCTAAACTGTACTGTAAAGTTTAGAGATTGAAGGACCCAATCACCAGTGTGAATTTGATTTATAGGGTTTAATTACCTACATGCTTCTTTTAGAGTTTTTTTTATTAGGTAGTTTTTTTTCTGTGAAATACATGTTATAGTACATGTAATAAAAGCCTAAAACTTACTGTCAGAGGAGATGATCACATCCTCATATGGGTCTATATCAGTCACGACATAATGGGGGCCAGGCGAAGAGATGTTGGTGTCTTTGTGGACATCTCTCGGTTCAGCCATGGGTCCATGAGGAGCATCATCATGTATGATGGGTCCATGAGGAGCATCATCATGTATAATCGTTGTTTCATCCTCAGGTTCTCCTGTAACAAAGAACATTGAAATCATTTCAAAAGGAAAAACTTCTATATTTTTTCTAGATTGTTTCTTCTATCTCTATGGTACAGTCACATACAAGATCTATTAAGAGATTATTTTTACTTTATAAATTCGCTTTTTTTCTTTTTATAGATTTCATGTAATGAAAGAGACGACTCAGATGTCACTAGAGTAATTCTCCGGCTTTACAATGTGGACTGCGTCCATGTAATATAAAAGCCTCCAAGAAGTATTTGTCTGTACAGAGATATTCCTGTGAGGTCGGTGACGGCCGCACTTACCGCTAGGAGCAGCCCTACTCTCTATATCTGCGTCCACGCCATCTTGTCTTGTAACTTCTCTACAGAAATTCTTCTTCTTTAGATGTCTGTAAAATGATGAACAGAAGTGACATTACACAGTCATCCATCTCTACATTCTGCACAGTGCTATGATGAGATATATTGTCCTCCATCTATTTTATCGGTCCCTTTCTGCAGTCATTTCCGGAATACAGAATCGTCCATTGTGCTCCCGGCAGGTCAGACCCAGTTTAGGAGCCGCTAAGCGTCTACACGAGGTTGTACCCGGCACTGACTCATGTGATGACCTGAAGATGTGAGATTTCTTATACAGACCCCCAAGTCGCCCAGAAATCATTATGAGACTTACCCAAATATGATGGCACAGATGACACCAGAGAGGAATCCAGAGAAGAAGCAGACGGCAGCAGGAATATTAAACATACTATAGTGATCTAAGGGAGAAAAGATGAAGATCACATGAGAAGACTCCGAACATCACAGTCACACATGAAGAATCCTCCATGACAGGAATCATCTGACCAATGCCTCCATATTGGGTGGATATCCGGTAAAGCTCTTACCTGCAGGGATCACGGCCCTGGGATCACGGGGGCGGGTGTTGTTAGGAGCGCCCTCCACAGGTGCTAATAGCACACTCACCAATAGAAGAACTCGAAACAGCATTTTAGCCCGGAGGAAAATATCGCTTCTTGTGTAGTCCACAGTCAGCCTCTCCAGACAAAGGCTTGTTCCGGAGCGTCCCTCCTTATAGCCACAGTCAGGACATCACAATGGTGGCCGCACTGTGACATCACGAGGAGCGGAACACGAGTGATGTCACATCGGGCCAGATACCGGTCACCACTGAGGAAGAGGCCGTTCCGTCCATCGTTATGTGTCTCCTCATATTACTGATATAATAAAACATTACACAGGATTCCTGCTGGAAAATGGCCGTCATCAGGACAAGTAGTAAATGCAATAGGCCGGGAATTACTGGAGAACGGACGACTCAGGATTTTCTGATCGCTCCTGATTACACAGACAATGTCTCCCCTGTATTCAGGACAAACCTTTTCTTAGACAAAATCAAATAGTTACATAAATAAACATCAGTTATAAATCAAATCATAAAATTGGCGACTTAACTAACAATGCTATAAACAGGAGAACCACGAGTCAATAATAGCCAAAGGGTTAACAAACACATATAGTTTATTGAAAATTCTAATTTTCACATACATCGTACACAGTATTCCCATATAGTAGATAATTTAAAAAGATTGTGACTACATCCATAGACACAAACAGTGACTCCAAAACACAGTCCGGGACAGTAACAAATATTACCACTGTTTAGTGAATATGCAGCAAACATGCTGTTACCATGTGCGTGTTAGTATCTGCCGATATATGGCGACACAACTTAACCCCTTCGCGACATGCGCCGTACTAGTACTGCGCTGCCGGCACTGCATTAGTGCCAGCAGCAGTACTAGTACGGCGCACCGATCACCGCGGTCTCGCGCTGAGCGCCGCGGTGATCGGGTGCGGGTGTCAGCTGTATACGACAGCTGACACCCCGCAGCAATGCCCACGATCGGCGCTATCGCCGATCGCGGGCATTTAACCCCTCTGATGCCGCTGTCAGTAGTGACAGCGGCATAGAGGGGGATCGCGCAGGGACGGGGGCTCCCTGCGCTCTCCCACCGGAGCAACGCAATGAGATCGCGTTGCTCCGGTGACCCGGAAGGAGTCCCCGGATCCAAGATGGCCGCTGGACTCCTTCCGGGTCATGAAGTGACCTGGCTAGCCGGCGCCTGCTGAGAGCAGGCGCTGGAGAGCCAGCTAAACTGCCTGTCAGATCGTTGATCTGACAGTGTGCTATGCACAGTGTCAGATCAACGATCTGATCTAATACAGAGATGTCCCACCCTGGGACAATGTTAGAAAGTAAAAAAAAAAAAAAATAGAATGTGTAAAAAAAAATAAAAAAAAAAAATCCCCAAATAAAAAAAAAAAACATTTCCCAATAAATCCATTTATTTATGTAAAAAAAAAAAAAAACAATAAATGTACACATATTTGGTATCGCCGCGTCCGTAACGACCCGCTCTATAAAACTATCCCACTAGTTAACCCCTTCAGTGAACACCGCAAAAAAAAAAAAAAAAAAAAACAAAGCAAAAAACAACGCTTTATTATCATACAGGCGAACAAAAAGTGGAATAACACGCGATCAAAACGACGGATATAAATAACCATGGTACCGCTGAAAACGTCATCTTGTCCCGCAAAAAAAAAGCCGCCATACAGCATCATCAGCAGAAAAATAAAAAAGTTATAGCTCTCAGAATAATGCGATGCAAAAACAATTATTTTTTTATATAAAATAGTTTTTATTGTGTAAAAGCGCCAAAACATAAAAAAATTACATAAATGAGGTATCGCTGTAATCATACTGACCCGAAGAATAAAACTGCTTTATCCATTTTACCACACGTGGAACGGTATAAACGCCCCCCCTAAAAGAAATTCAGGAATTGCTGGTTTTTGTTCATTCCGCCTCCCAAAAATCGGAATAAAAAGCGATCAAAAAATGTCATCTGCCCGAAAATGTTACCAATAAAAACGTCAACTCGTCCCGCAAACAACAAGACCTCATATGACTCTGTGGGCCAAAATATGGATAAATTATAGCTCTCAAAATGTGGTGATGCAAAAACTATTTTTTGCAATAAAAAGCGTCTTTTAGTGTGTGACGGCTGCCAATCATAAAAATCCGCCAAAAAAACGCTATAAAAGTAAATCAAACCCCCCTTCATCACCCCCTTAGTTAGGGAAAAATAATAAAATGTAAAAAAATGTATTTATTTCCATTTTCCCATTAGTGCTAGGGTTAGGGCTAGGGTTAGGGCTAGGGTTAGGGCTAGGGTTAGGGCTAGGGTTAGGGCTAGGGTTAGAGTTAGGGCTAGGGTTAGGGTTGGGGTTAGGGTTTCAGTTATAATTGGGGGTTTCCACTGTTTAGGCACATCAGGGGGCGTCCGATCTCAATTCCAGCCAATTCTGCTTTGAAAAAGTAAAACAGTGCTCCTTCCCTTCCGAGTTCTCCTGTGCGCCCAAACAGTGGTTCCCCCCAACATATGGGGTATCAGCGTTCTCAGGACAAGTTGGACAACAACTTTTGGGGTCCAATTTGTCCTGTTACCCTTGGGAAAATAAAAACATAGGGGATAAAATATCATTTTCGTGGAAAAAAAAATATTTTTTATTTTCACGGCTCTGCGTTATAAACTGTAGTGAAACACTTGTTGGTTCAAAGCTCTCACAACACATCTAGATAAGTTCCTTTGGGGGTCTAGTTTCCAATATGGGGTCACTTGTGGGGGGTTTCTACTGTTTAGGTACATCAGGGGCTCTGCAAATGCAACATGACGCCTGCAGACCAATCCATCTAAGTCTGCATTTCAAATGGCGCTCCTTCCCTTCCGAGCTCTGCCGTGCACCCAAACAGTGGTTCCCCCCAACATATGGGGTATCAGCGTTCTCAGGACAAGTTGGACAACAACTTTTGGGGTCCAATTTGTCCTGTTACCCTTGGGAAAATAAAAACATAGGGGATAAAATATCATTTTCGTGGAAAAAAAAATATTTTTTATTTTCACGGCTCTGCGTTATAAACTGTAGTGAAACACTTGTTGGTTCAAAGCTCTCACAACACATCTAGATAAGTTCCTTGGGGGGTCTAGTTTCCAATATGGGGTCACTTGTGGGGGGTTTCTACTGTTTAGGTACATCAGGGGCTCTGCAAATGCAACATGACGCCTGCAGACCAATCCATCTAAGTCTGCATTTCAAATGGCGCTCCTTCCCTTCCGAGCTCTACCGTGCACCCAAACAGTGGTTCCCCCCAACATATGGGGTATCAGCGTTCTCAGGACAAGTTGGACAACAACTTTTGGGGTCCAATTTGTCCTGTTACCCTTGGGAAAATAAAAACATAGGGGATAAAATATCATTTTCGTGGAAAAAAAAATATTTTTTATTTTCACGGCTCTGCGTTATAAACTGTAGTGAAACACTTGTTGGTTCAAAGCTCTTGTAAGAGGGTGAACTGTAGTCCCACTGAGAGGGCACTAGGACCCTGTGGTTTTTGCCTATTGCAGAAGAGAACAGACCGTGCAAAACTCCCAGAGACAGTGTGTGCTGCTGGGTGGGGTCTGGTGTCTCGGGTGTAAAGTGAAACTAGGAAGTGAGAGCTGAGAGAGAAAAAAGGCGGGAAGCAAAGGCAGAAGCTGCTGTGATATCTTAAAGAGAGACTGTGTGTGGATTTACTGCAAGTGTTTTTGGAGGAAAAGAAGCTTTTGAGAGACTTTTTGTTGCTAACGTTCCCCTGGAGAAGAACTAACCTTTTGTTTAACTCTGTGAGAGACTTGTGAGGCTAACGTTTCCTGGAGAGGAGTTAACCCTTTATTTAACAAAAGACTGAGACTTTACTAAGAACCCAGTACGTATTTGGAAGTCTGTGGATTCCCTGTGCATTGAGTGGAGAACCAAGTCTGGACAGACTGCTGATACAGAGACGGACGGATTGTCGTGGAAGCATTCCTAGGAGCTACAGAAGCAGAGACAACATCGTGAGACCACTAACTAAGTCCCCGGCGTTTGGGCTCGGCATCGGCCGACAAGACAAGAGGAGTTTGCTGTAACTTATTGGCGCTGAAGATATGAAATGGCTGCAGCCTGTGCGGATTCCTGCCTGAGAGGAAATCCATCTCAGGATACGGTACCATAGTTATAGATACCCGGGTATCTCTGCTCAGAGTGTTAGATTGTTACTTTAGAGGTGTATCTTATATTAGAGTTGTGTAAGTTATACTCAATGTGCCATTCCAGGGGCTCCCTTAATAACACTACATTCAATTTACACTTGTTCCTGTTTTTAGTTGCCTGTTAGGTAAATTTCTTACTAGTCTGTTGTAGTACACAGTTCTCAGGAGACCTTTGAGTGGCACAGTGATTTCAGCTGCTGCTGAATTAGTGTATCTTTGGGGTGCATCTGCCTTAATATTCTCCATATTACCTTGATTAATTTGCCTTTGAGTAAATACCGTTGGAGATTTCTGCCTTGGTCTTGGTTTGTGACTCACTGGATCTTATTCGGACCTCTGGTCATTACATTTTCACAACACATCTAGATAAGTTCCTTGGGGGGTCTAGTTTCCAATATGGGGTCACTTGTGGTGGGTTTCTACTGTTTAGGTACATCAGGGGCTCTGCAAATGCAACATGACACCTGCAGTCCAATCCATCTAAGTCTGCATTTCAAACGGTGCTCCTTCCCTTCCGAGCTCTGCCATGCACTCAAACGGTGGTTCCCCCCCACATGTGGGGTATCAGCGTACTCAGGACAAATTGGACAATAACATTTGTGGTCCAATTTCTCCTGTTACCCTTGGGAAAAAAAAATTGCGGGCTAAAACATCATTTTGTGGAAAGAAAAAATGATTTTTTAATTTTCACAATGCTACATTCTAAACTTTAGTGAAACAATTGAGGGTTAAAAGTGCTCACCACACATCTAGATAAGTTCCTTAGCGGGTCTTCTTTCCAAAATGGGGTCACTTGTGGGGGGTTTCCACTGTTAAGGCACGTCAGGGGCTCTCCAAATGCGACATGGCGTCCGATCTCAATTCCAGCCAATTTTGCATTGAAAAGTCAAATGGCACTCCTTCCCTTCCGAGCTCTGCCATGCGCTCAAACAGTGGTTTATCCCCATATATGAAGTATCGACGTACTCAGGACAAATTTGCGCAACAACTTTTGGGGTCCAATTTATCCTTTTACCCTTGGGAAAATAAAAAATTGGGGGCAAAAAGATCATTTTTTGTGAAAATTAATAAAACATTTTTTTTTACGGCTCTACATTATAAACTTCTGTGAAGCACTTGGAGGTTCAAAGTGCTCACCACACATCTAGATTAGTTCCTTAGGGGGTCTACTTTCCAAAATGGTGTCACTTGTGGGGGTTTCCACTGTTTAGGCACATCAGGGGCTCTCCAATCGTGACATGGGCTCCGATCTCAATTCCAGCAAATCTTGCATTGAAAAGTCAAATGGCGCTCCTTCCCTTCCGAGCTCTGCCATGTGCCCAAACAGTGGTTTACCCCCACATATGGGGTATCGGCGTACTCAGGACAAATTGTACAACGACTTTTGTGGTCCAATTTCTCCTGTTACCCTTGGTAAAATGAAACAAATTGGACCTGAAGTAACATAGTAACATAGTAACATAGTAACATAGTTAGTAAGGCCGAAAAAAGACATTTGTCCATCCAGTTCAGCCTATATTCCATCATAATAAATCCCCAGATCTACGTCCTTCTACAGAACCTAATAATTGTATGATACAATATTGTTCTGCTCCAGGAAGACATCCAGGCCTCTCTTGAACCCCTCGACTGAGTTCGCCATCACCACCTCCTCAGGCAAGCAATTCCAGATTCTCACTGCCCTAACAGTAAAGAATCCTCTTCTATGTTGGTGGAAAAACCTTCTCTCCTCCAGACGCAAAGAATGCCCCCTTGTGCCCGTCACCTTCCTTGGTATAAACAGATCCTCAGCGAGATATTTGTATTGTCCCCTCATATACTTATACATGGTTATTAGATCGCCCCTCAGTCGTCTTTTTTCTAGACTAAATAATCCTAATTTCGCTAATCTATCTGGGTATTGTAGTTCTCCCATCCCCTTTATTAATTTTGTTGCCCTCCTTTGTACTCTCTCTAGTTACATTATATCCTTCCTGAGCACCGGTGCCCAAAACTGGACACAGTACTCCATGTGCGGTCTAACTAGGGATTTGTACAGAGGCAGTATAATGCTCTCATCATGTGTATCCAGACCTCTTTTAATGCACCCCATGATCCTGTTTGCCTTGGCAGCTGCTGCCTGGCACTGGCTGCTCCAGGTAAGTTTATCATTAACTAGGATCCCCAAGTCCTTCTCCCTGTCAGATTTACCCAGTGGTTTCCCGTTCAGTGTGTAATGGTGATATTGATTCCCTCTTCCCATGTGTATAACCTTACATTTATCATTGTTAAACCTCATCTGCCACCTTTCAGCCCAAGTTTCCAACTTATCCAGATCCATCTGTAGCAGAATACTATCTTCTCTTGTATTAACTGCTTTACATAGTTTTGTATCATCTGCAAATATCGATATTTTACTGTGTAAACCTTCTACCAGATCATTAATGAATATGTTGAAGAGAACAGGTCCCAATACTGACCCCTGCGGTACCCCACTGGTCACAGCGACCCAGTTAGAGACTATACCATTTATAACCACCCTCTGCTTTCTATCACTAAGCCAGTTACTAACCCATTTACACACATTTTCCCCCAGACCAAGCATTCTCATTTTGTGTACCAACCTCTTGTGCGGCACGGTATCAAACGCTTTGGAAAAATCGAGATATACCACGTCCAATGACTCACCGTGGTCCAGTCTATAGCTTACCTCTTCATAAAAACTGATTAGATTGGTTTGACAGGAGCGATTTCTCATAAACCCATGCTGATATGGAGTTAAACAGTTATTCTCATTGAGATAATCCAGAATAACATCCCTCAGAAACCCTTCAAATATTTTACCAACAATAGAGGTTAGACTTACTGGCCTATAATTTCCAGGTTCACTTTTAGAGCCCTTTTTGAATATTGGCACCACATTTGCTATGCGCCAGTCCTGCAGAACAGACCCTGTCGCTATAGAGTCACTAAAAATAAGAAATAATGGTTTATCTATTACATTACTTAGTTCTCTTAGTACTCGTGGGTGTATGCCATCCGGACCCGGAGATTTATCTATTTTAATCTTATTTAGCCGGTTTCGCACCTCTTCTTGGGTTAGATTGGTGACTCTTAATATAGGGTTTTCATTGTTTCTTGGGATTTCACCTAGCATTTCATTTTCCACCGTGAATACCGTGGAGAAGAAGGTGTTTAATATGTTAGCTTTTTCCTCGTCATCTACAACCATTCTTTCCTCACTATTTTTTAAGGGGCCTACATTTTCAGTTTTTATTCTTTTACTATTGATATAGTTGAAGAACAGTTTGGGATTAGTTTTACTCTCCTTAGCAATGTGCTTCTCTGTTTCCTTTTTGGCAGCTTTAATTAGTTTTTTAGATAAAGTATTTTTCTCCCTATAGTTTTTTAGAGCTTCAATGGTGCCATCCTGCTTTAGTAGTGCAAATGCTTTCTTTTTACTGTTAATTGCCTGTCTTACTTCTTTGTTTAGCCACATTGGGTTTTTCCTATTTCTAGTCCTTTTATTCCCACAAGGTATAAACCGCTTACACTGCCTATTTAGGATGTTCTTAAACATTTCCCATTTATTATCTGTATTCTCATTTCTGAGGATATTGTCCCAGTCTACCAGATTAAGGGCATCTCTAAGCTGTTCAAACTTTGCCTTCCTAAAGTTCAATGTTTTTGTGACTCCCTGACAAGTCCCCCTAGTGAAAGACAGGTGAAACTGCACAATATTGTGGTCGCTATTTCCTAAATGCCCAACCACCTGCAGATTTGTTATTCTGTCAGGTCTATTAGATAGTATTAGGTCTAAAAGTGCTGCTCCTCTGGTTGGATTCTGCACCAATTGTGAAAGATAATTTTTCTTGGTTATTAGCAGAAACCTGTTGCCTTTATGGGTTTCACAGGTTTCTGTTTCCCAGTTAATATCCGGGTAGTTAAAGTCCCCCATAACCAGGACCTCATTATGGGTTGCAGCTTCATCTATCTGCTTTAGAAGTAGACTTTCCATGCTTTCTGTTATATTTGGGGGTTTGTAACAGACCCCAATGAGAATTTTGTTACCATTTTTCCCTCCATGAATTTCAACCCATATGGACTCGACATCCTCATTCCCTTCGCTAATATCCTCCCTTAAAGTGGACTTTAGACAAGACTTTACATAGAGACAAACCCCTCCTCCTCTCCGATTTTTACGATCCTTTCTAAACAGACTGTAACCCTGTAAGTTAACTGCCCAGTCATAGCTTTCATCTAACCATGTCTCGGTTATTCCCACTATGTCAAAGTTACCTGTAGATATTTGTGCTTCTAGTTCTTCCATCTTGTTTGTCAGGCTTCTGGCGTTTGCGAGCATGCAGTTTAGAGGATTTTGTTTTGTTCCAATCTCCTCACTGTGGATTGTTTTAGAAATGTTCTTGCCTCCCTTCTGAGTATGTTTTCCTGGGTCGTCTTTGTTCGAGTCTAATGTTTTTCTTCCCGTCCCCTCTTCTTCTAGTTTAACGCCCTCCTGATGAGTGTAGCGAGTCTTCTGGCGAATGTGTGTTTCCCAGGTTTGTTGAGGTGTAGTCCGTCTCTGGCGAGGAGTCCATCATACCAGTAATTCACACCGTGGTCCAGGAATCCAAATCCTTGTTGTCTGCACCATCGTCTTAGCCAGTTGTTTGCATCAAGGATCCTGTTCCATCTCCTGGTGCCATGCCCATCTACTGGAAGGATAGAAGAAAAAACTACCTGTGCATCCAGTTCCTTTACTTTCTTCCCCAACTCTTCAAAGTCCTTGCAGATTGTCGGTAGGTCCTTCCTTGCCGTGTCATTGGTGCCAACATGTATCAGAAGAAATGGGTGGACGTCCTTGGAGCTGAAGAGCTTTGGTATCCTATCGGTCACATCCTTGATCATCGCACCTGGAAGGCAGCATACTTCTCTTGCAGTTATGTCCGGTCTGCAGATGGCTGCTTCTGTGCCTCTCAGTAGTGAGTCTCCCACCACCACCACTCTTCGTTGCTTCTTGGCTGTACTTTTTGCTGTCACTTGTTGCTGTGTGCCCTTTTCTTTTTTGCTTGCTGGTATTGCTTCATCCTTAGGTGTGCCATCTTCATCCTCTACAAAGATTTGATATCGGTTCTTCAGTTGTGTGGTTGGTGATTTCTCCATGGTCTTCTTGCTTCTTTTGGTCACATGCTTCCACTCATCTGCTTTTGGAGGTTCTCTGACACTTTTTGCACCTTCTGTGACCAGTAGAGATGCTTCTGTTCTGTCTAGAAAGTCTTCATTCTCTTTGATGAGTTTCAAAGTTGCTATTCTTTCTTCCAGACCCCGCACCTTTTCTTCTAAAAGGGGAACTAGTCTACACTTCTGACAGGTGAAATTGGATTCTTCTTCTGGTCGATCTGTGAACATGTAGCACATGCTGCAGCTCACCATGTAGGTTGTCACATCTGCCATGTTGCTCCTAGATCCTGCTGACTTGCTGTGTGTTTTCCTTCTTGTGTAATCTACTCAGCCAAGCTCTCTTGCAATAATGTCCTACAGGCAAAAATTTGCGCGCCGTAAGGCGCGCGGTTTGGTGATGCTTTCGAAGCAGCTGGTCCCGGCTGTACCCAACGATCTTCTAGCTTAGGGAGACTTCGCTTCTCCCAGAAGGCACCTGGAATATGCAAATTAGCCTCCTGAAGCTTGAATCCCTGGTTTGGTGATGCTTTTGAAGCAGCTGGTCCCGGCTGTACCCAACGATCTTCTAGCTTAGGGAGACTTCGCTTCTCCCAGAAGGCACCTGGAATATGCAAATTAGCCTCCTGAAGCTTGAATCCCTGGTTTGGTGATGCTTTCGAAGCAGCTGGTCCCGGCTGTACCCAACGATCTTCTAGCTTAGGGAGACTTCGCTTCTCCCAGAAGGCACCTGGAATATGCAAATTAGCCTCCTGAAGCTTGAATCCCTGGTTTGGTGATGCTTTCGAAGCAGCTGGTCCCGGCTGTACCCAACGATCTTCTAGCTTAGGGAGACTTCGCTTCTCCCAGAAGGCACCTGGAATATGCAAATTAGCCTCCTGAAGCTTGAATCCCTGTGAATTTTGTGAAAAAAAAGTTAAATGTTCAATTTTTTTAAACATTCAAAAAATTCCTGTGAAGCACCTGAAGGGTTAATAAACTTTTTGAATGTGGTTTTGAGTACCTTGAGGGGTGCAGTTTTTAGAATGGTGTCACTTTTGGGCATTTTCTGTCATATAGACCCCTCAAAGTCACTTCAAGTGTGAGGTGGTCCGTAAAAAAATGGTTTTGCAAATTTTGTTGCAAAAATGAGAAATCGCTGGTCAACTTTTAACCCTTATAACGTCCTAACAAAAAAAAATTATGTTTCGAAAATTGTGCTGATGTAAAGCAGACATGTGGGAAATGTTGTTTATTAACTATATTATGTGATATAACTCTCTAATTTAAGGGCATAAAAACTAAGAGTTTGAAAATTGCTAAATTTTCATAATTTCCGACAAATTTTTGTTTTTTTCACAAATAAATGCAAGTCATATCGAAGAAGTTTTACCACTATCATGAAGTACAATATGTCACGAGAAAACAGTGTCAGAATCACCAGGATCCGTTGAAGCGTTTCAGAGTTATGACCTCATAAAGTGACAGTGGTCAGAATTGTAAAAATTGGCCCTGTCACTTAGGTGAAAACAGGCTTTGGGGTGAAGGGGTTAATAGTATAAACACATCAGTGGTGCTAGTAAGATCGCCATATACCTGTGAGCAACAGGTGCAACAAGTGGAATAAAAGGGAAATTAATTACCCATGTGTAGTAAAAGTCCCATCTGGATCCTTGTCACGTACCCCAACACGCGTTTCGCGTGCAATTATTACCGCTTCCTCAGGGGGTAAAATCAAATAGTTTTTGTCTGGCGGACATGCGAAGGGCAACATGGAGATGAGTGTGATAAAAGGAAAAAGGCTGATAACAGCAGACAATAGATTAATAAGATTAAAAGTGATATAATTAATAAATGACTGATAACAGCAGACAATAGCTCATGATAATTGTTTGCACGTGGAATAATGCTGAGGACAGAGAACCATTGCTCAGGATAATTGTGAACTAACATGGAAACAGGCTGATAAGAAGGGACAATAATGTAATACCCTGAAGTTTTGGATTACAATAATACTATAATATTAATAATTTTATTTATATAGCGCGAACATATTCCGCAGCGCTTTACAAATTATAGAGGGGACTTATACAGACAATAGACATTACAGCATAACAGAAATCACAGTTCAAAATAGATACAAGAGGAATAAGGGTCCTGCTGCTCGCAGGCTACAAACTATGAGGAAAAGGGGAGACACGAGAGGTGGATGGTAACAATTGCTTTAGTTATTCGGACCGGCCATAGTGTAAGGCTCGGGTGTTCATGTAAAGCCGCATGAACCAGTTAACTGCCTAAGTATGTAGCAGTACAGACACAGAGGGCTAATAACTGCATAAAGTGTATGAGATCATGTTGCGAGGAACCTGATTATGTTTTTTTTTTTTAATGGGCCACATAGGGATAGTTAGGTTAATGCGTTGAGGTGGTAGGCCAATCTGAACAAATGAGTTTTTAGGGCACGCTTAAAACAGTGGGGATTGGGGATTAATCGTATTAACCTAGGTAGTGCATTCCAAAGAATCGGTGCAGCACGTGTAAAGTCTTGGAGACAGGAATGGGAGGTTCTGAGTATTGAGGATGTTAACCTGAGGTCATTAGCGGAGCGGAGGGCACGGGTAGGGTGGTAGACTGAGACCAGAGAGGAGATGTAGGGTGGTGCTGAGCCATGGAGTGCTTTGTGGATGAGGGTAGTAGTTTTGTACTGGATTCTTGAGTGGATGGGTGACCAGTGTAATGACTGGCACAAGGTAGAGGTATCTGCTAGAATACGTGAACTGTTGCGCTGTCTCCTGCAGAGATCTGCACTGTTTTTTACATCTCAATTTGCTTCATTAAGAAGGATAATTCAGGATTTCATACATCATAGAGTAGTTTATATATCATAGTTTTTTTTTAATGTTGAAATAAAATCTTTGATAACCACGGATGCTAATCAACCCCATACCTCTCAAGATGTTGTTGATGTTCAGATCAGGCGACTGTGAGGGCCATTGTAAAACCTCCAGCTCGCGCCTTTTGAGGTCATCTATTGTAGATTTTGGCGTGTGTTTAGTATCATTATCCATTTGTAGGAGCCGTCCTCTTCCTCTCTTCACTTTCAGCTGTTTTACAGATGGTGTTATATCTGTATTAAGAATTTGTTGAAATTTCATGCCATTTCGTGCCATTGGCTACATACAACACAATCCTAAAGCATGATTGATCCACCCCATGCTTAATGGTTGGCGAGATGTTATTTTCCTGAAACTCTGTGCCCTTTTTTTCGCCACACATATTCTTGATCATGGTCACGACTTAGATATCCCAGGACCAGGAGATCCTTCCCTGCCCTTCAGGCTATAGGTGCCCTAGCTAACCATGTTCCCTTGATTACTTCTAATGGTGAAGATGTCGGGGCCACGCACTTGCTGAGCTCCTGAATCTCCACTCAGTCTGTTCTCTTCCTTGCCCAGCCTGACCACCCCCAGTATGATCAGGCACATGGCATGGCAGCAAAGCACCCGACATTGTGGGCCAAACCCCAGGGTCCAGGAACACTGTCTGCGGGTGACACCACTGCTTCTTCCGCTGTTGTGCATGGAAGCCAATCCCCTGTCCATGGTGTCTGCGAAGATGCCTCCTGCCCTGCACCTGTCATTGCACACACTTAACTAGCACCATCATCAAGCACGTCCACGTTCTTGTCCCACCGCAGCGTTCAGTTGTCCATACTCCAGTCATTGGAATGCAAGCGGAAATACGCTGCCAATGCCCCACAAGCCACCCTGCTAAATTCACAGATTTCTCATCTGCTTGCACTCAAAATGTTGCTTTTTAGGCTCGTGGATACGGAAACTTTCTGTCACGATACCAGGGGAAACTGCACCCAGCAGATACCAACAGGGAGAGTCAAAGAATAGTCAGAAGCCAAGCCAGGGGTCAGTAATCCAGGAAAGCGAATAAAGCAGGTGACAGCAAGACACAAAGCAAGCCAGCACACACTACAGAGGTCAAGCATACAGACTGCAGAAAACCTATAGCTGACAAGGATACCAGGTTAGGAGCGAGTTTAAATAGCCCTCCCATCTTGAAAGAGAGGCTAAGAACATTAACCCTTGAGAGTACAAGACATAATCTTGTCCTAACCATGACACTTTCTGCAACCTGATGGCAGTGGCCATCCCAAATTACTCGGTCCCCAGCCACCACTATTTCTCCTGGCGTGTCGTACAGGCATTACAACAGCACGAGTCCCAGAACATAACCCAACATAACCCATGCCCTCAACATTGCAGTTACTGGGAAAGTCCACCTAACCATGGCCACGTGGACAAGTGCTTGTGGGCAGGGACAGTACATCTCGCTGACAGCACACTGAATTAATATAGTGGAAGCTGTGACCCAGTCACTCCTTGGAATGGAACACATCCTACTGATGCCAAGGATTGCGGGCCCTACTTCAATCAGGGTTGCCCCCACAGTCTACAACTCCTGCACCTCCTCCTCTTCACCCAAACTGGGTGATTACACACAGCCCAGCCTCATGTCGTCCCAACATGGATTGGTTGACAATGAGGAGGGGAGGAGGAAGAACAGGAGCCACTTTCATGCACAAGCACAACTGTCATACCGTCTGTTCAGTGTGGATGGCCTGAGGACAGGGAGGAGGAGGAGGAGTAGGAGAGCATGGTCAGTCGTCCTCTTGGAGAGTGAGGACATGGAAGTCTTGCCTGTTAGCAGTCTAGCACACATGGCTGACTTTATGTTCCTCTGACTTTCCCGTGACCCTCGTATTCTCAAAATTTTGGGTGACAGTCATTACTGGTTGGTGACACTTCTAAACACACACTGCAAGGAGAACTTTCAATCTCTTCTTAAAGAGGCAGACAGGTGTACTAAAAGTTCTGGAAGATGCTGAGGGAGTACCTTGCTGACCATACCAACGTCCTCCATGATTCCTCTTTGTTAAAGAGGCAGACAGGTGTACTAAAATGGTGCAGTACCAGAAGGACCTTGTTGCGGAATTGAAAAAAGAATTCCCATCTGAAAATGCTGGTGGCAGAGGTCACAGTTCGTTGGACAATCAAGGAGTACAGGCGAGAAAGACAGAACTCCAATCCAACAGTGGCAGGGGAAAACTGGCAAAGTTCTGGGACAGTTTTCTCAGACCCTCCCATCGCCCCGGCACAGAGGCAAGGGGTACTGTCACAAGGAGTGCAAAGTTCTGGAAGGTGCTGAGGGAGTACCTTGCTGACTGTACCAACGTCCTCCGTGTTCCTCTTTGTTAAAGAGGCAGACAGGTGTACTAAAATGGTGCAGTACCAGAAGGACCTTGTTGCAGAATTGAAAAAAGAATTCCCATCTGAAAATGCTGGCGGCAGAGGTCACAGTTCGTTGGACAACCTAGGAGTACAGGTGAGAGAGACTCAACTCCAATCAGCAGAGGCAGGGGAACACTGGCCAAGTTCTGGGACAGTTTTATCAGACCTTCCCATCGCCCTGGCGCAGAGGCAAGGGGTACTGTCACAAGGAGTGCAAAGTTCTGGAAGATGCTGAGGGAGTACCTTTCTGACCGTACCAACGTCCTCCGTGATTCCTCTGTGCCTTTTAATTATTGGGTATCCAAGCTGGACACGTGGCATGAACTGGCTCTCTATGCTTTGGAGGTCCTGGCCTGCCCTGCCGCTAGCGTTTGTCAGAGCGGGTTTTTAGTTCCGCTGGTGGAATTAAAACTGATAAGCGCATCTGCATGTCAACTGAAAATGCTGACAGGCTGACTCTTACAAAAATGAACAAGGGCTGGATTGGGCAAAACTTCTCTACACCACCGAATGATAACAGCGAAACATAACCTCAAATCCAATGTCATTTTTTGGGAGGGGTATTCCCATGCACCTCTTCACACCCACACATGGGTATACGCTTCCTGATTTTAGCTATTTGCTGTTATCCCCCTCATCTTCATCATCCACCACCACTAGATCACCATGTTGACCATGGTCCGTGATGCAACAGCCACGTTATTGTTTCAAGGGTGTTTATGATGCCCTTAAAATAATATTAATAATACCGTATATACTCGAGTATAAGCTGACCCGAGTATAAACTGAGGCATCTAATTTTGTCACAAAAAACTGGAACTTATTGACTCGAGTATAAGCCTAGGGTGGGAAATGCAGCAGCTAGTGATAAATTTCAAAAATAAAAATAGATACCAATAAAAGTAAAATTATTTGAGACATCAGTAGGATAAATGTTTTTGAATATCCATACTGAATCAGGAGCCCCATAAGATGCTCCATGCAAAATACGCCCCTTATAATGCTCCATAAAGTTCATAATGGGCCCCATAAGATGCTCCATAAAGTTCATGATGGGCCCTATAAGCTGCCCCATACAAAAATATGCCCCATATAATGCTGCATAAAGGTTAATGATGACCCCATAAGATGCTCCATACAAAAATATGCGCCACATAATGCTCCATAAAGGTTAAATATAACCCCATAAGATGCTCCATAGAAAAATATGCGCCACATAATGCTCCATAAAGGTTAAAGATAACCCCATAAGATGCTCCATACAAAAATATGCGCCACATAATGCTCCATAAAGGTTGATGATGGCCCAATAAGATACTCCATATTAAAATATGCCCCATATAATGCTCTGTAAAGGTTAATGATAGCTCCATAAGATGCTCCATATTAAAATACACCCCATATAATGCTGCACAAAGGTTAATGATGGCCCCATAAGATGCTCCATATTAAAATACACCCCATATAATGCTGCACAAAGGTAATGATGGCCCCATAAGATGCTCCATATTAAAATACGCCCCATATAAAGCTGCACAAAGGTTAATGATGGCCCCATAAGATGCTCCATATTAAAATACGCCCCATATAATGGTTCATAAAGGTTAATGATGGCTCCATAGGATGCTCCATGGAAATATATGCCTCATATAATGCTTCTGCTGCGATTAAAAGAAAAAAAATGACATACTCACCTCTCTTCGCTGCCCGCTGCTCCTAAGCGTCGCCGGCTCTCTGCAGTGACTATTCAGGCAGTGGGCGCGCACTAACCACGTCATCGCACCCTCTGACCTGAATGTCACAGCCAGAGGCCCCGTTAGACACAGCGCAGCAGTGGAACGGGGACAGGTGAATATCGCATGGCTCACCCTCCCCCGTTCCTACTCACCCTCCTGGTGTCATCGCTGCATATCAGTCCCTGCATCTCAGGCGCCGGCATCTCTCTTCCTGTCTTCCTTCCTCTGCTGAACGGTCAATGATACCGCTCATTAAAGTAATGAATATGCGCTCCACGCCTACGGAGTGGAGATGCGTGCATATTCATTACTTTATAAAGGAAGACAGGAACAGAGATGCCGGCACCCGAGATGCAGGGACTGATATGCAGCGATGACACCAGGAGGGTGAGTATGATGTCTTCTGCTCCCCCAACGACAATGACTCGTTTATAAGCCGAGAGAGGAGTTTTCAGCCCCAAAAAAGTGCTGAAAATCTCGGCTTATACGCGAGTATATATGGTAATAATTTTATTTCTATAGCGCCAACATATTCTGCATGAACTTTACATTTTAGATTGGACTTGTATAGACAACATTACAGCATAATAATAAACACATAGATCAAAACAGATACCAAGAGAAATGAGGACCCTGCTCGCAAGCTTACAATATATGAGTAGTGTTGAGCGATACCGTCCGATATTTGAAAGTATTGGTATCGGATAGTATCGGCCGATACCCGAAAAGTATCGGATATCGCCGATACCAATACCCGATACCAATACAAGTCAATGGGACACCAAGTATCGGAAGGTATCTTGATGGTTCCCAGGGTCTGAAGGAGAGGAAACTCTCCTTCAGGCCCTGGGATCCATATTAATGTGTAAAATAAAGAATTAAAATAAAAAATATTGATATAATTACCTCTCCGGAGGCCCCTGGACATCACCGCTGGTAACCGGCAGCCTTCTTTGTTTAAAATGAGCGCGTTTAGGACCTGAGAATGACGTCGCGGCTTCTGATTGGTCGCGTGCCGCTCATGTGACCGCCACGCGACCAATCAGAAGCCGCAACGTCATTCCTCAGGTCCTAAATTCCTAGAATGAGGAACTCGGTATCGGAATTCCGATACCGCAAGTATCGGCCGATACCCGATACTTGCGGTATCGGAATGCTCAACACTATGTATGAGGAAAAGGGGGAGACACGAAAAAAAAGTTTACACAGTATGTTGATGTGTACCCACCACGGGGAATTGTTTGTCAGCCTATACACTTAGTGTATGGGCATTACAAGTATAGAAGACGCACTCCTTTAAATTGGGAAAAGATTTTTAGGAGGATATCATCCATGTCTCTTCAGACACCACCACTAGATAACGAGGGTGAATGTGTTCCGTGTTGCAACAACCACAATATTGTTATCAATGGTATTTATGATAAAAAGAAAGTCTACACAGTATGTTGATGTATACCCCCCAGGGGGGAAATGTTTGTTATTACAAGTGTAGGAGACCCGCTTCTTTATATTGGGAAAAGATTTTTAGAAAGCCCTCTGTTAGGCGCCGGGATTCTCCCTCCGCACAGGAGGGATCCCAAGCCTTGTCTTCTCCTGCGGTGTCCCATTCAGTCTCAACCGCACAAAATGCTGCTGAGCAAAGGCATGGGTCTCAACATCTTGCTCAGAGCCGGGCTGTATGCTTGGTTACTGCTGCCTCTCCAGGTTCAGCTATAGTAACTGACTATTCTCAGCAGCGTGCAGTCACTCTTGAGACTAAGTTCAGGTTTTGCTCTACTGAGCATGCTCGTGGGTGACTTCTCATTGGTGGTCGCCTGTCACATGCTCAGGTCCTGGTCTGGCTCCGGATTGGCCAGTGAGCAAGGTCCTGTCTGATTGACAGAAACTATAAAAGGATCTTTGGCGCTCCCGTCAGTGCGCTAAGATCATTTCTGTTTGGTGTGTTTGTGGAACCTCTCGGCAGTGTGGACTCTGCGGCATGTGTTAGGACAGGCTCAGTGCCTTTAGAATTCCGGGTTAACCAGAGAGGATCTTGTGTATTTGTAGTCAGGGCAGGAGCTAGTGCCATTAGAATACCGGCCCCTCCGGTGAGGAGTTCTGTGTGTATGGAGTCCACTACCGATTCCCTCGCCTCAGAGTAAACGAACTCCTGTGAAGTCAACAGGGTTCGCTTTGGCATCTATACACTCTGCTACTGTGTGCCAATAACACGGCTCTGCCGCAGAGCTTTTTCGGGTTGCTGTGTGCGATTGGCACAGCCATGTGCTACTCCACTGAGTGACGTTAATGGAGCGCCCCGTTAGGGCAATGGGGTACTCGGAGCCAGGCCCTTCGGTTCTCAAGGGGGATGTCATGGTGGCTGACCCGTTCCGTGGCCCTAGGGACGTCCATTGATAAAAGGGGAAAGGTCTTTAAAGGGGAAATATTCGTGACGCCACCTGTGGTATTCGGTCAGGGTGACCGACACTGCTTAGGGGTCCGCTGGGGTGATGATATGGCAGCTAGATGGTATACCTTCCCACAGGTGAAGTGTATCCCCAGGGCTTCCCAAAGTGTAGATGGTGGATGGTGTGAGGCGCAGTGAAGAACAAGGACACAAGGGTGCAGTCTCTTTACCTTTTTACTGAAGGTTCAGCATCCACAGTCCAAAGCACAGACCACAGGGCAGGCAGAGTCTGGCCGGTCCGAAGGCAAATCCAGAGTCCCCTTATCCAGGTGGAAATCAGTAGCCTTCCTCTAGTGCCTGAGTGTTGTAGTACCTCCCTGCTGTGCGTCTTGGTAAGGTCCTCACAACTGTTGTAGATGTTCTAGATGTTATGTCTCTTTCACTCTCTGTCCCCCTGATGGATAGGATAGGACAAACCCGTATGGCTGTTGGCCTGAGGCTTTTTACAGGGACACTATGACGCCCCGGCCCCCACAGTTGCCACCGTGCCTCCTGGGTATAAGGTCGGGCAACTAATATGGAACTAGCTGTCCTGCCGGTCTCTGGAGCCAGGCTTGGAGACGATCACTCCCTCAGTGTTCCAGCTACCGGATTCTGCGCCTCAGAAAGGAGGCAGCCTTTTACAGGGCAGAACTCCTTCTGGTTTCCTCTCCTTTTGCTATGACTTCGTTTCTCACTCTCAGCAACGCAATTCCCTTCAAAGTCTCTTTCTTTGGATGCTGCTGCATTGGTAAGCAGGCGCAGCTCCGTGTCCTTCTGTCTAGGCCTCTGACAGGATCCCACCCCTGTCCGGGACCCACTACCTGAGTGGAGCTCAGATAGCAGCTTAAAGAGTGTAGCCCACCAGTTTCCGCCAGACTGGTGCTGCCTGGGTGAAACCCAGCTCGCTTCTCCCCATTTCCTGTTCAGCCCACCAGTTTTACCTGACTGTGAGGAGTGCCCTAATAGATAGGAGCATGGCTCCCCCTGTCAGACTGAAGTGTGAAGTGTGTTGTGTGGTTTGAGATACCTGGTAAAGTGATCTCCTTTATTGCCTTTAGACGTAACATCACTCCCCCTGGTGGAAGAATGACATTACTGCAACAACCAGGACCCTGGGGCGCTGCATGCCAGTTTCTTAAGCTCGCTTCAAGTCTCGCCATTGTACTTTTAGCTGCAGAGTACAATCTTTACATGGTGGACCCCGGGTGGCGAAAGCACTTCATTATTATAATTTATTTAGTGTGTTCCGCCCACCAGAACACCCTCCTACACGTCTCTTCCAAGGGATATTGGGGTGCATCCAAATTTTGAGCAGGCCTTGCATTCACTGCATAGGCAATCTTTCTGGGAGTAAAAAAAATCATGATAATGGGAACTTTGGTTTCCTGTGGCCATCCAGTACATTGGTTCAAAGGGTTATTGGGGTGCGTGTAACTTTGGGGCAGGGCAGGCCTTGCATTCATTGCATAGGCTAACAGTATAGCAGTACCACATAAATCAGAATGTGGCCATCCAGTACACCTATTCAATGGGTTATTGAGGTGCGTCCAAATTTTGGGCAGACCTTGCATTCAATGCATAGGCAATAACAGTATAGGAGACGCACTGTTTAATATGAGAACAACAAAGCATAGCTGGCTGATGGCTCTCTAAGAATAGTGAGAACCAACTGCTGTCCCTTTAAGAATATTACAGTCCACCTGATGGCCCTCCTCCTTTAACAGTCCCTCCTTCATTAATGAAACAAGATGGGTTTGCTTATGTGTCACACACCACATGGCCAGCTAGGGGTGTTACATGTTACACTGACATTTCCCAGTGAATGCATTTGTAGTGGTTGAAAGCAATGTTAAAGTTGAAAAACGCATCAAAAACGCTACGTGTGAACTTAGCCCAACTGGTAGAGGAATATTTTTGTTTTGGGTTATTTATTTTGCCTTACATACAAATCATTACCCTGGAAAGGATGTTCCCTAACATATTTCCCAGCAAAATCCATATTGGTTTCTTTTTTGTATGTTTTATTGTTTGCCTGTAAAAGAGGCGTAAGATTCTGACAACATTGTTCACAGCTGTGACCTAGAAGTCAGAAATGTTTCTCGGGGTCTTCCCCATGATGTTTCCATGTAACTTGAGCAGTGTTCCCATCGATTTCAGACATTTATAGACCCTAAAAAGACCTCCCCGGGGGGGCGCAGCAAAAATGCTCGGGTCTCCCATAGACTTACATTGGGCTCGTTGCTCGGGTCGAGTACCGGAGTATTCCAATCTGCTCGACCCGAGCAACGAGCACCCGAGCATTTTAGTGCTCGCTCATCATTACTCACTGTAAAAGAATTGCAGATAAGACAGGAATTATTGTAGAATATAGAAGGGATTTTATCCAGCCCTGAAAAAAATATTTTCTTGTCCTTGGCAGCAACAAACTGTAGAGCAGCAAGGCTTAGAGCTGATAAATAGTGATGAGCTTGTCACTACTCGTTACTCACTCGAGCATCAGTGTGCTCGGGATACTCATTACTCAGCGATTATTTTTTGAATGCTCGAGTCCCAGCCCTGCATATTTGGTGTTTTTAGACAGCCAGTGAACATGTGGGGATTGCCTGCCAGTCACTGTAATGCGGTAGCCATCTTGGTTGTGGCATTACTGTGATTTTCTGGCCGCGTATCTTCATCAGGTCTATATAAGACATGTGACGCCATGTTCAGCACACTGTACCCCAGACACCGGCAGCGTAGGGAGAGGTGCTGGTGAGAGAGGGACAGAATTGTAGCTGTGTGTTAGTCAGGGATCCAACCACATTTATATTTCCATGAAGTACAACAACAGCCCTTCTTAGGGTTAATGATAATTAGTGATGAGCTAATTTGTTTTCGGAAAACGATCTCCAAACATAAATTCGGCACGAATATGGCACATTCGGATTTGTGATCGGAAACCCGAGCAAAATGTTATAAAATCTGTAAAAATCGGTAACAATTCGGTAAACGTGTGGGAAAATATTTGCGTTGCCACAAAAATATTTTCAGTACTTTAGCAACAATGATGGTGGTGAATCATGAGTGTTTGGCACGTGTTTGATGAGGGGACGGGGTTTACACAGCTCAGAGGCGCGGCGCTCTGGGAAGCAGCAGTCTTTTTATTTTTCCCTATCTTTTGGTGTTCACATTGTGGTTAGCCAATCAGGGCGCATGACACACCCACAATGTCCTGACACTACGGCTTGTGTCATTGGCTGCTGAAATCACATGTCCATATCCATATAAATAGCGGCCATCTTGAATTAGCGCCATTTCGACACTGTAACAGCAAGATTTTAGCTAGTTAGTTAGCTGGTTGTATATTAGTCAGATAGTGTAGGTAGATAGTGTCCAGTGGGGCTGTAAAATTTACCCTCCAGAATTATTTCTTTTTGGCTCAATACTGAGGTCCACACACACAGCCAGCAGGGCACATGTCCTACAAGTGTGTTGTGCTCTGCTTCTATAGTGCTCCATACACGAGTATAGCATTCTACATTATATTTATTCAAACAGGAACACATGGGCTACTTGCACAGTGAACAAGTCTGTATGATCATGTTCACACACCACCAAGAAACCTGAAGACACAAAAGAGAATAGTAAAACCAAAAACACTCAGTTTGAAAAAATGTTGCAGTAATCCGCAAGTGCTAGTAAAAGATGTAAAAAACAGGGTATTTGGTTGATACGTTTTTTGCAAAAAATGTATACTAAGCTGCTCTACCAATCTTCACGGTATACCCTTATCAGAGCAGTCCTAACTAATGTATGCAATCCCTATCTGATGTATTTAAAAACCTGATCATCTGTATATAACCTGTGTGAACAGGGTTCAGAGAGGAAAAATCCATGTGTGCATACAGGGTAGAACAGCTTTAGTGCAGATAGCCCAAGAGGAGTGGTGGAACTCCCCAGTCTTGTAGACACAAGAGAACAATTATGGAAACAGGAACACATGGGCTACTTGCACAGTGAACAAGTCTGTATGATCATGTTCACACACCACCAAGAAACCTGAAGACACAAAAGAGAATAGTAAAACCAAAAACACTCAGTTTGAAAAAATGTTGCAGTAATCCGCAAGTGCTAGTAAAAGATGTAAAAAACAGGGTATTTGGTTGATACGTTTTTTGCAAAAAATGTATACTAAGCTGCTCTACCAATCTTCACGGTATACCCTTATCAGAGCAGTCCTAACTAATGTATGCAATCCCTATCTGATGTATTTAAAAACCTGATCATCTGTATATAACCTGTGTGAACAGGGTTCAGAGAGGAAAAATCCATGTGTGCATACAGGGTAGAACAGCTTTTGTGCAGATAGCCCAAGAGGAGTGGTGGAACTCCCCAGTCTTGTAGACACAAGAGAACAATTATGGAAACAGGAACACATGGGCTACTTGCACAGTGAACAAGTCTGTATGATCATGTTCACACACCACCAAGAAACCTGAAGACACAAAAGAGAATAGTAAAACCAAAAACACTCAGTTTGAAAAAATGTTGCAGTAATCCGCAAGTGCTAGTAAAAGATGTAAAAAACAGGGTATTTGGTTGATACGTTTTTTGCAAAAAATGTATACTAAGCTGCTCTACCAATCTTCACGGTATACCCTTATCAGAGCAGTCCTAACTAATGTATGCAATCCCTATCTGATGTATTTAAAAACCTGATCATCTGTATATAACCTGTGTGAACAGGGTTCAGAGAGGAAAAATCCATGTGTGCATACAGGGTAGAACAGCTTTTGTGCAGATAGCCCAAGAGGAGTGGTGGAACTCCCCAGTCTTGTAGACACAAGAGAACAATTATGGAAACAGGAACACATGGGCTACTTGCACAGTGAACAAGTCTGTATGATCATGTTCACACACCACCAAGAAACCTGAAGACACAAAAGAGAATAGTAAAACCAAAAACACTCAGTTTGAAAAAATGTTGCAGTAATCCGCAAGTGCTAGTAAAAGATGTAAAAAACAGGGTATTTGGTTGATACGTTTTTTGCAAAAAATGTATACTAAGCTGCTCTACCAATCTTCACGGTATACCCTTATCAGAGCAGTCCTAACTAATGTATGCAATCCCTATCTGATGTATTTAAAAACCTGATCATCTGTATATAACCTGTGTGAACAGGGTTCAGAGAGGAAAAATCCATGTGTGCATACAGGGTAGAACACATGGGCTACTTGCTGTTCTACCCTGTATAAGGGTATACCATGAAGATTGGTAGAGCAGCTTAGTATACATTTTTTGTTCTTAATGTCCGTTTTGTCCTCCCCACATATAGTTTCCCACAAGGGCATTCTAAAGTGTAGATAACCCCAACAGTAGAACATGTCACAAAATCCCTAATTGGAATTTCCCTATCCCCTTTTCTAATTTTTGTACATTTTTGTGTAATAGTTTGCCTGCAAATATTACATTTCTGGCATGGAAAAAATCCCTTCAACTTGGTGTAGAAAATAGAGGATTGTATGAGGGGGGGTTTATTTTGCACAGTGGGCGCAATTAGATTGCCCAAATTTGGGGATTTTTTTATATATAAATCGGGGTTTGTCCGTAATCTTGTCTCCCAATACCTTATCATTTTTTAGGATATGCCAGTGTTTCCTGAATATTTTCCGTAAAATGTTAGAGTTACTATTATATTTAGATATAATGGGAACGAAATCACTGTTTTTTATACCTTTAGAAGCGGGGTTAATAAGTTCTTGTCTAGTTCTGGATAAGGCCATTTCTTTGGATTTCTCCAACCGATTTAGATCATACCCTTTTTCTAAAAATAATTTTTGTTAGTGTTAATAATAATAACAATAAAAAAACCTCCAAGCATCCTTTTTTCTGTGTGGTGGGAAAAAAATCAGGAAAAGGGGCTGCAGAAGCAGGAAACTCGCCAAAAAGAAAAGGCCATTAAACACACCAAATATTACGGCTTCTGCTATTTTTAATCTGAGTAAACAGAATTTAGGCGAGGATTCACTATCATTATTATGTAGGGGCCTCAAATATGCTCCTGCCAATAGCTTCAACAAATTTGAAGCCTATATAGGCATAAAATTATTTATGAGAAAGCTGGCAATCAAGAGACATTTTATAAAAAATCCTGTGACTAGGAATGGTGAATTAACCCAAACAAGTACCTATATTTACACCAATCTCAAAAACCCATCTAAATTTCACCCAATAAATGAATATTCAGAACATATGAACACGTTCCAGACTAACGTGGGGAGGACAAAACGGCCATTAAGAACAAGAATAGGGGAACATATCCGAAATATTGAAAACCACTTTAAGGGTCATCCACTGTCCCAACATTTCATAGAGCACCATGAAGGTAGGGTACATCATATGAAAGTGTTGGGTATAGCGACTGTTAAACGCCACTGGAGAGGGGGTGATTACATCAAAGCCATGTCTAGAGCCGAGACAAAATGGATTTTTACTTTAGACACGATTGCACCCAGAGGTCTGAACATCGGCACAGAACTTTTTGGATTCCAATAGACAGATCAGGTTAGGGCAAACTATATAAGGACTGCTAGTACGGAGCAAGGGTTAACCCTGAGGAAGGAGACAGTAGTCTCCGAAACGCGTAGGTTAGGTGACCCTCATTTCGTTCCGTACTCACTCCCGGGCTCTGTTTACGGTCACGTGACCAGCTACGTCACGCAGGTCCTGCACTGCATCCGGACTCACCGCTTTCACTCGACGCGGCGTCCGGCACCGCAGGGCCCCGTTTCATCCCGGAGGTTAGTTTCAGGTGGCTGCTACCGGCCGGGGCAGCCACCAGTTTGGATTTGTAATTTTTATTCTTACCTGGAATTCACCGGAACTACAGCGGCAGCACCGCGGCTTCCTACTTCATCGAGGACGTGTGACTTGTGACTGGAGGTAGGAATACCTATGAACACTATCCATTCTACCTACCTTTGGTGTCATTATAGACTTTTGTGAATATATCTATAAGTGGCACTTTTCTACCGATCACCATTATAGGCCACTCCACTCTTTTATTTATCTATCAGTGGCTCCCTTTTGGCTACTATCTAGCGCGTACCTACATGTACTGAGGTACATAATTTTACTGAATTATATATTTATTACCAACTGGGTGTGGAAGTTGGTTTGGTATCGCAGCAAGGACTAATAGTTTTTTAACACTTTCGCGCCACCATTAATATACACTTCAGCAAAATGTAAAGAATGCCTCCAATCCAATAACTGGTTCTATGTGTGGTACAGATATTGAGCAATAGCAGGCTTAAAATACGTGAGAAAATTCATTATGTAACCTATTTCTAAAGCCCAATTATGGATATTATGTCAAAGTGAATTGCTGGAGGGAAAGACCTGATAAACTAAAGTGCCAATGTGCATAGATATATAAATGGCTGTCAGAATAGCCTGTAAGGCTTATGTCATGATATACAATTGTATTAATCAGTCATAAATATGACCAAAACACAATATGTTACATAGCACCTAAGTCTTAAAGCATACAGTGTTTGCAAAAATTGCCAGGCATAACCCCAACTATGGCATAATCAAGAGATCATAATTACCTCTGTACTCTCTCACAGAACCAGTGATGAAACCCGGTTCTCTCACTGGTTGAGCCTCATAACACACTAAAAAATTTTGGTTTCAAATAGCATTGCTATATAGATACTCTAGTGTTATACATCCATCTGTACTGGACTAATTTTGCTGGCATTGTAATACTGCCTGCAATGTTTTCTTAACAGGGACATATCATATGGAATTTAAAATGGGCAAGGCACATGGTATGGGATGTGGAAGTGGACGTGATGCTGATGGTGAGCGCAAAGGCCGAGGACATGGGCAAGGGGAAACTGTGCCTGCGGCTGGAGCACAACAAACAAACATCATTTCAGTCTAGCTTCCGGTCTCACTTTGTAGGGATGTGCTGAACACCACTCTTGAAACCAGACCAGTGTGAAAATGTTGGATGAATATCAGATAATGCTTCCAGTCACTTTGCCAGCACCACCCTGTCTACCGCATGGTCGAGTCTAAGTAGCCGTGATTCTGGACCCCACAATCCTCTCCCTGATCCTCCTTCCTCCCACCATGCCGAGTGCCCAGAAACAAGTGATCCCACACTTGGACACTCAGAAGAGCTGTTCACATTTCCATTATAGATTTTGGCCTCTCGCCCTGCCCATTCCAACATAGACATGGGGACATTGCATGTAACAATGCTCAAATATTTGAGCAGCCACGCACATAAGAATGAGACAGTGGGAAAATGCAATCACTGTCGCAAGAGCTGGGTGATGATGAGACACAATTTCCAGAGAGTCATATTGTTACGTCAGGTGGTGGATCAGGTTGACAAAGTGGAAGACAATGTGGTGGACAATGAAATCACTGACTGGGAAGGTGACATGCAGAGCGAGGACAGCAGCACACAGGCGGAGGGATTTGCAGCACCACAGCAGGCAGGAAGAGGCAGTGGGGTGGCCAGAGTCACAAGGCAGGCAACTGATTCCCAGAGCACCAACACGGGTGAATTTGCTAAGCCATGGTTTAGGTGTTCATGAGTCTAGTGCTTTGGAGAACTATGGACGGTACATTATACTATATGGAGGACTATAGAGAGTGTATTATGCTGTATGGAGGACTATGGGATGCAACATACTGTTTGGAGAACTTTGGTATGTTTACTATGTGTAGTACTATGAGGAGCTCATTATAGTGTACTGAAGGCTCTGGAGAGTGCATTATGCTATATGGAGGACTTTGGGTAGTGCATTATACTATGGGGTGAATTATACTATAATGGAGAATTATGGGGTGCAATATACTACATGGAGGACTATAGGGCCCATTTTACCTTAATGAGGGCTGTGTGAGGGGCCATTAAAATATTTTGAGCGCTATATTGGAGCCTTTATAAAATTTAGAGAGCTGTGTTTGTGCTATTATACTGTATGCAAGCAATTATAAAATGTGATGGTTTAAATGGGGTCCCTCATGCTGTGTGGAAAGCTGTATGTATTCCATTATACTGTTTGGATGCCTAGTGGGGCCATTATACAGTGTGGTGAGTTGTGTGGCTGTTATACTTTGAAAGGGGAATTTTTTTGTTGATTTGGGGTCTAATTAGAACTTCCGCTATAGTGCAACATGATTTCTATGCAGGCCTCTGGCCAGAAATTGCAGAAATCCTTGCAGTCACATGACCTCTGTTCCCGGCACTGAAGAATCCTGACAGTGCGGGCTGTAAGCATTCAGAACTATAAATTTAAGAAGTTGTAGCATATACGGTCTGCAAAGTACTGGTGCAGAACTGATATATCCATTATATGTCCACTGAATTCTGGTAACATCAGTCCTAGTACAGTGGTTTTGGTTAAAGGTGTTGTCTAGGCTTGAGGTTAAAGTTTGTGATCTCTCTATGTGACGGCTGACTTCTGAATCCTCCCAGTGTGTGCATCGTTCGCTATGAAGTTCTCAGTGCTGGGAGTGGACGATCATCTGACTACAAGTATGTGACTTTCATACATGTGATCACCTACCAACTGTGTGTGGTCACGCTTAATACAAGTGAGAAAATTGGCCAAAGCCAAGCATGTCTAGTCGAAAAGTGGCCGGTGGTGTGGAAATCGCATACTTGTGGTCACATGATCGCCTGCTCCCGGAACCTGACAATCCTGACAGTGTGCACTGTGAGGATTCGGAAGTATGAATTTAAGAAGCTGTATTGACACTAATGGCTGTAGGGCACTTACTTTATTTACAGAACACAATGTATAATTTACCTACAATGATTTGTATCAGCTTAGAAAACTCAGGGGATTGATAAGGAGGTAAGCCACAAATGCCTTTCTCATTGTTAAGGACTGGCGGAACGCACCATGTATAGATGGTACGAAACTAGGTGCGTTCGCAGTCCGAGGTCCACCGTGCAGGTAAAAGACCCTGCAGCTAGCAAGACGGACAATATGGCGGTACACTAAAGGATACACGCGTGGGTTAAACCTCACCCAGCGTGAAGAAAGCGATCCTGTAAATCCACAGGGCCGCAGTACCGCACTAGTGCGCGAGCAAGTGGTCAGCGGACTTAACCCCAGAAGGGATTGGAGCCCGATTAGACCCTTGCTGGCGTAACACCGCAACTGGGTGTGTAGAGAACTTTAAGAAGTATAAGTGCACAAGAGTGCGAGCGATGCCGCACTAACGGACGCCACTAACCACCCAGACTCGGGTAAGGAAAGCGCAAGGCAGGCGCACGGCGCCGTACTGGCAGGCACAGCTACAGGACGCTGAGATGTGTGTCTAGTGCTGTAGGCTAAGTCGGGCGCTAGGTAGCAGCCATACACCTTCCGCGAACAGACATTCAATAGGGAAGGGATTTCAAAGGACGACTTGCACTCACAACATACACACATCAACAATTGTTAGACAATACTAGCGCATGGCCGTGCGGTCATGCGCAGTTTATATAGGAGCAGCACAGGAAGTGGCCACAGCACTTTTGCCCTTCTAGGACCTGCCAAGAGGACCAATGGAATGTGCTGCAGAGCCTGAGCACATGACCCTCGATCTCCAACGGGAGACCTTACGCTGGGCATGCTCAGTACATGCAGACAAGGACTTAGTCCCAGAGAAGTCCGCTCGCTGCTGACCAGTACTGACTTTAATGGCAGAGACTGGAGAAGCAGCACTAACTCTCTGAACAGAGTGAGAATGAGCAAGACGCTGGGACCGACGTCCTTGCTGAGCAGGCTCCACTGCGGCTGGACAAGAATGGGAGACCGCAGCGGAAGTGGCTCGAGATTCCCCCAGTGCAGAAGCGGGAACTCGACCCCTAACATTACCCCCCCTCCTAGGGCCCCCCCCTCCTTGGGCCTCGCTACGTTCAAAGGCAGCAATGAGCTGCGGAGCCCGAATGTGCTCCACAGGCTCCCAGGTTCTATCCTCTGGACCATGACCCTTCCAATCCACCAAATAAAATTTTTTGCCACGTACCACCTTGCTTCCCACAATAGCATTCACCTCAAATTCATCCGTGGATGAACCCGATGTCCCAGCAGAAGACTCAGAAAACCGAGACAAGCGAACGGGCTTTAAGAGGGAAACGTGAAAGGTATCGGTGATACCAAGGCGTGGAGGAATGGCCAAACGGTAAACCACAGGGTTGACCTGTTCCAGAACTTTAAACGGGCCAATGTAGCGAGGAGCAAACTTAGTGGACTCAACTCGCAGCCTGATGTTACGGGCGGAGAGCCACACTAAGTCGCCGGGAGCAAAGACCGGAGCGGGGCGCCGGTGTGTATCAGCCGAAACCCTCATTCTCTCCTTGGAGGCCCGGATAGCATCCTGTGTGCGGTCCCAGATGTCACGTGCCTCCACCGCCCAGTCTGCCACCCTAGAATCGGTGGAGGACACGGGCATGGGCACAGGGACACGCGGATGCTGGCCGTAATTAAGGAGAAAAGGAGTTTGACCAGTGGAATCGGCTACGGCGTTGTTCAGGGCAAATTCCGCCCAAGGTAGCAAAGATGCCCAGTCATCCTGCCTAGCAGAGACGAAATGTCGCAAATATGTCACCAGAGTCTGGTTGGTTCTCTCCACCAACCCATTCGTCTCGGGATGGTAAGCAGAGGAGAGGTTTAACTCTATGCTGAGTAAACGGCAGAGCTCTCTCCAAAACCGAGATGCGAACTGGGGACCCCGATCGCTGACAATCTTATCAGGCATACCATGCAAACGGAAAACGTGTTTAACGAACAACACCGCCAAGGCCCGTGCTGAGGGTAACCGAGGAAGCGGCACCAAATGCACCATCTTAGAGAAATGGTCAGTGACCACCCAAATAATGGAGCAGCCACGCGACTTGGGTAGACCCACCACAAAGTCCATTCCGACCATCTCCCAGGGCCTGTCTGCCACCGGTAGAGGGTAAAGCAACCCAGCAGGCCGTTGCCGAGGAGACCGATTCTGGGCGCAAGAAACGCACGCCTGAATGTAGTCCCTGACATCTCGGGCCATATGCGGCCACCAGTATGTTCTCGCCAAAAGCTCTGATGTCCTCTTTGTCCCAAAATGCCCCCCCACTCTGGAGGAGTGAGCCCAAGAGAGAACCTCCGGTCGCAAGTTAGCTGGCACGAAAGTCTTGCCCGGGGGCACAGACTCTAGCGAAACCGGAGCTACAGTTCTCAGGCTCTCAGAAGGGACAATAAGCCGAGGCTCCTCCTCCTCCTCCTCAGATGACACTACGGAGCGGGAGAGAGCGTCGGCACGAACGTTCTTCTCCCCGGAGAGAAAATGGAGAGTAAAATGGAACCGGGAGAAGAACAGGGACCATCTAGCCTGGCGAGAATTCAGCCGCTGGGCCGTCTGTATATACACCAAGTTCTTGTGGTCAGTGAAGACTTGGAAGGGAAAGCGAGCTCCCTCCAAGAGGTGTCTCCACTCTGAAAAAGCCAACTTCATAGCTAGCAACTCCCTGTCCCCGATGGAATAATTCCTCTCCGCTGGTGTGAAGGTCTTGGAGAAGAAGAAGCAAGGATGCTTCCGACCTTGAGCATCCTTTTGGAAAAGGACTGCTCCAGCACCAACGGATGAGGCATCCACCTCCAAGATGAATGGTTTATCTACATCGGGGCGATGTAGGATGGGAGCGCTAGCGAAGTGTGACTTAATCGAGAGAAAGGCCTTGGAGACCTCCTCTGACCACAACTTGGGATTTGCTCCCTTCTTGGTGAGGGCGACCAAGGGAGCTACCAAAGTTGAGAAGTGTGGAATGAACTGGCGATAATAATTAATGAACCCCATAAAGCGCTGCACCGCTTTAAGAGAATGGGGTTCCTGCCAGTCCATTACAGCCTGTAGCTTGGCAGGATCCATAGCCAAACCCTGGGCAGAAATGATATATCCAAGGAAAGGCAAGGACTCCTGCTCAAACACACACTTCTCCAACTTAGCGTAGAGGGAGTTTGCCCGTAAGAGGTCGAAGACTTTGCGAACATCTCTCCGATGGGAGTCTATATCTGGAGAGTAGATGAGAATGTCATCCAGATAGACTACGACCGAGGTGGTGAGCATATCCCGAAAGATGTCGTTCACAAAGTCTTGGAAAACGGCTGGGGCATTACAGAGCCCAAAGGGCATCACTAGATATTCATAGTGCCCATCCCTGGTGTTAAAAGCCGTCTTCCATTCATCCCCCTCACGGATGCGAATCAGGTTGTAAGCACCCCGCAGATCTAACTTTGTAAATACCTTTGCTCCCCGTAGCCTATCAAAGAGCTCAGATATCAGGGGTAATGGGTACTTGTTCTTAACGGTAATTGCGTTAAGACCCCTGTAGTCTATGCATGGACGTAAGTCTCCAGTCTTCTTCTGTACGAAGAAGAACCCAGCCCCTGCCGGTGACACTGACTTCCTAATGAATCCTCTTGCCAGATTCTCCTGAATATACTGGGACATTGCCTCCGTCTCCGGGAGAGATAACGGGTAGACTCGACCCCGGGGAGGCTCAGCACCAGGCAAGAGGTCAATAGGACAGTCATAGGGGCGGTGAGGCGGAAGGGTCTCCGCAGCTCTTTTGGAGAACACGTCTGCATGGGACCAATAGTGCTTGGGGAGAGAGGAAAGATCTGCGGGTACCTGTGTAGAAGCAACCTGAACGCACTCCCTCTGACATCTACCCTCACAGGATTTACTCCATCCCAAAATTCTCCCAGAGGACCACTCAATATGAGGAGAATGGTAGCGAAGCCATGGCATCCCCAACAGGACCTC
Source organism: Ranitomeya imitator (assembly GCF_032444005.1). Lineage (NCBI taxonomy): Eukaryota > Metazoa > Chordata > Amphibia > Anura > Dendrobatidae > Ranitomeya > Ranitomeya imitator. Next base: position 24,848,782 of record NC_091284.1, read on the forward strand.
ATCAATTCCCTCAGGAATGACTAATAGGGAGATTATCTCCTGATGTGATGGAGACACAGATAGGGTGAAAGGAATGGTTTGGTGAGTAATCTGTGAAGGTAGTGTTGACCCATTTACCACTCGAACGGTCACTGGCTGGGCGAGCATCACCAAGGGTATTGCGTGACGCTGGGCAAAGGCGGAGGACATAAAGTTACCCTCTGCCCCAGAGTCCAAGCATAGCTCGACCGTGAGAGTGGATGGGCCTATGGTAATTGTCCCCTTGAAGGACAACTTTGAGGCAAACGTCGCCGTGTCTAGTGTACCTCCTCCAACTGCCACTAGACGCTGACGTTTCCCCGACCGCTGAGGACTCTTGGAGGCAAGACGTCCTGACTGCTGGCGAACATGACGAACCTTATGTGCACGAGCGGACTGAGACTTGGATCCCGCTCGTGTCACCTCCAAGGTCTCATGTGACTCAGATGTCTGGACTGGAGATTTCAAAGGTTTGGCGAAGGTAGGAGCCAGCCGAAACCTCTGCCTACACTGGGCTCGTTCCAACCTCCGCTCGTTAAAACGGAGGTCTATACGAGTAGAAATAGATATTAACTCCTCCAGTGTGGCAGGAATCTCCCTAGTGGCCAGAGCGTCCTTAACATGGTCAGCCAGGCCCCTCCAGAATATGGGGATAAGGGCTTTATCCGACCACTCCAGCTCGGAAGCTAACGTACGGAATCGGACGGAAAAATGGCTGACCAAGGACTCACCCTGAGTTAATGCCAGTAGTTGGAGCGCTGTATCATGGGTGAGTTGAGGTCCTAGAAAGACCTTTTTCAGCGTGCCCAGAAACAACGGAGCACTCTGCACCACATGATCATCACGCTCCCACAGCGGCGTAGCCCACTCCAACGCCCTGTCCGACAACAGCGAGACAATAAATCCCACCTTAGCCCGCTCTGTAGGAAAACGTGCAGCCAGGAGCTCGAGGTGGATAGAGCACTGACTCACGAATCCCCTACAAGTTTTGCAATCTCCAGAAAATTTTTCTGGCAACGGGAGGCGGGATAATGTCGGAACAGGGGTGGCAGTGGACAAGGTTGCTGCCGCCACGCCAGCAGCCTTTACAGCAACTGCGGTAACATCCACAGCTGAGGTTGAGTTCTCGAGAACCTTCAACCTACCCTCCAACTGCTGGATATACCGCAAAGATTGCTGAATGTCCGCCATACTAGCCAGACCTTGGCGCTAGTATTATGTTAAGGACTGGCGGAACGCACCATGTATAGATGGTACGAAACTAGGTGCGTTCGCAGTCCGAGGTCCACCGTGCAGGTAAAAGACCCTGCAGCTAGCAAGACGGACAATATGGCGGTACACTAAAGGATACACGCGTGGGTTAAACCTCACCCAGCGTGAAGAAAGCGATCCTGTAAATCCACAGGGCCGCAGTACCGCACTAGTGCGCGAGCAAGTGGTCAGCGGACTTAACCCCAGAAGGGATTGGAGCCCGATTAGACCCTTGCTGGCGTAACACCGCAACTGGGTGTGTAGAGAACTTTAAGAAGTATAAGTGCACAAGAGTGCGAGCGATGCCGCACTAACGGACGCCACTAACCACCCAGACTCGGGTAAGGAAAGCGCAAGGCAGGCGCACGGCGCCGTACTGGCAGGCACAGCTACAGGACGCTGAGATGTGTGTCTAGTGCTGTAGGCTAAGTCGGGCGCTAGGTAGCAGCCATACACCTTCCGCGAACAGACATTCAATAGGGAAGGGATTTCAAAGGACGACTTGCACTCACAACATACACACATCAACAATTGTTAGACAATACTAGCGCATGGCCGTGCGGTCATGCGCAGTTTATATAGGAGCAGCACAGGAAGTGGCCACAGCACTTTTGCCCTTCTAGGACCTGCCAAGAGGACCAATGGAATGTGCTGCAGAGCCTGAGCACATGACCCTCGATCTCCAACGGGAGACCTTACGCTGGGCATGCTCAGTACATGCAGACAAGGACTTAGTCCCAGAGAAGTCCGCTCGCTGCTGACCAGTACTGACTTTAATGGCAGAGACTGGAGAAGCAGCACTAACTCTCTGAACAGAGTGAGAATGAGCAAGACGCTGGGACCGACGTCCTTGCTGAGCAGGCTCCACTGCGGCTGGACAAGAATGGGAGACCGCAGCGGAAGTGGCTCGAGATTCCCCCAGTGCAGAAGCGGGAACTCGACCCCTAACACTCATCATATAAAACACTGCATGTACTGTATATTATTACAAGAACGTGCTCATTTCTATTGCTTTCCAGCTCCCACACTTACCAGTGCAGTGATGTGCTTGGTGTGAGAGTCATAATTGTTGTATCCTAAAGACTATTTAATGGAGATTAAAGAATTCAACTCCTCCAGAATACAGATATTTGCAATTTGTTCCCCTCGAATTGAGCATTAGGCTGCCAGTGGCAGTAACCGTATTACTGAACCATAAAATGCCAGCAAAAGTTTATTTCGCCTTCCCCGATTGCAAGCATCTTCTCTTTTCTGTACCCTGGGTTGGAACTTCCAGCTTGACCAGGCCTCTGACATTTCTTCGAGCCGTGCCATCGCGGAGCATTTGTCACTGATGTGCGTCCCCAGAAGTAATAACTAGTCCTTGGGCAACGCACGTTGTAATTTTCTGATGTCATGATGTGCCCCATAACTGTATGGTGTGCAGTGACATTAACGTCCTGGTCATACTGGGGGTCCCAGCCCCATTGTGAAATAGGCTGAAGAAGACAGACACGATTAATGAGGAACATTCACTTTGTGGCAAAAAAAGTTTGATTGTGAGAAAACATGAATATAAGCCACCATGTGTTTAATGCTACATAAAATATTCCCTCCTCTCAGTGTTGTGCATATTTTCCTGTATTGTATGGATTGACAGAGGCTCAGATGCACTGCTACATATGATTCAATGACTTCTTTATTAACTTCTTTCAAGGTGGGTAATGTAGAAGTTCCCATTAGAAGTCAGAGCAATAGTCTTAAAAAGTGCCCCGATAATAATGATGACAAAGGGCCATTGACTCACGAAGAGTTGACCTTCAGCGCTCAGGAGAGGAAAAACCCCCGGTGGTGGAAACCTCTAGGGAACCTTGGCTGAAGGAGTGCCTTTCCCTTAGGCTGTAGATGTTCATTGATGGGAACAGAGACCGAGCCTGGAATCTGTGTCATGGTGCAGCAGGTAACTCACTCGATTCGTGATTACATCTAGCTGCAGAAAATCCATCAAATGTTTTATCCACTGATGAGAACAGAGACCGAGCCCGGAATCTGTCTGGTGTGCAGTAGGTACCTCACTTAATATGTGAGTACATCTAGGTGCGTAAAGTCCAGAAAATGTCTTTCCAGTGGTTGAGGTCAGAGACCGAGCCTGGAATCTGCATTGTCTTGCAGTAGGAAACCCACTTGATCTGTGAGTGCGTCTAGCTGCAGAAAGTCCAGAAAATATCGTATCCAGTGGTTGAGGTCAGAGACCGAGCCCGGAATCTGCCTTCTCTTGCAGTAGGAAACCCTCTTGATCTGTGAGTGCATCTAGCTGCGGAAAGTCCAGAAAATGTCATATCCAGTGGTTGAGATCAGAGACCGAGCCCGGAATCTGTCTCGTCTTGCAGAAGGAAACCCACTTGATCTGTGAGTGTGTTTTGCTGCGGAAAGTCGAGAAAATGTTGTATCCAGTGGTTGAGATCAGAGACCGAGCCCGGAATCTGTCTCGTCTTGCAGAAGGAAACCCACTTGATCTGTGAGTGCGTCTAGCTGCGGAAAGTCCAGAAAATGTCGTATCCAGTGGTTGAGATCAGAGACCGAGCCCGGAATCTGTCTCGTCTTGCAGAAGGAAACCCACTTGATCTGTGAGTGCGTCTAGCTGCGGAAAGTCCAGTAAATGTCGTATCCAGTGGTTGAGGTCATAGACCGAGCCTGGAATCTGCCTCGTCTTGCTGAAGGAAACCCACTTGTTCTGTGAGTGCGTTTGGCTGCGGAAAGTCCAGAAAATGTCGTATCCAGTGGTTGAGGTCAGAGACCGAGCCCGGAATCTGCCTCGTCTTGCAGAAGGAAACCCACTTGATCTGTGAGTGCATCTAGCTGCGGAAAGCATAGAAAATGTCATATCCAGTGGTTGAGATCAGAGACCGAGCCCGGAATCTGTCTCGTCTTGCAGAAGGAAACCCACTTGATCTGTGAGTGCGTCTAGCTGCGGAAAGTCCAGTAAATGTCGTATCCAGTGGTTGAGATCAGAGATCGAGCCCGGAATCTGTCTCGTCTTGCAGAAGGAAACCCACTTGTTCTGTGAGTGCGTCTAGCTGCGGAAAGTCCAGAAAATGTCGTATCCAGTGGTTGAGATCAGAGTCCGAGCCCGGAATCTGTCTCGTCTTGCAGAAGGAAACCCACTTGTTCTGTGAGTGCGTCTAGCTGCGGAAAGTCCAGAAAATGTCGTATCCAGTGGTTGAGGTCAGAGACCGAGCCCGGAATCTGCCTCGTCTTGCAGAAGGAAACCCACTTGTTCTGTGAGTGCATCTAGCTGCGGAAAGTGTAGAAAATGTCATATCAAGTGGTTGAGATCAGAGACTGAGCCCGGAATCTGCCTCGTCTTGTTGTTGTAAAGTTGTCATCTCCAGCTGAATCCCATATTCCTTGTGGGAGCACAGCGAGACCCCGCTCTGCCTCACCTGGAAAATAGATGTTACAAAATCAGAAAGTCAATAAAGATGAATATATATCAATAGTGACAGATTATAATGAGTGGGGCAACAGAAGAAGTTTACATGTCATCCATTATCATTAGGCTATAATACAGTGCTATGTAATATATAGTGGCATTATTTCATCTCAATGTTCAGGTATGTTCTACACCTGATCCCTTCTGTGATAGGAATAGTACCCTGAATATTATTGTTTTTTCTTGTGTTATTAGATTACAGTTTTCTATGAATCTCTCCCTCATGGTACATATGGTACATATACAGCGCTCCACCCTGTTTCCTATAACTCCTGAAAAAGCTGTGATGGTGAAACCACTGTCAGGTTGATGTGATGGCTGGCATTTCTGGTACTACAGCATGTCTAAACGTACTTGGCACTGATGTGACTTTTTCTTCTGAGTTCTGTGCATTAATAAGGCTTAATATTGGTTATGGCACCTGGATGTAAATGTAATTGTTAATATTGAGCACTTTTTATCGTCCCATTAGCTTTTGTGAATTATTACATTTACATTTTACCCCAGTATTGCTGTATATGCATAATGTGATCATGATGAAATATTCATCTTATTGTTTATGCCATGATCACTGACAGTTCTTCATGTGATCGTCCATTTTTGTTATATATTGTGATTTATTAAAGATCATTTATATTGTATTCTATTTGTGATTCTAGAATGACAACAGCCATTCTCATGTAGTTTCATGGCTCACAGACTGATGATTTAGCTGCCTTAAGGAAAAAGAATGCTGTCAACGTTTAGGACGTTAGTGCCCAATTTCTAATTATTTATCCTATTGCTTGTTAATACTAAAATATAACATATATCATAAAAAATTCACAAGAGCCCTAAGGACTTACATTAGGTTTTGGCTGGCATAGTATGCCAGAAGTTCGTTACGGATAAACTCCATGGAGACTCTACATTTTTCCATGTCTTTGGCCAGGCCAAGATCGTCATCAAAATGTTCACGAGGCAGAGTAGTAGACGGAGGAGAACACAGAGGTAGTGGAGTAGTAGACAGAGGAGGACACAGAGGAGGTGGAATATGTTCTCTGTCCTCTTGTTCTGTAAACAAAAGTGATTAAAAGATTGGTAGATTTTAATTTATTCATTTGATGTAAGTTAGAAGTCCTGATGATATTTATGGTAGTAATTATTCTTCTTATCAATGTGAACGAGAAAGTAAACTTACTGTCAGAATAGATGACCACATCCTCGTCCAGGTCCATATTGATGATTATATAATCAGGACGAGGTGTAGAGATGTTGATGGTTTCGAGGACATCTCTATTTTCGGCCATAGGTCCACGAGGAGCATCGTCATTCCTGTTAGTTATTTCATCCTCTTGTTCTTCTGTAAGGTTCAACATTGAAATTATCATTAATAAAATAATAGTTTCTATCTGTTTGTTATTACCAAGCAGGTTTTAAAACCTCTAAATGGCACAGTACAGTATGAAAATAGAGGGACCAAACCATAAGTTACCTCTATGTATAGGGTTCATTCACCCACATGCTTCTTTTACAGATTTTTTTTTTATTATTAGACTGATTTGTTTTTATAAACACCTTTTATAAAACCCTGAGAACTTACTATAAGAGGAGATGATCACATCCTCATCCAGGTCCATATTGATGATCACATACCCAGGACCAGGGATGTTGGTCTTTTTGAGGACTTCTCTCTTTTCGGCCATCGGTCCATGAGGAGCATCATCATTTACATTCATTATTTCATCCTCTTGTTCTTCTGTAACACAGAACATTGAAATTAGAATTAATAAAGCTTCTATATAATTCTTAGATACATTAAGATTGTGCAGGTTTTATCATCTCTAAGTGGTTCAGTTATTAATTTAAATAGATGGACCCAGCCCCTAGAGTAACATTTTTGTAAGGATTTGGTGTGCGAAATGCTCCTTTTAGAGATTTTTATTATTAGGCAGTTTTTTTACTCTGTGAAATACATGTTTCAATGCATGTAATAAAAGCCTGATACTTACTGTCAAAGGAGATGATCTCATCATCATACGGGTCGATAGTGATTATGACATAATCAGGACCAGGCGTAGAGATGTTGGTCTTTTTGAGGACTTCTCTCTTTTCGGCCATCGGTCCATGAGGAGCATCATCATTTACATTCATGATTTCATCCTCTTGTTCTTCTGTAACGCAGAACATTGAAATTAGAATTAATAAATTAAAGCTTCTATATATTTCTTAGATACATTAAGATTGTGCATCATCTCTAAGTGGTACCGTTATTAATGGAAATAGATGGACCCAGCCCTCAGAGTAAAGTAACAGTTTTGTAAGGATTTGGTCTGCGACATGCTCCTTTTAGAGATTTTTGTTATTAGGCAGTTTTTTTTCTGTGAAATACATGTTTTAGTGCATGTAATAAAAGCCTGATACTTACTGTCAAAGGAGATGATCTCATCATCATACGGGTCAATAGTGATTATGACATAATCAGGACCAGGCGTAGAGATGTTGGTGTCTCTCTGTTCAGCCATGGGTCCATGAGGAGCATCATCAATTACAATTGGTATTTCATCCTCTTGTTCATCTGTAACACAAAACAATGAAATTAGCATAGTTAGAATACAAGATTTAAGATATTTCATAAAGAATTTTAATATTATACAACTTTTGTTACCTCTAAACTGTACTGTAAAGTTTAAAGATTGAGGGACCCAACCACAAGCGTTGACTCGATTTATAGGGTTTAATTACCTACATGCTTCTTTAAGAGACTTTTTTTATTAGGTAGTTTTTTTTTCTGTGAAATACATGTTATAGTACACGTAATAAAAGCCTAAAACTTACTGTCAGAGGTGATGATCACATCCTCATATGGGTCTATATCAGTCACGACATAATGGGGGCCAGGCGAAGAGATGTTGGTGTCTTTGTGGACATCTCTCGGTTCAGCCATGGGTCCATGAGGAGCATCATCAATTACAATTGGTATTTCATCCTCTTGTTCTTCTGTAACACAAAACAATGAAATTAGCATAGTTAGAATATAAGATTTTAAATATTTCATAAAGATTATTAATATTATGTAAGTTTTTTAACCTGCAAGCGTACTGTAAAGTTTAGAGATTGAAGGACCCAATCACCAGTGTGAATTTGATTTATAGGGTTTAATTACCTACATGCTTCTTTTAGAGTTTTTTTTATTAGGTAGTTTTTTTTCTGTGAAATACATGTTATAGTACATGTAATAAAAGCCTAAAACTTACTGTCAGAGGAGATGATCACATCCTCATATGGGTCGATATCAGTCACGACATAATGGGGGCCAGGCGAGGAGATGTTGGTGTCTTTGTGGACATCTCTCGGTTCAGCCATGGGTCCATGAGGAGCATCATCATGTATGATGGGTCCATGAGGAGCATCATCATGTATAATAGTTGTTTCATCCTCATGTTCTCCTGTAACAAAGAACATTGAAATCATTTCAAAAGGAAAAACCTCTATATTTCTTCTAGATTGTTTCTTCTATCTCTATGGTACAGTCACATACAAGATCTATTAAGAGATTATTTTTACTTTATAAATTTGCTTTTTTCTTTTTATAGATTTCATGTAATGAAAGAGACGACTCAGATGTCACTAGAGTAATTCTCCGGCTTTACAATGTGGACTGCGTCCATGTAATATAAAAGCCACCAAGAAGTATTTGTCTGTACAGAGATATTCCTGTGAGGTCGGTGACGGCCGCACTTACCGCTAGGAGCAGCCCTACTCTCTATATCTGCATCCACGCCATCTTGTCTTGTATCTTCTCTACAGAAATTCTTCTTCTTTAGATGTCTGTACAATGATGAACAGAAGTGACATTACACAGTAATCCATCTCTACATTCTGCACAGTGCTATGATGAGATATATTGTCCTCCATCTATTTTATCGGTCCCTTTCTGCAGTCATTTCCGGAATACAGAATCGTCCATTGTGCTCCCGGCAGGTCAGACCCAGTTTAGGAGCCGCTAGGCGTCTACACGAGGTTGTACCCGACACTGACTCGTGTGATGACCTGAAGATGTGAGATTTCTTATACAGACCCCCAAGTCGCCCAGAAATCATTATGAGACTTACCCAAATATGATGGCACAGATGACACCAGAGAGGAATCCAGAGAAGAAGCAGACGGCAGCAGGAATATTAAACATACTATAGTGATCTAAGGGAGAAAAGATGAAGATCACATGAGAAGACTCCGAACATCACCAGTCACATATGAAGAATCCTCCATGACAGGATCATCTGACCAATGCCTCCATATTGGGTGGATATCCGGTAAAGCTCTTACCTGCAGGGATCACGGCCCTGGGATCACGGGGGCGGGTGTTGTTAGGAGCGCCCTCCACAGGTGCTAATAGCACACTCACCAATAGAAGAACTCGAAACAGCATTTTAGCCCGGAGGAAAATATCGCTTCTTGTGTAGTCCACAGTCAGCCTCTCCAGACAAAGGCTTGTTCCGGAGCGTCCCTCCTTATAGCCACAGTCAGGACATCACAATGGTGGTCACACTGTGACATCACGAGGAGCGGAACACGAGTGATGTCACATCGGGCCAGATACCGGTCACCACTGAGGAAGAGGCCGCTCCGTCCATCGTTATGTGTCTCCTCATATTACTGATATAATAAAACATTACACAGGATTCCTGCTGGAAAATGGCCGTCATCAGGACAAGTCGTAAATGCAAGAGGCCGGAATTTACTGGAGAGCTGACAGCTCAGAGGATTTTCTGATCGCTCCTGATTACACAGATAATATGTCCCGTGTATTCAGGACAAACCTTTTCTTAGGCCTCATTCTCTCTGATGCGGATAAATAAATAAAGAAAAAGTATCTAAAATCATCATGAAAAAATGAGAAAAATCCAATAGTTTTTTGTCTGGCGGACATGTGAAGCAACATGGAGATGAGTGTGATAAAAGGAAAAGGTTGATGACAGCAGACAATAGCTTAAGAATATTGAAAGTGATATAATTAATAAATGGCTGATAACAGCAGACAATAGCACATGATAATTGTTTGCACGTGGAATTATGCTGAGGACAGAGAACCATTGCTCAGGATAATTGGGAACTAACATGGAAACAGGCTGATAATACCCTGAAGTTTTGGATAACAATACTAGTATGTTTAATATATGTGCTAGAATACGTGAACTGTTGCGCTGTCTCCTGCAGAGATCTGCACTGTTTTATACATCTCAATTTGCTTCTTTAAGAAGGATGATTCAGGATTTCATACACCATAGAGTAGTTTATATATCATAGTTTTTTTTTAATGTTGAAATAAAATCTGTGATAACCACGGATGCTGATCAACCCCATACCTCTCAAGATGTTGTTGATGTTCAGATCAGGGGACTGTGAGGGCCATTGTAAAACCTTCAACTCGCACCTTTTGAGGTCGTCTATTGTAGATTTTGGCGTGTCATCCTCTTCTTCTCTTCACTTTCAGCTGTTTTACAGATGGTGTTATGTCTGTATTAAGAACTTTTTGAAATTTCATTAAATCCATTCTTCCCTCGACCCGTGAAATCTTTCCTGTGCCATTGGCTGCAACACAACCCTAAAGCATGATTGATCCACCACCATGCTTAATGGTGGGCGAGATGTTATTTTCCTGAAATTCTGTGCCCTTTTTTTCGCCACACAGATTTTTGATCATGGTCACGATTCTGATGTTAGATATCCCGGGACCAGGAGATCCTTCCCTGCCCTTCAGGCTATAGGTGCCCTAGCTACCCCTGTTCCCTTGCTTACTTCTAATGGTGAAGATGTCGGGGCCATGCACTTGCTGAGCTCCTGAATCTCCCCTCAGTCTGTTCTCTTCCCCGCCCAGGAAAGAGGGGATATTAACAAAAATCCCAATATCATAATGCTGGTCTGGGCTACAACACATAAACATAAGGTGTCCCCAGATCCATCAAACAAACTCCTTAACAAGCATATTTATAGGCAGGAGAAGAAAGGAGCATACAATATAAGTAATTTTATAAACAAGTGTCTTTATTAATAAAAAAAATGCTAAAAATAGTAAGACAATTACATATGAGGTGTAATCCAGTCAGGCACGGGGGGAGGACCACCCCCTGCAACCCCCATATATATATACAGGTAACAACCAAGGGGGGAGAAAAAGTCCCCACATACAAATAAACTGGAAGACAAAGCCCACATATACCTAAAAGAGTGCCATGGCCACCATAGGGCTGAACTAATGGTAATGTGTGATGTATAATAGAGTGACAAGTGCCGTGGCTAGGCTTACCATAGAGGGGTGCAGGAGGAGAGTCCCACCGGAAAAGAAAAACGCCCCGACGCGCGTTTCGCGGCTCTAAAGCGCCGCTTTCCCAAGGGGATAGCGGTCCACCGGTGTAGGACCTGCTAATAAACCCCCCGACCCCGATCACGTGTGCGGCGACAGCCAATCCGCGCGGCATTGACGGCGCATGCGCACTGCGGCGGGCGGGTCAGGAGCGGGGGCAGGGCGTCAGGCCGAGTGCGCAGGCGCCGGAAAAAGATCCGGAGACTGCGCACAAGGCACCGAGACGCCCCGCCCACACACCGGAGCCACCCGCACACAGCGCGATGCGCACAGCCGCATCGATCGCTGAATAAGGGGAGGGATATAACCCCTAACTACCAACGAGCAGTATGTATGCATAAGCAATATATACAAAGCGATAGGGAAGCAAAGTGTCATCTATTAGATAAATAGGGGGAGCAAAAACAGTCCACCACATATAAACTAAGAGTATGTATGTATACACAGTATGTGTGCTGATATGCGATTATATGTAAGATCAGTCCGCACATACAATGATGTCAGCAATGTGTATACAAATACTGACAAATGGCACCAACATCCTATATGCCCACACATTACTGTCCAAAACCCATACCCCCAATATGGACAATCCCAGTATTCCCTGATAACTGTAAAGGGGAGAAGGAGGGGGAAGGGAACAGCAATGCATGACATAAGAGTAATATGGGCAAAGCCCGTACAAATGAATATGAGCCAAAGCGGTATATACAGTATAGCATAAAAACATAATACACATAGTATATACAGACAACCACAACATGTACATATACGTCTGTGCACATAGTCCATATGGCGTCCAAAGATAACGAATGATGACACCATGCTGACCCTCATTAACGTTAGCGGATGGCAGATATATGTAGAATCTTCACCTCACACGAGGCCGGAATCAAAAGAGGGGGGGGGGGGGGAAGCCAATATGCAAGAGACATTACTATAGAAAAAGACAAAAAGTTTGAATCAGAAAAGAAAAAATAAAACATTAAAAGGATAAAAACAAAGCAAGAGATCCGGAAGGACAATGATGAGACACGACGGAGGCTCATATTCGACTACGCTAGAGATAAGGATCGAAGCTCAAAGACTCATTGAGACCCCTGGGCGTCAAAGTGTCAAGCAGAACAATCCACTTGGACTCGATCTGTGCGAGTCGTTTCCTATAGTCACCACCTCTAATGCCGAGTTTCTGTTTGGTGTGTTTGTGGAACCTCTCGGCAGTGTGGACTCTGTGGCATGTGTTAGGACAGGCTCAGTGCCTTTAGAATTCCAGCTTAAGCAGAGAGGAGCTTGTGTATTTGTAGTCAGGGCAGGCGCTAGTGCCTTTAGAATACCGGCCCCTCCGGTGAGGAGTTCTGTGTGTATGGAGTTCACTACCGATTCCCTTGCCTCAGATTAAAAGAACTCCTGTGAAGTCAACAGGGTTCGCGTTGGCGTCTATACACTCTGCTACTGTGTGCCAATAACACAGCTCTGCCGCCGAGCTTTTTCGGTTGCTGTGTGCGATTGGCACAGCCATGTGCTACTCCACTGAGTGACGTTAATGGAGCGCCCCCGTTAGGGCAATTGGGTACTCGGAGCAGGGCCCTTCGGTTCTCAGGGGGGATGTCACGGTGGCTGACCTGGTCCGTGGCCCTGGGGACGTCCGTTGATAAAAGGGGGAAAGGTCTTTGAAGGGGAAATGTTCGTGACGCCACCTGTGGTATTCGGTCAGGGCGACCAACGCTGCTTAGGGGTCTGCTGGGGTGATGGAATGGCAGCTAGATGGTATACCTTCCCACAGGTGAAGTGTATCCCCAGGGCTTCCCAAAGTGTAGATGGTGGATGGTGTGAGGCGCAGTGAAGAACGAGGACACAAGGCTGCAGTCTCTTTTCCTTTTTACTGAAGGTTCAGCATCCACAGTCCAGAGCACCAGATCACAGGGCAGGCAGAGTCCGGCCGGTCCGAAGGCAAATCCAGAGTCCCCTTATCCAGGTGGAAATCAGTAGCCTTCCTCTAGCGCCTGAGTGTTGTAGTACCTCCCTGCTGTGCGTCTTGGTAAGGTCCTCACAACTGTTGTAGATGTTCTAGATGTTATGTCTCTTTCACTCTCTGTCCCCCTGATGGATAGGATTGGACAAACCCGTATGACTGATGGTCTGAGGCTTTTAACAGGGACACTATGACGCCCCGGCCCCCACAGTTGCCACCGTGCCTCCTGGGTATAAGGTTGGGCAACTAATATGGAACTAGCTGTCCTGCCGGTCTCTGGAACACTCCCTCAGTGTTCCGGCTACCGGATTCTGCACATCAGAAAGGAGGCAGCCTTTTACAGGGCAGAACTCCTTCTGGTTTCCTCTCCTTTTGCTATGACTTCGTTTCTCACTCTCAGCAACGCAATTCCCTTCAAAGTCTCTTTCTTTGGATGCTGCCGCATTGGTAAGCAGGTGCAGCTCCATGTCCTTCTGTCTAGGCCTCGGACAGGATCCCACACCTGTCCGGGACCCACTACCTGAGTGGAGCTCAGATAGCAGCTTAAAGAGTGTAGCCCAGCCAGTGTCCGCCAGACTGGTGCTGCCTGGGTGAAACCCAGCTCGCTTCTCCCCACTTCCTGTCCAGCCCACCAGTTTTACCTGACTGTGAGGAGTGCCCTAATAGATAGGAGCATGGCTCCCCCTGGCAGACTGAAGTGTGAAGTGTGTTGTGTGGTTTGAGATACCTGGTAAAGTGATCTCCTTTATTGCCTTCAGGTGTAACATTACTCCCCCTGGTGGAAGAATGACATTACTGCAACGACCAGGACCCTGGGGCGCTGCGTTAACTCAGTGCCAGTCTCTTAAGCTCGCTGCAAGTCTCGCCATTGTACTTTTAGCTGCAGAGTACCATCTCTGCACGGTGGACCCCGGGTGGCAAAAGCACTTCATTATTATAATTTATTTAGTGTGTTCCGCCCACCAGAACACCCTCCTACACGTCTCTTCCAAGGGATATTGGGGTGCATCCAAATTTTGAGCAGGCCTTGCATTCACTGCATAGGCAATCTTTCTGGGAGTAAAAAAAATCATGATAATGGGAACTTTGGTTTCCTGTGGCCATCCAGTACATTGGTTCAAAGGGTTATTGGGGTGCGTGTAACTTTGGGGCAGGGCAGGCCTTGCATTCATTGCATAGGCTAAGAGTATAGCAGTACCACATAAATAAGAATGTGGCCGTCCAGTACACCTGTTCAATGGGTTATTGAGGTGCGTCCAAATTTTTGGGTAAACCTTGCATTCAATGCATAGGCAATAACAGTATAGGAGACGCACTGTTTAATATGAGAACAACAAAGCATAGCCGGCTGATGGCTCTCTAAGAATAGTGAGAACCAACTGCTGTCCCTTTAAGAATATTACAGTCCGCCTGATGGCCCGCCTCCTTTAACAGCCCCTCCTTCATTAATGACACAAGATGGGTTTGCTTATGTGTCACACACCACATGGCCAGATAGGGGTGTTACATGTTACACTGACATTTCCCAGTGAATGCATTTGCAGTGGTTGAAAGCAATGTTAAAGTTGAAAAACGCATCAAAAACGCTACGTGTGAACTTAGCCCAACTGGTGGAGGAATATTTTTGTTTTGGGTTATTTATTTTGCCTTACATACAAATCATTACCCTGAAAAGGATGTTCCTGAACATATTTCCCAGCAAAATCCATATTGGTTTCTTTTTTTTATGTTTTATTGTTTGCCTGTAAAAGTGGGGTAAGACTCTGACAACATTGGTCATAGCTGTGACCTAGAAGTCAGAAATGCTTCTAGGGGTCTTCCCCATGATGTTTCCATGTCATTTGAGCAGTGTTCCCATCGATTTCAGACATTTATAGACCCTAAAAAGACCTCCCCGGGGGGTCGCAGCAAAAATGCTCGGGTCTCCCATAGACGTACATTGGGCTTGTTGCTCGGGTCGAGTACCGGAGTATTCCAATCTGCTCGACCCGACCAACGAGCACCCGAGCATTTTAGTGCTCGCTCATCATTACTCACTGTAAAAGAATTGCAGATAAGAGTAGAATTATTGTAGAATATAGAAGGGATTTTAACCAGCCCTGAAAAAAATATTTTCTTGTCCTTGGCAGCAACAAACTGTAGAGCAGCAAGGCTTAGAGCTGATAAATAGTGATGAGCTTGTCACTACTCGTTACTCACTCGAGCATCAGTGTGCTCGGGATACTCGTTACTCAGCGATTATTTTTTGAATGCTCGAGCGGGAACTCGAGTCCCAGCCCCGCATATTTGGTGTTTTTAGACAGCCAGTGAACAGGTGGGGATTGCCTGCCAGTCACTGTAATGCGGTAGCCATCTTGGTTGTGGCATTACTGTGATTGACTGGCCGCGTATCTTCATCAGGTCTATATAAGACACGTGACGCCATGTTCAGCACACTGTACCCCGACACAGGAAGCGTAGGGAGAAGTGCTGGTGAGAGAGGGACAGAATTGTAGCTGTGTGTTAGTCAGGGATCCAACCACATTTATATTTCTATGAAGTACAACAACAGCCCTTCTTAGGGCTAATGATAATTAGTGATGAGCGATTTTGTTTTCGGAAAACGATCTCCAAATATAAATTCGCCACGAATATGGCACATTCGGATTGATGATCAGAAACCCGAGTAAAATGTTATAAAATCTGTAAAAATCGGTAAGAATTCGGTAAACGTGTGGGAAAATATTTGCGTTGCCACAAAAATATTTTCCGTACTTTAGCAACAATGATGGTGGTGTTTCATGAGAGTTTGGCACGTGTTTGATGAGGGGACGGGGTTTACACAGCTCAGAGGCGCGGCGCTCTGGGAAGCAGCAGTCTTTTTATTTTTCCCTATCTTTTTCTGTTCACATTGTGGTTAGCCAATCAGGGCACATGACACACCCACAATGTCCTGACACTACGGCTTGTGTCATTGGCTGCTGAAATCACATGTCCCTATCCATATAAATAGCGGACATCTTGTTTTAGTGCCATTTTGACACTGTAACAGCAAGATTTTAGCTAGCTAGTTAGCCGGTTGTATATCAGTCAGATAGTGTAAGTAGATAGTGTCCAGTGGGGCTGTAAAATTTACCTTCCGGAATTATTTCTTTTTGGCTCATTACTGAGGTCCACAGACAAACCCAGGGCACATGTTGTGCACTGCTTCTATTATGATCTATGCACGAGTATAGCATTCTAATTCACATGTAGCTAGTGAAAAAATATTAAACAGCCTGCTGTATCCCACCTTGTCATTTAGTGCTGTGGTGATATAAAACTGTCTGCAGACCTAAAGCACATTAAGAAAAAAATTATAAGTTTTTCTGTTGCTAAATGTGAAACAGCCTGCTGTATCCCACGTTGTCAATGAACCTGTCTGTAGACCAATGTTTGGGATGCAAAAACCCAAAAATAACATTAGCTGAAATAATGGACTCTGAAAACTAGCGGTGTGGCTGTTTCAAGATGCACAATAAGGAGATACTTGAAGAAAAATGGGCTGCATGGCCGAAAGCCATTACTATGCAATTGCCACAAAGTATCTCGCCACAATACACGAAACAGCATAGAGACAAGCCTCAAAACTTCCGGAACCAGGTAATTGGGAGTGATGAGACCAAAATTTAACTTTTTGGCCACAACCATAAATGATACATTTGGAGAGAGGTCAACAAGACCTATAATGAGAGGAACACCATTCCTACTGTAAAGCACGGAGGTGTATCTACGATGTTTTGGGGATGTGTGAGCTACAAATGCACAGGAAACTTGGTCAAAGTTGAAGGAAAGATGAATGCAGTACGTTATCAGCAAATACTGGAGGCAAATTTGCATTCATCAGCCTGGAAGCGGTGCATGGGACGTACTTGGATGTTCCATCATGGCAACAATCCAAACCACAAGGTCAAGTCGACCTGTCAATGGCTACAACAAAACAAATTGAAGGTTCAGTCTCCTGACCTCACTATCATTGAGCCACTCTGGGGAGATCTCAAGCGCACAGTTCATGCTATACAGCCCAGAAATTTACAGCAACTGGAGGCTTTTCGCCAAGAAGAGTGGGCATCTTTACCATCTGAGAAAATAAAGAACCTCATCCACAACTACCACAAAAGACTTCAATCTGTCATTTTTGCTTGAGGGGACAATACACGGTATTAAGAAATGTGGTATATGAACTTTGGATCAGGGTCATTTGAATGTTTCGGGTTGTCATTATGATTTCAAATGAGAAAACACAGTAGTATGACAATAGATGGCTTCATCCAAACACTAACAATGAGTGGAGAAAAAGTTTTGGTGTTATCATTTATATTCTCTGTAAAAAGGCCAAGAAGGCAAAAACTCAGCCGGGTATGTAAACTTTTGAGCTCACACATATAGTGCCGCGGTTGTGCATCAAAAGCATATAGCCAGACTTGCTTGGATCTCAATTTCATGGCTATATTGATGCTGCAGTCTTATACGTCCATCTCAATTGGACAAATTTGCCAGACATTGTAATACTGCATTTTATTTTAGCACACACTTTTTATGCAGCATTTAGCATGCTACAGATGGGCCTCAAAACTCTCCAAAAATAAATTGTTTAAAAAATCGCATTGCTATATATATACTGCAGTCTGATACGTCCGTCTGAGGTGTGCAGATTTGCCTGCCATTGTAATACAGCCTTTTTTTAAGCTGTGACATTTTATAAAGCATTAATAGTGCTAGAGTGAGCCTCAAAAGCCCCCCGCAAAAAAAATCTTTGTTAAAAAATCACATTGCTATATTGATAGTGCAGTCTTATGCCACGTAAAAATAAGTAGCAGCCGACAGTACTTCAATGCAGGGGTCCACATTCCAGTCCAATAGCCCAATTGGAAAGAAAACACAGTCCAGTACAAAAAAGGAACAGCATCCCATCCAGGTGATGAAAGATTAAAAGAGCTTTATTCTGCCATGATGCAACGTTTCGACCATTATAGGTTTTTATCAAGCTTTATAAAGACCTATTATGGTCGAAACGTTGCATCATGGCAGAATAAAGCTCTTTTAATCTTTCATCACCTGGATGGGATGCTGTTCCTTTTTTGTACTGGACTGCAGTCTTATACATCCATCTTAAAGGGAACCTGTCACCTGAATTTGGCGGGACTGGTTTTGGGTCATATGGGCGGAGTTTTGGGGTGTTTGATTCACCCTTTCCTTACCCGCTGGCTGCATGCTGGCTGCAATATTGGATTGAAGTTCATTCTCTGTCCTCCATAGTACACGCCTGCACAAGGCAAGAGTGCCGTGCACAGGCATGTACTATGGAGGACAGAGAATGAACTTCAATCCAATATTGCAGCCAGCATGCAGCCAGCGGGTAAGGAAAGGGTGAATCAAACACCCGAAATCTCCGCCCATATGACCCAAAACCAGTCCCGCCAAATTCAGGTGACAGAGTCCCTTTAAGTCGAAACATTTTGCTGGCAATATAATACTGCAACTTTTTTCAACACTGAAATGTTATGCTGCATTTATTGTAAAAGAGTTGAGCCTCAAAACACACTAAAAAAAATTTGGTTTCAAATAGCATTGCTATATTGATACTCTACTGTTATACATCCATCTGTACTGGACAAATTTTGCTGGCATTGTAATACTGCCTGCAATGTTTTCTTAACAGGGACATATCATACGTAATTTAAAATGAGCAAGGCACATGGAAAGCGATGTGGAAGTGGACGTGATGCTGATGGTGAGCGCAAAGGCTGAGGACATGGGCAAGGGGAAACTGTGCCTGCTGCTGGAGCACAACAAACAAACATCATTTCAATCTAGCTTCCGGTCTCACTTTGTAGGGATGCGCTGAACACCACTCTTGAAACCAGACCAGTGTGAAAATGTTGGATGAATATCAGATAATGCTTCCAGTCACTTTGCCAGCACCACCCTGTCTGCCGCATGGTCAAGTCTAAGTAGCCATGATTCTGGACCCCACAATCCTCTCCCTGATCCTCCTTCCTTCCACCATGCCAAGTGCCCAGAAACAAGTGATCCCACACTTGGACACTCAGAAGAGCTGTTCACATTTCCATTATAGATTTTGGCCTCTCGCCCTGTCCATTCCAACATAGACATGGGGACATTGCATGTAACAATGCTCAAATATTTGAGCAGCCACGTGTTAGGGCTAGCGGAACGCACCAAATAATAAGATAGGTAGAATAAGGTGCGTTCGCAGCCCGGGGTCCACTGTGCAGAGATGGAACCTGCTGCCAAGTAATGATGGACTATATGGCGGTACAATGTGAATACACACGGGTTAACTTCACCCTGTGTGAAGGAAGCGAACCCTGTTAAGTCACAGGGCCACGGTACCGCACACAAGAGCACAAGCAAGGAGTCTCCGAGCTCAGTCCTAAGACTTGGGATCTGAGTCTGTGAAGACTACTTGCGGTCGACACCGCAACTTGGGTGTCAGCGTAACCAAAAAAATAACAAAGGTATGCACGAGAGTGCGTGCGGTGCCACACTGGCGGACACCACTAACCGCCCAGACTTGGGTCAGGAAAGCGCTGTG
Source organism: Ranitomeya imitator (assembly GCF_032444005.1). NCBI lineage: Eukaryota > Metazoa > Chordata > Amphibia > Anura > Dendrobatidae > Ranitomeya > Ranitomeya imitator. The sequence goes on from NC_091284.1 coordinate 24,868,418, forward strand.
AAAGCGCACGGCGCCGCACTGGCAGACACAGCAACTAGACGCTGTATTAGTGTGTAACGTGCTGTAGGATAAGTTGGGCGCTAGATAGCAATCATACACCTTCCGAGAACAGTCATCCAATAGGGAGGGTTATTTAAAGAGCGACTTTCACTCACAACACACACACGTTTACAAATGCACACTAGCGCATGGCCGTGCAGCCATGCGAGCCTTAAATAGCTGCAGCAAGTATAGGAACTTTCAAAGAAGGACCAATGGAATTGCTGCAGTACCTGAGCATGTGACCCTAGAGCTCCACTGAGAGATCTTGCCCTGGGCATGCTCAGTGTGCAAAGCAGAACTTAGTCCTAGTACCTACAGGACCTTCCGTGAGAAGGACCAATGGAAGTCTCTGCAGTACCTGAGCATGTGACCCTAGATATCCACTGAGAGATCTTGCCCTGGGCATGCTCAGTGTGTGCAAAGTAGGACTTAGTCTCAGAAGCATCTGCTCGCCGCTGCACAGCACTGGCTTCAATGGCAGAAGCTGGAAAAGCAGCAGCAACCCTATGCACAGAGTGAGACTGAGCAAGACGCTGGGACCGACATCTCCACTGAGCAGACTCCACTGCGGCTGGAGAAGAATGGGAGACCGCAGCAGAGATGGTTCGAGATTTCCCCTGTGCAGAGGCGGGAACTCGACAACTAACACCATGCACATAAGAAGGAGACATTGGGAAAATTCAATCACTGTCGCAAGAGCTGGGTGATGATGAGACACAATTTCCAGAGAGTCATATTGTTACGTCAGGTGGAGGATCAGGTTGAGAAAGTGGAAGACAATGTGGTGGACAATGAAATCACTGACTGGGAAGGTGAAATGCAGAGCGAGGACAGCAGCACACAGGGGCAGGGATTTGCAGTACCACAGCAAGCAGGAAGGGGCAGTGGGGTGGCCAGCGACACAATGCAGGCAACTGATTCCCAGAGCACCAACACGGGTGAATTTGCTAAGCCATGGTTTAGGTGTTCATGAGTATAGTGCTTTGGAGAACTATGGACGGTACATTATACTATATGGAGGACTATAGAGAGTGTATTATGCTGTATGGAGGACTATGGGATGCAATATACTGTTTGGAGAACTTTGGTATGTTTACTATGTGTAGTACTATGAGGAGCTCATTATAGTGTACTGAAGGCTCTGGAGAGTGCATTATGCTATATGGAGGACTGTTGTGAGTTCTGTTTTTGGGCTCCCTCTGGTGGTTACTGATGGTACTGGGTGATTTGTGTTCTGCTGTCTCTGGTGTCCACCTGTTCTATTAGGATTTGGGAGTTTCCTATTTAAGCGGGCTTTCTTGTCATTTCCCCGCCGGCTATCAAGGTTATCAGAGTGTTTTGTTACCTCAGCTTCTGGCTTCAGTAATCTTCAGGACAAGCTAAGTTTTGATTTTCTTGTTCCACGTTTTGCTTTATTTTTGTCTTGTCCAGCTTGCATATAATTGTCTCTTTGCTGCTGGTTGCTTTAGTGGGCTGTAATTGCTCCTCATGTTCCATGAGTTGGAACATGAGTTCAAGTAATTACAGGATGGTTTTTTGAAGGGTTTTTTGCTGACCGCGCAGTTTACTTTTGTATCCTCTGCTATCTAGTTTTAGCGGGCCTCATTTTGCTGAATCTGTTTTCATACTGTGTATGTGCCTTCCTCTCATTTCACCGTCATTATATGTGGGGGGCTGCTATTTCTGTGGGGTATTTCTCTGGAGGCAAGAGAGGTCTGTGTTTCTTCTAATAGGGGAAGTTAGATCTTCGGCTGGTGCGAGACGTCTAGGATCAACGTAGGCACGTTCCCCGGCTATTGTTATTTGTGTGTTCAGGTTTAGGGTCGCGGTCAGCTCAGGTTCCATCACCCTAGAGCTCGTTGGTGCTTGTCCTTTTGTGATTCCCTGCCATTGGAATCATGACAGTATAGCCGGCCAAAATGTTTGGGCTGAAGTAGGAGGAAAAGTAGTCTGAGGAAGTTTTGTTTTTATTTCTCTCCTCTGAGGTTGCTGCCTAGCCTTAATTGCAGCCAGGCTGATTTTTTTTTCCTCCTCTTAATCCTTGAATGGCTCTGACCTTAGCTGTTTATCATGGACGTCCAGAGTTTAGCTTCCAGCTTGAATAATCTTGCTGCTAAGGTTCAAAATATACAAGATTTTGTTGTACATGCTCCTATGTCTGAACCTAGAATTCCTATTCCAGAGTTCTTTGCTGGAGATAGATCTAGTTTTCTGAATTTTAGGAACAATTGCAAGCTGTTCCTTTCTTTGAAATCTCGCTCTTCTGGAGACCCTGCTCAGCAGGTTAAGATTATTATATCTTTCCTGCGGGGTGACCCTCAAAATTGGGCATTTGCATTGGCACCAGGGGATCCTGCGTTGCTTAATGTGGATGCGTTTTTTCTGGCATTGGGTTTGCTCTATGAGGAACCTAACCAGGAGATTCAGGCTGAAAAAGCTTTATTAGCTCTCTCTCAGGGGCAAGATGAAGCAGAAATATATTGTCAAAAATTTCGGAAATGGTCAGTGCTTACTCAGTGGAATGAGTGCGCCCTGGCTGCAAAGTTCAGAGATGGCCTTTCTGAGGCCATTAAAGATGTTATGGTGGGGTTCCCTGCGCCTACGGGTCTGAATGAGTCTATGACTATGGCTATTCAGATTGATCGGCGTTTACGGGAGCGCAAACCTGTGCACCATTTGGCGGTGTCTTCTGAACAGGCACTTGAGACAATGCAATGTGATAGAGTTCAGTCTAGAAGTGAACGGCAAAACTATAGGCGGAAAAATGGGTTGTGCTTTTATTGTGGTGATTCAGCTCATGTTATATCAGCATGCTCTAAACGCACAAAAAAGGTTGATAAGTTTGTTGCCATTAGTACGTTACAGTCTAAGTTCATTCTGTCTGTGACTCTGATTTGCTCATTATCATCCATTTCCGTCGATGCCTATGTAGATTCAGGCGCTGTCCTGAGTCTTATGGATTGGTCATTTGCCAAGCGATGTGGGTTTAGTCTTGAGCCTCTGGAAGTCCCTATTCCTTTGAAGGGAATTGACTCTACACCTTTAGCTATGAATAAACCTCAGTACTGGACACAAGTGACCATGCGTATGACTCCCGTTCATCAGGAGGTGATTCGCTTCCTGGTATTGTATAATTTACATGATGTTCTAGTACTTGGTCTGCCATGGTTACAAACTCATAATCCAGTCCTTGACTGGAAAACAATGTCTGTGTTAAGCTGGGGATGTCAGGGGGTTCATGATGATGCACCTCCGATTTCTATCGCTTCATCTACTCCTTCTGAGGTTCCTGTATTTTTGTCTGATTATCGGGATGTTTTTGAGGAGCCTAAGCTCAGTTCGCTTCCTCCTCACAGGGATTGCGATTGTGCTATAGATTTAATTCCTGGTTGTAAATTTCCTAAAGGTCGTTTGTTCAATCTGTCAGTGCCAGAGCATACTGCTATGCGGGATTATGTTAAGGAGTCCTTGGAAAAGGGACATATCCGTCCATCTTCGTCCCCTTTGGGAGCAGGTTTTTTTTTCATGGCCAAAAAAGATGGGTCCTTGAGGCCTTGTATAGATTATCGTCTTTTGAATAAGATTACCGTAAAATATCAGTATCCTTTGCCTTTGTTGACTGATTTGTTTGCTCGCATTAAGGGGGCTAAATGGTTCACTAAGATTGATCTTCGGGGTGCGTATAATCTTATACGAATAAAGCAAGGTGATGAGTGGAAAACCGCATTTAATACGCCTGAGGGCCATTTTGAGTATTTGGTAATGCCTTTCGGACTTTCTAATGCTCCTTCAGTCTTCCAGTTCTTTATGCACGATATTTTCCGTGAATATCTGGATAAATTTATGATTGTGTATTTGGATGATATTTTGTTTTTTTCTGATGACTGGGAGTCTCATGTTCAGCAGGTCAGGAAGGTGTTTCAGGTCCTGCGGGCTAATTCCTTGTTTGTAAAGGGCTCAAAGTGTCTCTTTGGAGTCCAGAAGATTTCTTTCTTGGGGTATATTTTTTCCCCTTCTACTATTGAGATGGATCCCGTCAAGGTTCGGGCTATTTGTGACTGGACGCAGCCTGCATCTCTTAAGAGTCTGCAGAAGTTCTTAGGCTTTGCTAATTTCTATCGTCGTTTTATAACTAATTTTTCTAGTGTTGTTAAGCCTTTGACGGATTTGACTAAGAAGGGTGCTGATGTTGCTGATTGGTCTCCTGCGGCTGTGGAGGCCTTTCGGGAACTTAAACGCCGGTTTTCTTCTGCTCCTGTGTTGCGTCAGCCTGATGTTTCGCTTCCTTTCCAAGTTGAGGTTGATGCTTCCGAGATTGGAGCGGGGGCGGTTTTGTCACAGAGAAGCTCCGATTGCTCGGTGATGAAGCCATGTGCGTTCTTTTCTAGAAAGTTTTCGCCCGCTGAGCGGAATTATGATGTGGGTAATCGGGAACTTTTGGCCATGAAGTGGGCATTTGAGGAGTGGCGTCATTGGCTGGAGGGTGCTAGACATCGTGTGGTGGTCTTGACTGATCACAAAAATCTGATTTACCTTGAGTCTGCCAGGCGTCTGAATCCTAGACAGGCTCGTTGGTCACTGTTTTTCTCTCGTTTCAATTTTGTGGTTTCATACCTGCCAGGTTCAAAGAATGTGAAGGCGGATGCTCTTTCTAGGAGTTTTGTGCCTGACTCCCCTGGAAATTCTGAGCCCACTGGTATCCTTAGGGATGGGGTGATTTTGTCGGCCGTCTTCCCAGACTTGCGACGTGCTTTGCAGGAGTTTCAGGCGGGTAAACCTGATCGTTGTCCGCCTGAGAGACTGTTTGTTCCGGATAGTTGGACCAGTAGAGTCATCTCCGAGGTCCATTCTTCTGCGTTGGCAGGTCATCCTGGAATATTTGGTACTAGAGACTTGGTGGCCAGGTCTTTTTGGTGGCCTTCCTTGTCGAGGGATGTGCGTTCTTTTGTGCAGTCTTGTGAGGTTTGTGCTCGGGCTAAGCCTTGCTGTTCTCGAGCCAGTGGATTGTTGTCACCTTTGCCTATCCCGAAGAGGCCTTGGATGCACATTTCCATGGACTTTATTTCGGATCTCCCTGTCTCTCAAAAAATGTCTGTCATCTGGGTTGTGTGTGACCGCTTTTCTAAAATGGTTCATCTTGTACCCTTGCCTAAGTTGCCTTCCTCCTCTGAGTTGGTCCCTCTGTTTTTCCAGAACGTGGTTCGTTTGCATGGGATTCCGGAGAACATCGTTTCTGACAGGGGATCCCAGTTTGTGTCTAGATTTTGGCGGACGTTCTGTGCTAAGATGGGCATTGATTTGTCCTTTTCGTCTGCATTCCATCCTCAGACGAATGGCCAGACGGAGCAAACTAATCAGACCTTGGAAACTTATTTGAGGTGTTTTGTTTCTGCTGATCAGGATGACTGGGTTACCTTTTTGCCGCTGGCCGAGTTTGCCCTTAATAATCGGGCTAGTTCTGCTACCTTGGTTTCTCCTTTCTTTTGTAATTCGGGGTTTCATCCTCGTTTTTCCTCTGGTCAGGTGGAGCCTTCTGATTATCCTGGAGTGGACATGGTGGTGGATGGGTTGCATCGGATTTGGAGTCATGTGGTGGACAATTTGAAGTTGTCCCAGGAGAAGGCTCAGCAGTTTGCTAATCGCCGTCGCCGCGTGGGTCCTCGACTTCGTGTTGGGGACTTGGTGTGGTTGTCTTCTCGTTTTGTTCCTATGAAGGTCTCTTCTCCTAAGTTCAAGCCTCGGATCATCGGTCCTTATAGGATCTTGGAAATTCTTAACCCTGTGTCGTTTCGTTTGGATCTCCCGGCATCGTTTGCTATTCATAATGTGTTCCATCGGTCGTTGTTGCGGAGGTATGAGGTACCTGTTGTTCCTTCGCTTGAGCCTCCTGCTCCGCTGCTGGTGGAGGGAGAATTGGAGTATGTTGTGGAGAAGATCTTGGATTCTCGTGTTTCCAGACGGAAACTCCAATATTTGGTCAAGTGGAAGGGTTATGGTCAGGAGGATAATTCTTGGGTGGTTGCCTCTGATGTTCATGCTGATGATTTGGTCCGCGCTTTTCATAGGGCTCATCCTGGTCGCCCTGGTGGTTCTCGTGAGGGTTCGGTGACCCCTCCTCAAGGGGGGGGTACTGTTGTGAGTTCTGTTTTTGGGCTCCCTCTGGTGGTTACTGATGGTACTGGGTGATTTGTGTTCTGCTGTCTCTGGTGTCCACCTGTTCTATTAGGATTTGGGAGTTTCCTATTTAACCGGGCTTTCTTGTCATTTCCCCGCCGGCTATCAAGGTTATCAGAGTGTTTTGTTACCTCAGCTTCTGGCTTCAGTAATCTTCAGGACAAGCTAAGTTTTGATTTTCTTGTTCCACGTTTTGCTTTATTTTTGTCTTGTCCAGCTTGCATATAATTGTCTCTTTGCTGCTGGTTGCTTTAGTGGGCTGTAATTGCTCCTCATGTTCCATGAGTTGGAACATGAGTTCAAGTAATTACAGGATGGTTTTTTGAAGGGTTTTTTGCTGACCGCGCAGTTTACTTTTGTATCCTCTGCTATCTAGTTTTAGCGGGCCTCATTTTGCTGAATCTGTTTTCATACTGTGTATGTGCCTTCCTCTCATTTCACCGTCATTATATGTGGGGGGCTGCTATTTCTGTGGGGTATTTCTCTGGAGGCAAGAGAGGTCTGTGTTTCTTCTAATAGGGGAAGTTAGATCTTCGGCTGGTGCGAGACGTCTAGGATCAACGTAGACACGTTCCCCGGCTATTGTTATTTGTGTGTTCAGGTTTAGGGTCGCGGTCAGCTCAGGTTCCATCACCCTAGAGCTCGTTGGTGCTTGTCCTTTTGTGATTCCCTGCCATTGGAATCATGACAGAGGACTATGGGTAGTACATTATACTATGGGGTGAATTATACTATAATGGAGAATTATGAGGTGCAATATACTACATGGAGGACTATAGGGCCCATTTTACCTTAATGAGGGCTGTGTGAGGGGCCATTATAATATTTTGAGCGCTATATTGAAGCCTTTATAATATTTGGAGAGCTGTGTTTGTGCCATTACACTGTATGCAAGCAATTATACAATGTGAAGGTTTAAATGGGGTCCCTCATGCTGTGTGGAAGGCTGTATAAATGCCACTATACTGTTTGGATTCCTAGTGGGGCCATTATACAGTGTGGTGAGTTGTGGGGCTGTTATGCTATATGTGGGGCGCATTATACTGCTTGGAGGGCTATGTTGGGGTCAACGTTAGGGATTGTACTGTATTATGGTCACAATACTTTAACGGGGGACTTGAGGTGGTGTACAGTAGGGTCATTCTACTGTATTTGTGGAGGGTACTGTGGAAGAAGTCACTGTTGGGGTGTCATACATTATTTGTGTATCACTTTTGTTGGCATTATACTTTGAAAGGGGAATCTAGGACTTCAGTAGGAGGAAACTTGCTTTGTAAGGACTGTAAAGTTGTGACATGCTCTTCTTTGACCCAAATGAATATTACTTTTTTTGTTGATTTGGGGGTCTAATTAGAACTTCCGCTATAGTGTAACATGATTTCTCTGTAGGCCTTTGGCCAGAAATTGCAGAAATCCTTGCAGTCACATGACCTCTGTTCCCGACACTGAAGAATCCTGACAGTGCGGGCTGTGAGCATTCAGAACTATGAATTTAAGAAGTTGTAGAATATATGGTCTGCAAAGAACTGGTGTAGAACTGATATATCCATTATATGGGAATTGTATTCTGGTAATATCAGTCCTAGTACAGTGGTTTTGGTTAAAGGTGTTGTCTAGGCTTGGAGTTAAAGTTTGTGATCACTCTATGTGACTGCTGACTTCTGAATCCTCCCAGTGTGTGCATCGTGCGCTATGAAGTTCTCGGTGCTGGGAGTGGACGATCATCTGACTAGAAGTATGTGACTTTCATACATGTGATCACCTACCAACTGTGTGTGGTCACGCTTAATACAAGTGAGAAAATTGGCCAAAGCCAAGCATGTCTAGTCGAAAAGTGGCCAGAGGTGTGGAAATCGCATACTTGTGGTCACCTGATCGCCTGCTCCCGGAACTTGATAATCCTGACAGAGTGCACAGTGAGGATTCGGAAGTATGAATTTAAGAAGCTGCATTGACACTAATGGCTGTAGGGCACTTACTTTATTTACAGAACACAATGTATAATTTACCTACAATGATTTGTAGCAGCTTAGAATACTCAGGGGATTGATAAGGAGGTAAGCCACAAATGCCTTTCTCATCATATAAAACACTGCATGTACTGTATATTATTACAAGAACGTGCTCATTTTTATTGCTTTCCAGCTCCCACACTTACCGGTGCAGTGATGTGCTTGGTGTGAGAGTCATAATTGTTGTATCCTAAAGGCTATTTAATGGAGATTAGAGAATTCAACTCCTCCAGAATACAGATAAATGCAATTTGTTCCCCTCGAATTGAGCATTAGGCTGCCAGCGGCAGTAACCGTATTACTGAACCATAGAATGCCAGCAAAAGTTTTTTTCGCCTTCCCCGATTGCAAGCATCTTCTCTTTTCTGTACCCTGGTTTGGAACTTCCAGCTTGACCAGGCCTCTGACATTTCTAAGAGCTGTGCCATCACGGAGCATTTGTCACTGATGTGCGTCCCCAGAAGTAATAACTAGTCCTTGGGCGATGCACCCTGTAATTTTCTGATGTCATGATGTGCCCCATAACTGTATGGTGTGCAGTGACACTAACATCCTGGTCATACTGGGGGTCCCAGCCCCATTGTGAAATAGGCCGAAGAAGACAGACACGATTAATGAGGAACATTCAATTTGTGGCAAATAAGTTTGATTGTGAGAAAACATGAATATAAGCCGTCATGTGTTTAATGCTACATAAAATATTCCCTCCTCTCAGTGTTGTGCATATTTTCCTGTATTATATGGATTGATAGAGGCTCAGATACACTGCTACATATGATTCACTAACTTCTTTATTAACTTCTTTCAAGGTGGGTAATGTAGAAGTTCCCATTAGAAGTCAGAGCAATAGTCTTAAAAAGTGCCCCGATAATAATGATGACAAAGGGCCATTGACTCACGAAGAGTCGACCTTCAGCGCTCAGGAGAGGAAAAACCCCCGGTAGTGGAAACCTCTAGGGAACCTTGGCTGAAGGACTGCCCTTCCCTTAGGCTGTAGATGTTCATTGATGGGAACAGAGACCGAGCCCGGAATCTGTGTCAAAGTGCAGCAGGTAACTCACTCGATTCGTGATTACATCTAGCTGCAGAAAGTCCATCAAATGTTTTATCCACTGATGAGAACAGAGACCGAGCCCGGAATCTGTCTCATGTGCAGTGAGTACCTCACTTAATATGTGAGTACATCTAGGTGCGTAAAATCCAGAAAATGTCTTTCCAGTGGTTGAGGTCAGAGACCGAGCCTGGAATCTGCCTTGTCTTGCAGTAGGAAACCCACTTAATCTGTGAGTGCGTCTAGCTGCGGAAAGTCCAGAAAATATCTTATCCAGTGGTTGAAGTCAGAGACCGAGCTTGGAATCTGACTTCTCTTGCAGTAGGAAACCCACTTGATCTGTGAGTGCGTCTACCTGCGGAATGTCCAGAAAATATCGTATCCAGTGGTTGAGGTCAGAGACCGAGCCCGGAATCTGCCTTCTCTTGCGGTAGGAAACCCACTTGATCTGTGAGTGCGTCTAGCTGCGGAAAGTCCAGAAAATGTCGTATCCAGTGGTTGAGATCAGAGACCGAGCCCGGAATCTGTCTCGTCTTGCAGAAGGAAACCCACTTGATCTGTAAGTGCGTCTAGCTGCGGAAAGTCCAGAAAATGTCGTATCCAGTGGTTGAGATCAGAGACCGAGCCCGGAATCTGCCTCGTCTTGCAGAAGGAAACCCACTTGTTCTGTGAGTGCGTCTAGCTGCGGAAAGTCCAGAAAATATCATATCCAGTGGTTGAGATCAGAGACCGAGCCCGGAATCTGCCTCGTCTTGCAGAAGGAAACCCACTTGTTCTGTGAGTGTGTCTAGCTGCGGAAAGTGCAGAAAATGTCGTATCCAGTGGTTGAGATCAGAGACCGAGACCGGAATCTGCCTTGTCTTGCAGTAGGAAACCCACTTGATCTGTGAGTGTGTCTAGCTGCGGAAAGTCCACAAAATATCATATACAATGGTTGAGATCAGAGACCGAGCCCGGAATCTGTCTCGTCTTGCAGTAGGAAACCCACTTGATCTGTGAGTGCGTCTAGCTGCGGAAAGTCCAGAAAATATCATATCCAGTGGTTGAGATCAGAGACCGAGCCCGGAATCTGTCTCGTCTTGCAGTAGGAAACCCACTTGATCTGTGAGTGCGTCTAGCTGCGGAAAGTCCAGAAAATGTTGTATCCAGTGGTTGAGATCAGAGACCGAGCCCGGAATCTGCCTCATCTTGCAGTAGGAAACCCACTTGTTCTGTGAGTGCATCTAGCTGCGGAAAGTCCAGAAAATGTTGTATCCAGTGGTTGAGATCAGAGACCGAGCCCGGAATCTGCCTCGTCTTGCAGAAGGAAACCCACTTGTTCTGTGAGTACATCTAGCTGCGGAAAGTCCAGAAAATGTTGTATCCAGTGGTTGAGATCAGAGACCGAGCGCGGAATCTGTCTCGTCTTGCAGTAGGAAACCCACTTGTTCTGTGAGTGCATCTAGCTGCGGAAAGTCCAGAAAATGTTGTATCCAGTGGTTGAGATCAGAGACCGAGCCCGGAATCTGCCTCGTCTTGTTGATGTAAAGTTGTCATCTCCAGCTGAATCCCATATTCCTTGTGGGAGCACAGCGAGACCCCGCTCTGCCTCACCTGTAAAATATATGTTAAAAAATCAGAAAGTCAATAAAGATGAATATATATACATGGTGACAGATTATAATGAGTGGGGCAACAGAAGAAGTTTACATGTCGTCCATTATCATTAGGCTATAATACAGTGCTATGTAATATATAGTGGCATTATTTCATCTCAATGTTCAGGTATGTTCTACACCTGATCCCTGCTGTGATAGGAATAGAACCCTGACTATTATTGTTTGTTCTTGTGTTATTAGATTACAGTTTTCTATGAATCTCTCCCTCATGGTACATATGGTACATATACAGCGCTCCACCCCGTTTCCTATAACTCCTGAAAAAGCTGTGATGGTGAAACCACTGTCAGGTTGATGTGATGGCTGGCATTTCTGGTACTACAGCATGTCTAAACGTATTTGGCACTGATGTGACTTTTTCTTCAGAATTCTGTGCATTAATAAGGCTTAATATTGGTTATGGCACCTGGATGTAAATGTAATTGTTGATATTGAGCACTTTTTATCATGCCATTAGCTTTTGTGAATAATTACATTTACATTTTACCCCAGTATTGCTGTATATGCATAATGTGATCATGATGAAATATTCATCTTATTGTTTATGCCATGATCACCGACTGTTCTTCATGTGATCGTCCATTTTTGTTATATATTGTGACTTATTAAAAATAATTTATATTGTATTCTATTCGTGATTCTAGAATGACAACAGCCATTCTCATGTAGTCTCATGGCTCACAGACTGATGATTTAGCTGCCTTAAGGAAAAAGAATGCTGTCAACGTTTAGGACGTTAGTGCCCAATTTCTAATTATTTATCCTATTGCTAGTTAATACTAAAATATAACATAAATCATAAAAAATTCACAAGAGCCCTAAGGACTTACATTAGGTTTTGGCTGGCATAGTAGGCCAGACGTTTTTTAAGGATAAACTCCATGTAGACTTTACATTTCTCCATGTCTTTGGCCAGGCCAAGATCGTCATCAAAATGTTCACGAGGCAGAGTAGTAGACGGAGGAGGACAAAGAGGTAGTGGAGTAGTAGACAGAGGAGGACACAGAGGAGGTGGAATATGTTCTCTGTCCTCTTGTTCTGTAAAAGAAAGTGATTAAAAGATTGTTAGATTTTAATTTATTCATTTGATGTAAGTTAGAAGTCCTGATGATATTTATGGTAGTAATCATTCTTCCTATCAACGTGAACAAGAAAGTAAACTTACTGTCAGAATAGATGACCACATCCTCGTCCAGGTCCATATTGATGATTACATAATCAGGACGAGGTGTAGAGATGTTGATGTTTTCGAGGACATCTCTATTTTCGGCCATAGGTCCACGAGGAGCATCGTCATTCCTGTTAGTTATTTCATCCTCTTGTTCTTCTGTAAGGTTCAACATTGAAATTATCATTAATAAAATAATAGTTTCTATCTGTTTGTTATTACCAAGCAGGTTTTAAAACCTCTAAATGGCACAGTACAGTATGAAAATAGAGGGACCAAACCATAAGTTACCTCTATGTATAGGGTTCATTCACCCACATGCTTCTTTTACAGATTTTTTTTTATTATTAGACTGATTTGTTTTTATAAACACCTTTTATAAAAGCCTGAGAACTTACTATAAGAGGAGATGATCACATCCTCATCCAGGTCCATATTGATGATCACATACCCAGGACCAGGCGTAGAGATGTTGGTCTTTTTGAGGACTTCTCTCTTTTCGGCCATCGGTCCATGAGGAGCATCATCATTTACATTCATGATTTCATCCTCTTGTTCTTCTGTAACACAGAACATTGAAATTAGAATTAATAAAGCTTCTATATAATTCTTAGATACATTAAGATTGTGCAGGTTTTATCATCTCTAAGTGGTTCAGTTATTAATTTAAATAGATGGACCCAGCCCCTAGAGTAACATTTTTGTAAGGATTTGGTGTGCGAAATGCTCCTTTTAGAGATTTTTATTATTAGGCAGTTTTTTTACTCTGTGAAATACATGTTTCAATGCATGTAATAAAAGCCTGATACTTACTGTCAAAGGAGATGATCTCATCATCATACGGGTCGATAGTGATTATGACATAATCAGGACCAGGCGTAGAGATGTTGGTCTTTTTGAGGACTTCTCTCTTTTCGGCCATCGGTCCATGAGTAGCATCATCATTTACATTCATGATTTCATCCTCTTGTTCTTCTGTAACGCAGAACATTGAAATTAGAATTAATAAATTAAAGCTTCTATATATTTCTTAGATACATTAAGATTGTGCATCATCTCTAAGTGGTACAGTTATTAATGGAAATAGATGGACCCAGCCCTCAGAGTAAAGTAACATTTTTGTAAGGATTTGGTCTGCGACATGCTCCTTTTAGAGATTTTTGTTATTAGGCAGTTTTTTTTCTGTGAAATACATGTTTTAGTGCATGTAATAAAAGCCTGATACTTACTGTCAAAGGAGATGATCTCATCATCATACGGGTCAATAGTGATTATGACATAATCAGGACCAGGCGTAGAGATGTTGGTGTCTCTCTGTTCAGCCATGGGTCCATGAGGAGCATCATCAATTACAATTGGTATTTCATCCTCTTGTTCATCTGTAACACAAAACAATGAAATTAGCATAGTTAGAATACAAGATTTAAGATATTTCATAAAGAATATTAATATTATACAGCTTTTGTTACCTCTAAACTGTACTGTAAAGTTTAAAGATTGAAGGACCCAACCACCAGCGTGGACTCGATTTATAGGGTTTAATTACCTACATGCTTCTTTAAGAGACTTTTTTTATTAGGTAGTTTTTTTTCTGTGAAATACATGTTATAGTACATGTAATAAAAGCCTAAAACTTACTGTCAGAGGGGATGATCATATCCTCATATGGGTCGATATCAGTCACGACATAATGGGGGCCAGGCGAAGAGATGTTGGTGTCTTTGTGGACATCTCTCGGTTCAGCCATGGGTCCATGAGGAGCATCATCATGTATGATGGGTCCATGAGAAGCATCATCATGTATAATCGTTGTTTCATCCTCATGTTCTCCTGTAACAAAGAACATTGAAATCATTTCAAAAGGAAAAACCTCTATATTTCTTCTAGATTGTTTCTTCTATCTCTATGGTACAGTCACATACAAGATCTATTAAGAGATTATTTTTACTTTATAAATTCGCTTTTTTTCTTTTTATAGAGACGACTCAGATGTCACTAGAGTAATTCTCCGGCTTTACAATGTGGACTGCGTCCATGTAATATAAAAGCCACCAAGAAGTATTTGTCTGTACAGAGATATTCCTGTGAGGTCGATGACGGCCGCACTTACCGCTAGGAGCAGCCCTACTCTCTATATCTGCGTCCACGCCATCTTGTCTTGTAACTTCTCTACAGAAATTCTTCTTCTTTAGATGTCTGTACAATGATGAACAGAAGTGACATTACACAGTAATCCATCTCTACATTCTGCACAGTGCTATGATGAGATATATTGTCCTCCATCTATTTTATCGGTCCCTTTCTGCAGTCATTTCCGGAATACAGAATCGTCCATTGTGCTCCCGGCAGGTCAGACCCAGTTTAGGAGCCGCTAAGCGTCTACACGAGGTTGTACCCGGCACTGACTCGTGTGATGACCTGAAGATGTGAGATTTCTTATACAGACCCCCAAGTCGCCCAGAAATCATTATGAGACTTACCCAAATATGATGGTACAGATGACACCAGAGAGGAATCCAGAGAAGAAGCAGACGGCAGCAGGAATATTAAACATACTATAGTGATCTAAGGGAGAAAAGATGAAGATCACATGAGAAGACTCCGAACATCACAGTCACACATGAAGAATCCTCCATGACAGGAATCATCTGACCAATACCTCCATATTGGGTGGATATCCGGTAAAGCTCTTACCTGCAGGGATCACGGCCCTGGGATCACGGGGGCGGGTGTTGTTAGGAGCGCCCTCCACAGGTGCTAATAGCACACTCACCAATAGAAGAACTCGAAACAGCATTTTAGCCCGGAGGAAAATATCGCTTCTTGTGTAGTCCACAGTCAGCCTCTCCAGACAAAGGCTTGTTCCGGAGCGTCCCTCCTTATAGCCACAGTCAGGACATCACAATGGTGGTCGCACTGTGACATCACGAGGAGCGGAACACGAGTGATGTCACATCGGGCCAGATACCGGTCACCGCTGAGGAAGAGGCCGCTCCGTCCATCGTTATGTGTCTCCTCATATTACTGATATAAGAAAACATTACACAGGATTCCTGCTGGAAAATGGCCGTCATCAGGACAAGTCGTAAATGCAATAGGCCGGGAATTACTGGAGAACTGACGACTCAGGATTTTCTGATCGCTCCTGATTACACAGACAATGTCTCCTCTGTATTCAGGACAAACCTTTTCTTAGACAAAATCAAATAGTTACATAAATAAACATCAGTTATAAATCAAATCATAAAATTGGCGACTCAACTAACAATGCTATAAACAGGAGAACCACGAGTCAATAATAGCCAAAGGGTTAACAAACACTTATAGTTTATTGAAAATTCTAATTTTCACATAGAGCGTACACAGTATTCCCATATAGTAGATAATTTAAAAAGATTGTGACTACATCCATAGACACACACAGTGACTCAAAAACACAGTCCGGGACAGTAACAAATATTACCACTGTTTAGTGAATATGCAGCAAACATGCTGTTACCATGTACGTGTTAGTATCTGCCGATATATGGCGACACAACTTAATAGTATAAACACATCAGTGGTGCTAGTAAGATCGCCATATACCTGTGTGCAACAGGTGCAACAAGTGGAATAAAAGGGAAATTAATTACCCATGTGTAGTAAAAGTCCCATCTGGATCCTGGTCACGTACCCCAACGCGCGTTTCGCGTGCAATTATTACCGCTTCCTCAGGGGGTAAAATCAAATAGTTTTTGTCTGGCGGACATGCGAAGGGCAACATGGAGATGAGTGTGATAAAAGGAAAAAGGCTGATAACAGCAGACAATAGATTAATAAGATTAAAAGTGATATAATTAATAAATGACTGATAACAGCAGACAATAGCTCATGATAATTGTTTGCACGTGGAATAATGCTGAGGACAGAGAACCATTGCTCAGGATAATTGTGAACTAACATGGAAACAGGCTGATAAGAGGGGACAATAATGTAATACCCTGAAGTTTTGGATTACAATAATACTATAATAATAATAATTTTATTTATATAGCGCCAACATATTCCGCAGCGCTTTACAAATTATAGAGGGGACTTATACAGACAATAGACATTACAGCATAACAGAAATCACAGTTCAAAATAGATACAAGAGGAGTGAGGGCGCTGCTGCTCGCAGGCTACAAACTATGAGGAAAAGGGGAGACACGAGAGGAGGATGGTAACAATTGCTTTAGTTATTCGGACCAGCCATAGTGTAAGGCTCAGGTGTTCATGTAAAGCTGCATGAACCAGTTAATTGCCTAAGTATGTAGCAGTACAGACACAGAGGGCTAATAACTGCATAAAGTGTATGAGAACATGTTGCGAGGAACCTGATTATGTTTTTTTTTTTTTTTGGGCCACACAGGGATAATTAGGTTAATGCGTTGAGGTGGTAGGCCAATCTGAACAAATGAGTTTTTAGGGTACGCTTAAAACTGTGGGGATTGGGGATTAATCGTATTAACCTAGGTAGTGCATTCCAAAGAATCGGTGCAGCACGTGTAAAGTCTTGGAGATGGGAATGGGAGGTTCTGAGTATTGAGGATGCTAACCTGAGGTCATTAGCGGAGCGGAGGGCACGGGTAGGGTGGTAGACTGAGACCAGAGAGGAGATGTAGGGTGGTGCTGAGCCATGGAGTGCTTTGTGGATGAGGGTAGTAGTTTTGTACTGGATTCTTGAGTGGATGGGTAACCAGTGTAATGACTGGCACAAGGTAGAGGTATCTGCTAGAATACGTGAACTGTTGCGCTGTCTCCTGCAGAGGTCTGCACTGTTTTTTACATCTCAATTTGCTTCTTTAAGAAGGATGATTCAGGATTTCATACACCATAGAGTAGTTTATATATCATAGTTTGTTTTTTTTAATGTCGAAATAAAATCTGTGATAACCACGGATGCTGATCAACCCCATACCTCTCAAGATGTTGTTGATGTTCAGATCAGGGGACTGTGAGTGCCATTGTAAAACCTTCAGCTCGCGCCTTTTGAGGTCATCTATTGTAGATTTTGGCGTGTGTTTAGTATCATTATCCATTTGTAGGAGCCATCCTCTTCCTCTCTTCACTTTCAGCTGTTTTACAGATGGTGTTATGTCTATATTAAGAATTTGCTGAAATTTCATGCCATTTCGTGCCATTGGCTACATACAACACAATCCTAAAGCATGATTGATCCACCCCATACTAAATGGTTGGCGAGATGTTATTTTCCTGAAACTCTGTGCCCTTTTTTTCGCCACACATATTCTTGATCATGGTCACGACTTAGATATCCCAGGACCAGGAGATCCTTCCCTGCCCTTCAGGCTATAGGTGCCCTAGCTAACCATGTTCCCTTGATTACTTCTCATGGTGAAGATGTCGGGGCCACGCACTTGCTGAACTCCTGAATCTCCCCTCAGTCTGTTCTCTTCCTCGCCCAGCCTGACCACCCCCAGTATGATCAGGCACATGGCATGGCAGCAAAGCACCCGACATTGTGGGCCAAACCCCAGGGTCCAGGAACACTGTCTGCGGGTGACACCACTGCTTCTTCCGCTGTTGTGCATGGAAGCCAATCCCCTGTCCATGGTGCCTGCGAAGATGCCTCCTGCACTGCACCTGTCATTGCACACACTTAACTAGCACCATCATCAAGCATGTCCACGTTCTTGTCCCACCGCACCGTTCAGTTGTCCATACTCCAGTCATTGGAATGCAAGCGGAAATACGCTGCCAACGCCCCACAAGCCACCCTGCTAAGTTCACAGATTTCTCATCAGCTTGCACTCAAAATGTTGCTTTTTAGGCTCGTGGATACGGAAACTTTCTGTCACGATACCCGGGTATAAATGCTGCAGGGGAAGCTGCACCCAGCAGCAACGGAGCTGAACCAGAAACCGGGTAACAAACATGAACACCAACAGGACCTTTCACATGAGACAGGGTGACCAGGTAAAGCAGAAGGACCTACGATCATGTGACAGAGTGGGAGGCGGTCAGGGGGTGGAGCCAGACGCCGGAGAAACAGAGAAGGAACAAGCATAAAAGAATAGTGAAAATAAGCCAAGGTTGTAGCCAGGAGATTACAAGATACCAACAGGGAGAGTCAAAGAATAGTCAGAAGCCAAGCCAGGGGTCAGTAATCCAGGAAAGCGAATAAAGCAGGTGACAGCAAAACACAAAGCAAGCCAGCACACACTACAGAGGTCAAGCATTCAGACTGCAGAAAACCTATAGCTGACAAGGATACCAGGTTAGGAGCGAGTTTAAATAGCCCTCCCATCTTGAAAGAGAGGCTAAGAACATTAACCCTTGAGAGTACAAGACATAATCTTGTCCTAACCATGACACTTTCTGCAACCTGATGGCAGTGGCCATCCCAAATTACTCGGTCCCCAGCCACCACTATTTCTCCTGGCGTGTCGTACAGGCATTACAACAGCACGAGTCCCAGAACATAACCCAACATAACCCATGCCCTCAACATTGCAGTTACTGGGAAAGTCCACCTAACCATGGCCACGTGGACAAGTGCTTGTGGGCAGGGACAGTACATCTCGCTGACAGCACACTGAATAAATATAGTGGAAGCTGTGACCCAGTCACTCCTTGGAATGGAACACATCCTCCCGATGCCAAGGATTGCGGGCCCTACTTCAATCAGGGTTGCCCCCACAGTCTACAACTCCTGCACCTCCTCCTCTTCACCCAAACTGGGTGATTACACACAGCCCAGCCTTATGTTGTCCCAACATGGATTGGTTGACAATGAGGTGGGGAGGAGGAAGAACAGGAGCCACTTTCATGCACAAGCACAACTGTCATACCGTCTGTTCAGTGTGGATGGCCTGAGGACAGGGAGGAGGAGGAGGAGTAGGAGAGCATGGTCAGTCGTCCTCTTGGAAAGTGAGGACATGGAAGTCTTGCCTGTTAGCAGTCTGGCACACATGGCTGACTTTATGTTGCTCTGACTTTCCCATGACCCTCGTATTCTCAAAATTTTGGGTGACAGTC
This sequence comes from Ranitomeya imitator, assembly GCF_032444005.1. Classification (NCBI taxonomy): domain Eukaryota; kingdom Metazoa; phylum Chordata; class Amphibia; order Anura; family Dendrobatidae; genus Ranitomeya; species Ranitomeya imitator. The sequence goes on from NC_091284.1 coordinate 24,887,543, forward strand.
ATTACTGGTTGGTGACACTTCTAAACACACACTGCAAGGAGAACTTTCAATCTCTTCTTAAAGAGGCAGACAGGTGTACTAAAAGTTCTGGAAGATGCTGAGGGAGTACCTTGCTGACCATACCAACGTCCTCCATGATTCCTCTTTGTTAAAGAGGCAGACAGGTGTACTAAAATGGTGCAGTACCAGAAGGACCTTGTTGCGGAATTGAAAAAAGAATTCCCATGTGAAAATGCTGGTGGCAGAGGTAACAGTTCGTTGGACAATCAAGGAGTACAGGCGAGAGAGACACAACTCCAATCCAACAGTGGCAGGGGAAAACTGGCAAAGTTCTGGGACAGTTTTCTCAGACCCTCCCATCGCCCCGGCACAGAGGCAAGGGGTACTGTCACAAGGAGTGCAAAGTTCTGGAAGATGCTGAGGGAGTACCTTGCTGACTGTACCAATGTCTTCCGTGTTCCTCTTTGTTAAAGAGGCAGACAGGTGTACTAAAATGGTGCAGTACCAGAAGGACCTTGTTGCGGAATTGAAAAAAGAATTCCCATCTGAAAATGCTGGCGGCAGAGGTCACAGTTCGTTGGACAACCTAGGAGTACAGGTGAGAGAGACACAACTCCAATCAGCAGAGGCAGGGGAACACTGGCCAAGTTCTGGGACAGTTTTATCAGACCCTCCCATCGCCCTGGCGCAGAGGCAAGGGGTACTGTCACAAGGAGTGCAAAGTTCTGGAAGATGCTGAGGGAGTACCTTGCTGACCGTACCAACGTCCTCCGTGATTCCTCTGTGCCTTTTAATTATTGGGTATCCAAGCTGGACACGTGGCATGAACTGGCTCTCTACGCCTTGGAGGTCCTGGCCTGCCCTGCCGCTAGCGTTTTGTCAGAGCGGGTTTTTAGTTCCGCTGGTGGAATTAAAACTGATAAGCGCATCTGCATGTCAACTGAAAATGCTGACAGGCTGACTCTTATAAAAATGAACAAGGGCTGGATTGGGCAAGACTTCTCTACACCACCGAATGATAACAGCGAAACATAACCTCAAATCCAATGTCATTTTTTGGGAGGGGTATTCCCATGCACCTCTTCACACCCACACATGGGTATACGCTTCCTGATTTTAGCTATTTGCTGTTATCCCCCTCATCTTCATCCACCACCACTAGATCACCATGTTGACCATGGTCCGTGATGCAACAGCCACGTTATTGTTTCAAGGGTGTTTATGATGCCCTTAAAATAATAATAATAATACCGTATATACTCGAGTATAAGCTGACCCGAGTATAAACCGAGGCATCTAATTTTGTCACAAAAAACTGGAACTTATTGACTCGAGTATAAGCCTAGGGTGGGAAATGCAGCAGCTAGTGATAAATTTCAAAAATAAAAATAGATACCAATAAAAGTAAAATTATTTGAGACATCAGTAGGATAAATGGTTTTGAATATCCATACTGAATCAGGAGCCCCATAAGATGCTCCATGCAAAATACACCCCTTATAATGCTCCATAAAGGTTGATGATGGCCCAATAAGATACTCCATATCAAAATATGCCCCATATAATGCTCTGTAAAGGTTAATGATAGCTCCATAAGATGCTCTATATTAAAATACACCCCATATAATGCTGCACAAAGGTTAATGATGGCCCCATAAGATGCTCCATATTAAAATACACCCCATATAATGCTGCTCAAAGGTAATGATGGCCCCATAAGATGCTCCATATTAAAATACGCCCCATATAAAGCTGCACAAAGGTTAATGATGGCCCCATAAGATGCTCCATGTTAAAATATGCCCCATATAATGGTTCATAAAGGTTAATGATGGCTCCATAGGATGCTCCATGGAAAAATATGCCTCATATAATGCTTCTGCTGCGATTAAAAAGAAAAAAAATGACATACTCACCTCTCTTCGCTGCCTGCTGCTCCTAAGCGTCGCCGGCTCTCTGCAGTGACTGTTCAGGCAGTGGGCGCGCACTAACCACGTCATCGCACCCTCTGACCTGAATGTCACAGCCAGAGGCCCCGTTAGACACAGCGCAGCAGTGGAACGGGGACAGGTGAATATCGCATGGCTCCCCCTCCCCCGTTCCTACTCACCCTCCTGGTGTCATCGCTGCATATCAGTCCCTGCATCTCTGGCGCCGGCATCTCTCTTCCTGTCTTCCTTCCTCTGCTGAACGGTCAATGATACCGCTCATTAAAGTAATGAATATGCGCTCCACGCCTACGGAGTGGAGATGCGTGCATATTCATTACTTTATAAAGGAAGACAGGAACAGAGATGCCAGCACCCGAGATGCAGGGACTGATATGCAGCGATGACACCAGGAGGGTGAGTATGATGTCTTCTGCTCCCCCACCCCACTCCCCCAACGACAATGACTCGTTTATAAGCCGAGAGAGGAGTTTTCAGCCCCAAAAAAGTGCTGAAAATCTCGGCTTATACGCAAGTATATACGGTAATAATTTTATTTCTATAGCGCCAACATATTCTGCATGAACTTTACATTTTAGATTGGACTTGTATAGACAACATTACAGCATAATAATAAACACATAGATCAAAACAGATACCAAGAGGAATGAGGACTCTGCTCGCAAGCTTACAATACAGGTCCTTCTCAAAAAATTAGCATATAGTGTTAAATTTCATTATTTACCATAATGTAATGATTACAATTAAACTTTCATATATTATAGATTCATTATCCACCAACTGAAATTTGTCAGGTCTTTTATTGTTTTAATACTGATGATTTTGGCATACAACTCCTGATAACCCAAAAAACCTGTCTCAATAAATTAGCATATTTCACCCATCCAATCAAATAAAAGTGTTTTTTAATAACAAACAAAAAAACCATCAAATAATAATGTTCAGTTATGCACTCAATACTTGGTGGGGAATCCTTTGGCAGAAATGACTGCTTCAATGCGGCGTGGCATGGAGGCAATCAGCCTGTGACACTGCTGAGATGTTATGGAGGCCCAGGATGCTTCAATAGCGGCCTTAAGCTCATCCAGAGTGTTGGGTCTTGCGTCTCTCAACTTTCTCTTCACAATATCCCACAGATTCTCTATGGGGTTCAGGTCAGGAGAGTTGGCAGGCCAATTGAGCACAGTAATACCATGGTCAGTAAACCATTTACCAGTGGTTTTGGCACTGTGAGCAGGTGCCAGGTCGTGCTGAAAAATGAAATCTTCATCTCCATAAAGCATTTCAGCCGATGGAAGCATGAAGTGCTCCAAAATCTCCTGATAGCTAGCTACATTGACCCTGCCCTTGATGAAACACAGTGGACCAACACCAGCAGCTGACATGGCACCCCACACCATCACTGACTGTGGGTACTTGACACTGGACTTCAGGCATTTTGGCATTTCCTTCTCCCCAGTCTTCCTCCAGACTCTGGCACCTTGATTTCCGAATGACATGCAAAATTTGCTTTCATCAGAAAAAAGTACTTGGGACCACTTAGCAACAGTCCAGTGCTGCTTCTCTGTAGCTCAAAAGTGGCTTTACCTGGGGAATGCGGCACCTGTAGCCCATTTCCGGCACACGCCTGTGCACGGTGGCTCTGGATGTTTCCACACCAGACTCAGTCCACTGCTTCCTCAGGTTCCCCAAGGTCTGGAATCGGTCCTTCTCCACAATCTTCCTCAGGGTCCGGTCTCCTCTTCTCGTTGTACAGCGTTTTCTGCCACATTGTTTCCTTCCAACAGACTTACCATTGAGGTGCCTTGATACAGCACTCTGGGAACAGCCTATTTGTTGAGAAATTTCTTTCTGGGTCTTACCCTCTTGCTTGAGGGTGTCAATGATGGCCTTCTTGACATCTGTCAGGTCGCTAGTCTTACCCATGATGGGGGTTTTGAGTAATGAACCAGGCAGGGAGTTTATAAAAGCCTCAGGTATCTTTTGCATGTGTTTAGAGTTAATTAGTTGATTCAGAAGATTAGGGTAATAGGTCGTTTAGAGAACCTTTTCTTGATATGCTAATTTATTGAGACAGGTTTTTTGGGTTATCAGGAGTTGTATGCCAAAATCATCAGTATTAAAACAATAAAAGACCTGACAAATTTCAGTTGGTGGATAATGAATCTATAATATATGAAAGTTTAATTGTAATCATTACATTATGGTAAATAATGAAATTTAACACTATATGCTAATTTTTTGAGAAGGACCTGTATATGAGTAGTGTTGAGCGATACCGTCCGATACTTGAAAGTATCGGTATCGGATAGTATCGGCCGATACCCGAAAAGTATCGGATATCGCCGATACCGATACCCGATACCAATACAAGTCAATGGGACACCAAGTATCGGAAGGTATCCTGATGGTTCCCAGGGTCTGAAGGAGAGGAAACTCTCCTTCAGGCCCTGGGATCCATATTAATGTGTAAAATAAAGAATTAAAATAAAAAATATTGATATAATTACCTCTCCGGAGGCCCCTGGACATCACCGCTGGTAACTGGCAGCCTTCTTTGTTTAAAATGAGCGCGTTTAGGACCTGAGAATGACGTCGCGGCTTCTGATTGGTCGCGTACCGCTCATGTGACCGCCACGCGACCAATCAGAAGCCGCGACGTCATTCCTCAGGTCCTAAATTCCTAGAATGAGGAGTTTAGGACCTGAGGAATTACGTTGCGGCTTCTGATTGGTCGCGTGCCGCTCATGTGACCGCCACGCGACGAATCAGAAGCCGCGACGTCATTCCTCAGGTCCTAAATTCCTAGAATGAGGAACTCGGTATCGGAATTCCGATACCGCAAGTATCGGCCGATACCCGATACTTGCGGTATCGGAATGCTCAACACTATATATGAGGAAAAAGGGGAGACACGAAAAAAAAGTTTACACAGTATGTTGATGTGTACCCCCCAGGGGGAATTGTTTGTCAGCCTATACACTTAGTGTATGGGCATTACAAGTATAGAAGACGCACTCCTTTAAATTGGGAAAAGATTTTTAGGAGGATATCATCCACGTCTCTTCAGACACCACCACTAGATAACCAGGGTGAATGTGTTCCGTGATGCAACAACCACATTATTGTTATCAATGGTGTTTATGATAAAAAGAAAGTCTACACAGTATGTTGATGTATACCCCCCAGGGGGGAAATGTTTGTTATTACAAGTGTAGGAGACCCGCTTCTTTATATTGGGAAAAGATTTTTAAAAATCCCTCTGTTAGGCGCAGGGATTCTCCCTCCGCACAGGAGCGATCCCAAGCCTTGTCTTCTCCTGCGGTGTCCCATTCAGTCTCAACTGCACAAAATGTTGCTGAGCAAAGGCATGGGTCTCAGCATCTTGCTCAGAGCCGGGCTGTATGCTTGGTTACTGCTGCCTCTCCAGGTTCAGCTATAGTAACTGACTATTCTCAGCAGCGTGCAGTCACTCTTGAGACTAAGTTCAAGTTTTGCTCTACTGAGCATGCTCGTGGGTGACTTCTCATTGGTGGTCGCCTGTCACATGCTCAGGTCCTGGTCTGGCTCCGGATTGGCCAGTGAGCAAGGTCCTGTCTGATTGACAGAAACTATAAAAGGATCTTTGGCGCTCCCGTCAGTGCGCTAAGATCATTTCTGTTTGGTGTGTTTGTGGAACCTCTCGGCAGTGTGGACTCTGCGGCATGTGTTAGGACAGGCTCAGTGCCTTTAGAATTCCGGGTTAACCAGAGAGGAGCTTGTGTATTTGTAGTCAGGGCAGGCGCTAGTGCCTTTAGAATACCGGCCCCTCCGGTGAGGAGTTCTGTGTGTATGGAGTCCACTACCGATTCCCTCGCCTCAGAGTAAACGAACTCCTGTGAAGTCAACAGGGTTCGCGTTGGCATCTATACACTCTGCTACTGTGTGCCAATAACACGGCTCTGCTGCAGAGCTTTTTCGGGTTGCTGTGTGCGATTGGCACAGCCATGTGCTACTCCACTGAGTGACGTTAATGGAGCGCCCCGTTAGGGCAATGGGGTACTCGGAGCCAGGCCCTTCGGTTCTCAAGGGGGATGTCATGGTGGCAGACCCCGTCCGTGGCCCTAGGGACGTCCATTGATAAAAGGGGAAAGGTCTTTAAAGGGGAAATATTCGTGACGCCACCTGTGGTATTCGGTCAGGGTGACCGACGCTGCTTAGGGGTCCGCTGGGGTGATGATATGGCAGCTAGATGGTATACCTTCCCACAGGTGAAGTGTATCCCCAGGGCTTCCCAAAGTGTAGATGGTGGATGGTGTGAGGCGCAGTGAAGAACGAGGACACAAGGGTGCAGTCTCTTTACCTTTTTACTGAAGGTTCAGCATCCACAGTCCAGAGCACAGACCACAGGGCAGGCAGAGTCCGGCCGGTCCGAAGGCAAATCCAGAGTCCCCTTATCCAGGTGGAAATCAGTAGCCTTCCTCTAGTGCCTGAGTGTTGTAGTACCTCCCTGCTGTGCGTCTTGGTAAGGTCCTCACAACTGTTGTAGATGTTCTAGATGTTATGTCTCTTTCACTCTCTGTCCCCCTGATGGATAGGATAGGACAAACCCGTATGGCTGATGGCCTGAGGCTTTTTACAGGGACACTATGACGCCCCGGCCCCCACAGTTGCCACCGTGCCTCCTGGGTATAAGGTCGGGCAACTAATATGGAACTAGCTGTCCTGCCGGTCTCTGGAGCCTGGCTTGGAGACGATCACTCCCTCAGTGTTCCGGCTACCGGATTCTTCGCCTCAGAAAGGAGGCAGCCTTTTACAGGGCAGAACTCCTTCTGGTTTCCTCTCCTTTTGCTATGACTTCGTTTCTCACTCTCAGCAACGCAATTCCCTTCAAAGTCTCTTTCTTTGGATGCTGCTGCATTGGTAAGCAGGCGCAGCTCCGTGTCCTTCTGTCTAGGCCTCTGACAGGATCCCACCCCTGTCCGGGACTCACTACCTGAGTGGAGCTCAGATAGCAGCTTAAAGAGTGTAGCCCAGCCAGTGTCCGCCAGACTGGTGCTGCCTGGGTGAAACCCGGCTCGCTTCTCCCCATTTCCTGTCCAGCCCACCAGTTTTACCTGACTGTGAGGAGTGCCCTAATAGATAGGAGCATGGCTCCCCCTGGCAGACTGAAGTGTGAAGTGTGTTGTGTGGTTTGAGATACCTGGTAAAGTGATCTCCTTTATTGCCTTTAGACGTAACATCACTCCCCCTGGTGGAAGAATGACATTACTGCAATGACCAGGACCCTGGGGCACTGCATGCCAGTCTCTTAAGCTCGCTTCAAGTCTCACCATTGTACTTTTAGCTGCAGAGTACCATCTCTGCACGGTGGACCCCGGGTGGCGAAAGCACTTCATTATTATAATTTATTTAGTGTGTTCCGCCCACCAGAACACCCTCATACACGTCTCTTCCAAGGGATATTGGGGTGCATCCAAATTTTGAGCAGGCCTTGCATTCACTGCATAGGCAATCTTTCTGGGAGTAAAAAAAATCATGATAATGGGAACTTTGCTTTCATGTGGCCATCCAGTACGTTGGTTCAAAGGCTTATTGGAGTGCGTGTAACTTTGGGGCAGGGCAGGCCTTGCATTCATTGCATAGGCTAACAGTATAGCAGTACCACATAAATCAGAATGTGGCCATCCAGTACACCTGTTCAATGGGTTATTGAGGTGCGTCCAAATTTTGGGTAAACCTTGCATTCAATGCATAGGCAATAACAGTATAGGAGACGCACTGTTTAATATGAGAACAACAAAGCATAGCCAGCTGATGGCTCTCTAAGACTAGTGAGAACCAACTGCTGTCCCTTTAAGAATATTACAGTCCGCCTGATGGCCCTCCTCCTTTAACAGCCCCGCCTTCATTAATGAAACAAGATGGGTCTGCTTATGTGTCACACACCACATGGCCAGCTAGGGGTGTTACATGTTACACTGACATTTCCCAGTGAATGCATTTGTCGTGGTTGAAAGCAATGTTAAAGATGAAAAACGCATCAAAAACGCTATGTGTGAACTAAGCCCAAATAGTGGAGGAATATTGTTGTTTTGGGTTATTTATTTTGTCTTACATACAAATCATTACCCTGGATAGGATGTTCCTTAACATATTTCCCAGCAAAATCCATATTGGTTTCTTTTTTGTATGTTTTATTGTTTGCCTGTAAAAGTGGCGTAAGACTCTGACAACATTGGTCATAGCTGTGACCTAGAAGTCAGAAATGCTTCTAGGGGTCTTCCCCATGATGTTTCCATGTCATTTGAGCAGTGTTCCCATCGATTTTCAGACGTTTATAGACCCTAAAAAGACTTCCCCGGGGGGGTCGCGGCAAAAATGCTCGGGTCTCCCATAGACTTACATTGGGCTCGTTGCTCGGGTCGAGTACCGGAGTATTCCAATCTGCTCGACCCGAGCAACGAGCACCCGAGCATTTTAGTGCTCGCTCATCACTACTCACTGTAAAAGAATTGCAGATAAGAGTGGAATTATTGTAGAATATAGAAGGGATTTTAACCAGCCCTGAAAAAATATTTTCTTGTCCTTGGCAGCAACAAACTGTAGAGCAGCAAGGCTTAGAGCTGATAAATAGTGATGAGCTTGTCACTACTCGTTACTCACTCGAGCATCAGTGTGCTCGGGATACTCGTTACTCAGCGATTATTTTTTTGAATGCTCGAGTCCCAGCCCTGCATATTTGGTGTTTTTAGACAGCCAGTGAACATGTGGGGATTGCCTGCCAGTCACTGTAATGCGGTAGCCATCTTGGTTGTGGCATTACTGTGATTGACTGGCCGCGTATCTTCATCAGGTCTATATAAGACATGTGACACCATGTTCAGCACACTGTACCCCGACACAGGAAGCGTAGGGAGAAGTGCTGGTGAGAGAAGGACAGAATTGTAGCTGTGTGTTAGTCAGGGATCCAACCACATTTATATTTCTATGAAGTACAACAACAGCCCTTCTTAGGGTTAATGATAGAGCCAGAGTCACAAGGCAGGCAACTGATTCCCAGAGCACCAACACGGGTGAATTTGCTAAGCCATGGTTTAGGTGTTCATGAGTCTAGTGCTTTGGAGAACTATGGACGGTACATTATACTATATGGAGGACTATAGAGAGTGTATTATACTGTATGGAGGACTATGGGATGCAACATACTGTTTGGAGAACTTTGGTATGTTTACTATGTGTAGTACTATGAGGAGCTCATTATAGTGTACTGAAGGCTCTGGAGAGTGCATTATGCTATATGGAGGACTTTGGGTAGTGCATTATACTATGGGGTGAATTATACTATAATGGAGAATTATGGGGTGCAATATACTACATGGAGGACTATAGGGCCCATTTTACCTTAATGAGGGCTGTGTGAGGGGCCATTAAAATATTTTGAGCGCTATATTGGAGCCTTTATAAAATTTAGAGAGCTGTGTTTGTGCTATTATACTGTATGCAAGCAATTATAAAATGTGATGGTTTAAATGGGGTCCTTCATGCTGTGTGGAAGGCTGTATGTATGCCATTATACTATTTGGATGCCTAGTGGGGCCATTATACAGTGTGGTGAGTTGTGTGGCTGTTATACTATATGTGGGGCGCATTATACTGCTTGGAGGGCTATGTTGGGGTCAACGTTAGGGATTCTACTGTATTATGGTCACAATACTATAACGGGGGAGTTGAAGTGGTATACAGTAGGGTCAGCCTACTGTATTTGTGGAGGGTACTGTGGAAGAAGTCACTGTGGGGGTGTCATACATTGTTTGTGTATCACTTTTGTTGACATACTTTGAAAGGGGAATTTTTTTGTTGATTTGGGGGTCTAATTAGAACTTCCGCTATAGTGCAACATGATTTCTATGTAAGCCTCTGGCGAGAAATTGCAGAAATCCTTGCAGTCACATGACCTCTGTTCCCGGCACTGAAGAATCCTGACAGTGCGGGCTGTAAGCATTCAGAACTATGAATTTAAGAAGTTGTAGCATATACGATCTGCAAAGTACTGGTGCAGAACTGATATATCCATTATATGTCCACTGAATTCTGGTAACATCAGTCCTAGTACAGTGGTTTTGGTTAAAGGTGTTGTCTAGGCTTGAGGTTAAAGTTTGTGATCACTCTATGTGACTGCTGACTTCTGAATCCTCCCAGTGTGTGCATCGTGTGCTATGAAGTTCTCAGTGCTGGGAATGGACGATCATCTGACTACAAGTATGTGACTTTCATACATGTGATCACCTACCAACTGTGTGTGGTCACGCTTAATACAAGTGAGAAAATTGGCCAAAGCCAAGCATGTCTAGTCGAAAAGTGGCCGGAGGTGTGGAAATCGCATACTTGTGGTCACATGATCGCCTGCTCCCGGAACCTGACAATCCTGACAGTGTGCACTGTGAGGATTCGGAAGTATGAATTTAAGAAGCTGTATTGACACTAATGGCTGTAGGGCACTTACTTTATTTACAGAACACAATGTATAATTTACCTACAATGATTTGTAGCAGCTTAGAATACTCAGGGGATTGATAAGGAGGTAAGCCACAAATGCCTTTCTCATCATATAAAACACTGCATGTACTGTATATTATTACAAGAACGTGCTCATTTCTATTGCTTTCCAGCTCCCACACTTACCAGTGCAGTGATGTGCTTGGTGTGAGAGTCATAATTGTTGTATCCTAAAGACTATTTAATGGAGATTAAAGAATTCAACTCCTCCAGAATACAGATATTTGCAATTTGTTCCCCTCGAATTGAGCATTAGGCTGCCAGTGGCAGTAACCGTATTACTGAACCATAAAATGCCAGCAAAAGTTTATTTCGCCTTCCCCGATTGCAAGCATCTTCTCTTTTCTGTACCCTGGGTTGGAACTTCCAGCTTGACCAGGCCTCTGACATTTCTTCGAGCCGTGCCATCGCGGAGCATTTGTCACTGATGTGCGTCCCCAGAAGTAATAACTAGTCCTTGGGCAACGCACGTTGTAATTTTCTGATGTCATGATGTGCCCCATAACTGTATGGTGTGCAGTGACATTAACGTCCTGGTCATACTGAGGGTCCCAGCCCCATTGTGAAATAGGCTGAAGAAGACAGACACGATTAATGAGGAACATTCAATTTGTGGCAAAAAAAGTTTGATTGTGAGAAAACATGAATATAAGCCACCATGTGTTTAATGCTACATAAAATATTCCCTCCTCTCAGTGTTGTGCATATTTTCCTGTATTGTATGGATTGACAGAGGCTCAGATGCACTGCTACATATGATTCAATTACTTCTTTATTAACTTCTTTCAAGGTGGGTAATGTAGAAGTTCCCATTAGAAGTCAGAGCAATAGTCTTAAAAAGTGCCCCGATAATAATGATGACAAAGGGCCATTGACTCACGAAGAGTCGACCTTCAGCGCTCAGGAGAGGAAAAACCTCCGGTGGTGGAAACCTCTAGGGAACCTTGGCTGAAGGACTGCCTTTCCCTTAGGCTGTAGATGTTCATTGATGGGAACAGAGACCGAGCCTGGAATCTGTGTCATGGTGCAGCAGGTAACTCACTCGATTCGTGATTACATCTAGCTGCAGAAAATCCATCAAATGTTTTATCCACTGATGAGAACAGAGACCGAGCCCGGAATCTGTCTCGTGTGCAGTAGGTACCTCACTTAATATGTGAGTACATCTAGGTGCGTAAAGTCCAGAAAATGTCTTTCCAGTGGTTGAGGTCAGAGACCGAGCCTGGAATCTGCATTGTCTTGCAGTAGGAAACCCACTTGATCTGTGAGTGCGTCTAGCTGCGGAAAGTCCAGAAAATATCGTATCCAGTGGTTGAGGTCAGAGACCGAGCCCGGAATCTGCCTTCTCTTGCAGTAGGAAACCCTCTTGATCTGTGAGTGCATCTAGCTGCGGAAAGTCCAGAAAATGTCATATCCAGTGGTTGAGATCAGAGACCGAGCCCGGAATCTGTCTCGTCTTGCAGAAGGAAACCCACTTGATCTGTGAGTGTGTCTAGCTGCGGAAAGTCGAGAAAATGTTGTATCCAGTGGTTGAGATCAGAGACTGAGCCCGGAATCTGTCTCGTCTTGCAGAAGGAAACCCACTTGATCTGTGAGTGCGTCTAGCTGCGGAAAGTCCAGTAAATGTCGTATCCAGTGGTTGAGATCAGAGACCGAGCCCGGAATCTGTCTCGTCTTGCAGAAGGAAACCCACTTGATCTGTGAGTGCATCTAGCTGCGGAAAGTCCAGTAAATGTCGTATCCAGTGGTTGAGGTCAGAGACCGAGCCCGGAATCTGCCTCGTCTTGCTGAAGGAAACCCACTTGTTCTATGAGTGCATCTAGCTGCGGAAAGTCCAGAAAATGTCATATCCAGTGGTTGAGGTCAGAGACCGAGCCCGGAATCTGCCTCGTCTGGCAGAAGGAAACCCACTTGATCTGTGAGTGCATCTAGCTGCGGAAAGTGTAGAAAATGTCATATCCAGTGGTTGAGATCAGAGACCGAGCCCGGAATCTGTCTCGTCTTGCAGAAGGAAACCCACTTGATCTGTGAGTGCATCTAGCTGCGGAAAGTGTAGAAAATGTCATATCCAGTGGTTGAGATCAGAGACCGAGCCCGGAATCTGCCTCGTCTTGCAGAAGGAAACCCACTTGATCTGTGAGTGCGTCTAGCTGCGGAAAGTCCAGTAAATGTCGTACCCAGTGGTTGAGATCAGAGACCGAGCCCGGAATCTGTCTCGTCTTGCAGAAGGAAACCCACTTGATCTGTGAGTGCGTCTAGCTGCGGAAAGTCCAGAAAATGTCGTATCCAATGGTTGAGATGAGAGACCGAGCCCGGAATCTGTCTCGTCTTGCAGAAGGAAACCCACTTGTTCTGTGAGTGCGTCTAGCTGCGGAAAGTCCAGAAAATGTCGTATCCAGTGGTTGAGGTCAGAGACCGAGCCCGGAATCTGCCTCGTCTTGCAGAAGGAAACCCACTTGTTCTGTGAGTGCATCTAGCTGCGGAAAGTGTAGAAAATGTCGTATCCAGTGGTTGAGATCAGAGACCGAGCCCGGAATCTGCCTCGTCTTGCAGAAGGAAACCCACTTGTTCTGTGAGTGCATCTAGCTGCGGAAAGTCCAGAAAATGTCATATCAAGTGGTTGAGATCAGAGACCGAGCCCGGAATCTGCCTCTTCTTGTTGATGTAAAGTTGTCATCTTCAGCTGAATCCCATATTCCTTGTGGGAGCACATCGAGACCCCGCTCTGCCTCACCTGTAAAATATATGTTACAAAATCAGAAAGTCAATAAAGATGAATATATATACATGGTGACAGATTATAATGAGTGGGGCAACAGAAGAAGTTTACATGTCGTCCATTATCATTAGGCTATAATACAGTGCTATGTAATATATAGTGGCATTATTTCATCTCAATGTTCAGGTATGTTCTACACCTGATCCCTGCTGTGATAGGAATAGAACCCTGACTATTATTGTTTGTTCTTGTGTTATTAGATTACAGTTTTCTATGAATCTCTCCCTCATGGTACATATGGTACATCTACAGCGCTCCACCCTGTTTCCTATAACTCCTGAAAAAGCTGTGATGGTGAAACCACTGTCAGGTTGATGTGATGGCTGGCATTTCTGGTACTACAGCATGTCTAAACGTACTTGGCACTGATGTGACTTTTTCTTCTGAGTTCTGTGCATTAATAAGGCTTAATATTGGTTATGGCACCTGTATGTAAATGTAATTGTTGATATTGAGCACTTTTTATCGTGCCAATAGCTTTTGTGAATTATTACATTTACATTTTACCCCAGTATTGCTGTATATGCATAATGTCATCATGATGAAATATTCATCTTATTGTTTATGCCATGATCACCGACTGTTCTTCATGTGATCGTCCATTTTTGTTATATATTGTGATTTATTAAAGATAATTTATATTGTATTCTATTTGTGATTCTAGAATGACAACAGCCATTCTCATGTAGTCTCATGGCTCACAGACTGATGATTTAGCTGCCTTAAGGAAAAAGAATGCTGTCAACGTTTAGGACGTTAGTGCCCAATTTCTAATTATTTATCCTATTGCTAGTTAATACTAAAATATAACATATATCATAAAAAATTCACAAGAGCCCTAAGGACTTACATTAGGTTTTGGCTGGCATAGTAGGCCAGACGTTTTTTAAGGATAAACTCCATGTAGACTTTACATTTCTCCATGTCTTTGGCCAGGCCAAGATCGTCATCAAAATGTTCACGAGGCAGAGTAGTAGACGGAGGAGGACAAAGAGGTAGTGGAGTAGTAGACAGAGGAGGACACAGAGGAGGTGGAATATGTTCTCTGTCCTCTTGTTCTGTAAAAGAAAGTGATTAAAAGATTGGTAGATTTTAATTTATTCATTTGATGTAAGTTAGAAGTCCTGATGATATTTATGGTAGTAATTATTCTTCTTATCAACGTGAACAAGAAAGTAAATTTACTGTCAGAATAGATGACCACATCCTCGTCCAGGTCCATATTGATGATTACATAATCAGGACGAGGTGTAGAGATGTTGATGTTTTCGAGGACATCTCTATTTTCGGCCATAGGTCCACGAGGAGCATCGTCATTCCTGTTAGTTATTTCATCCTCTTGTGCTTCTGTAAGGTTCAACATTGAAATTATCATTAATAAAATAATAGTTTCTATCTGTTTGTTATTACCAAGCAGGTTTTAAAACCTCTAAATGGCACAGTACAGTATGAAAATAGAGGGACCAAACCATAAGTTACCTCTATGTATAGGGTTCATTCACCCACATGCTTCTTTTACAGATTTTTTTTTATTATTAGACTGATTTGTTTTTATAAACACCTTTTATAAAAGCCTGAGAACTTACTATAAGAGGAGATGATCACATCCTCATCCAGGTCCATATTGATGATCACATACCCAGGACCAGGCGTAGAGATGTTGGTCTTTTTGAGGACTTCTCTCTTTTCGGCCATCAGTCCATGAGGAGCATCATCATTTACATTCATGATTTCATCCTCTTGTTCTTCTGTAACACAGAACATTGAAATTAGAATTAATAAAGCTTCTATATATTTCTTAGATACATTAGGATTGTGCAGATTTTATCATCTCTAAGTGGTTCAGTTATTAATTTAAATAGATGGACCCAGCCCCTAGAGTAACATTTTTGTAAGGATTTGGTGTGCGAAATGCTCCTTTTAGAGATTTATATTATTAGGCAGTTTTTTTTACTCTGTGAAATACATGTTTCAATGCATGTAATAAAAGCCTGATACTTACTGTCAAAGGAGATGATCTCATCATCATACGGGTCGATAGTGATTATGACATAATCAGGACCAGGCGTAGAGATGTTGGTCTTTTTGAGGACTTCTCTCTTTTCGGCCATCGGTCCATGAGTAGCATCATCATTTACATTCATGATTTCATCCTCTTGTTCTTCTGTAACGCAGAACATTGAAATTAGAATTAATAAATTAAAGCTTCTATATATTTCTTAGATACATTAAGATTGTGCATCATCTCTAAGTGGTACAGTTATTAATGGAAATAGATGGACCCAGCCCTCAGAGTAAAGTAACATTTTTGTAAGGATTTGGTCTGCGACATGCTCCTTTTAGAGATTTTTGTTATTAGGCAGTTTTTTTTCTGTGAAATACATGTTTTAGTGCATGTAATAAAAGCCTGATACTTACTGTCAAAGGAGATGATCTCATCATCATACGGGTCGATAGTGATTATGACATAATCAGGACCAGGCGTAGAGATGTTGGTGTCTCTCTGTTCAGCCATGGGTCCATGAGGAGCATCATCAATTACAATTGGTATTTCATCCTCTTGTTCATCTGTAACACAAAACAATGAAATTAGCATAGTTAGAATACAAGATTTAAGATATTTCATAAAGAATTTTAATATTATACAACTTTTGTTACCTCTAAACTGTACTGTAAAGTTTAAAGATTGAGGGACCTAACCTCCAGCGTGGACTTGATTTATAGGGTTTAATTACCACCATGATTCTTTAAGAGACTTTTTTTATTAGGTAGTTTTTTTTTCTGTGAAATACATGTTATAGTACATGTAATAAAAGCCTAAAACTTACTGTCAGAGGGGATGATCATATCCTCATATGGGTCGATATCAGTCACAACATAATGGGGGCCAGGCGAAGAGATGTTGGTGTCTTTGTGGACATCTCTCTGTTCAGCCATGGGTCCATGAGGAGCATCATCAATTACAATTGGTATTTCATCCTCTAGTTCTTCTGTAACACAAAACAATGAAATTAGCATAGTTAGAATACAAGATTTTAAATATTTCATAAAGATTATTAATATTATGTAATTTTTTTAACCTGCAAGCATACTGTAAAGTTTAGAGATTGAAGGACCCAATCACCAGTGTGAATTTGATTTATAGGGTTTAATTACCTTCATGCTTCTTTTAGAGTTTTTTTTATTAGGTAGTTTTTTTTCTGTGAAATACATGTTATAGTACATGTAATAAAAGCCTAAAACTTACTGTCAGAGGAGATGATCACATCCTCATATGGGTCGATATCAGTCAGGACATAATGGGGGCCAGGCGAAGAGATGTTGGTGTCTTTGTGGACATCTCTCGGTTCAGCCATGGGTCCATGAGGAGCATCCTCGTGTATGATGGGTCCATGAGGAGCATCATCATGTATAATAGTTGTTTCATCCTCAGGTTCTCCTGTAACACAGAACATTGCAATCAATTCAAAAGGAAAAACTTCTATATTTCTTCTAGATTGTTTCTTCTATCTCTATGGTACAGTCACATACAAGATCTATTAAGAGATTATTTTTACTTTATAAATTCGCTTTTTTCTTTTTATAGATTTCATGTAATGAAAGAGACGACTCAGATGTCACTAGAGTAATTCTCCGGCTTTACAATGTGGACTGCGTCCATGTAATATAAAAGCCACCAAGAAGTATTTGTCTGTAGAGAGATATTTGTTGTGAATTCTGTGGCTGAGTTCACTTCTGTGGTCACAAGTGGTATTGCAGTCTCTGGGCTTCCTCCCTCAGGTGTTTTGGTGAGCTCGTTGGCTGCCTTGCTATTTAGCTCCACCTGAGTCTGTCTTCCTTGCTCCTTGTCAATGTTCCAGTGTTGGATCTGAGCTACTGCATCTTTCCTTGGGCCTGCTGCTCTGCTAGATAAGTGCTTCTAGTTTGTTTTCTGTTTTTTCTGTCCAGCTTGCTATTAACTTTTGCTGGAAGCTCTGAGAAGCAAAGGGGTGCACCGCCGTGCTGTTAGTTCGGCACGGTGGGTCTTTTTGCCCCTTTGCGTGGTTTTCGTTTTAGGGTTTTTTGTAGACTGCATAGTTCTCTTTGCTATCCTCGCTCTGTCTAGAATATCGGGCCTCACTTTGCTGAATCTATTTCATTCCTACGTTTGTCTTTTCATCTTGCTAACAGTCATTATATGTGGGGGGCTGCCTATTCCTTTGGGGTATTTCTCTGAGGTAAGTCAGGCTTGTATTTCTATCTTCAGGCTAGTCAGCTCCTCAGGCAGTGCCGAGTTGCATAGGTAGTGATAGGCGCAATCCACTGCTGCTTATAGTTGTGTGAGGATAGATCAGGTACTGCAGTCTACAGAGATTCCACGTCTCAGAGCTCGTCCTATTGTTTTTGGTTATTGCCAGATCTCTGTATGTGCGCTGATTACTGCACGCTGTGTTGCCTGATTGCCAGCCATAACAGATATTCCTGTGAGGTCGGTGACGGCCGCACTTACCGCTAGGAGCAGCCCTACTCTCTATATCTGCGTCCACGCCATCTTGTCTTGTATCTTCTCTACAGAAATTCTTCTTCTTTAGATGTCTGTAAAATGATGAACAGAAGTGACATTACACAGTAATCCATCTCTACATTCTGCACAGTGCTATGATGAGATATATTGTCCTCCATCTATTTTATCGGTCCCTTTCTGCAGTCATTTCCGGAATACAGAATCGTCCATTGTGCTCCCGGCAGGTCAGACCCAGTTTAGGAGCCGCTAAGCGTCTACACGAGGTTGTACCCGGCACTGACTCGTGTGATGACCTGAAGATGTGAGATTGAGATTTCTTATACAGACCCCCAAGTCGCCCAGAAATCATTATGAGACTTACCCATATAGTTTATTGAAAATTCTAATTTTCACATAGAGCGTACACAGTATTCCCATATAGTAGATAATTTAAAAAGATTGTGACTACATCCATAGACACCAACAGTGACTCAAAAACACAGTCCGGGACAGTAACAAATATTACCACTGTTTAGTGAATATGCAGCAAACATGCTGTTACCATGTACATGTTAGTATCTGCAGATATATGGCGACACAACTTAATAGTATAAACACATCAGTGGTGCTAGTAAGATCGCCATATACCTGTGTGCAACAGGTGCAACAAGTGGAATAAAAGGGAAATTAATTACCCATGTGTAGTAAAAGTCCCATCTGGATCCTGGTCACGTACCCCAACGCGCGTTTCGCGTGCAATTATTACCGCTTCCTCAGGGGGTAAAATCAAATAGTTTTTGTCTGGCGGACATGCGAAGGGCAACATGGAGATGAGTGTGATAAAAGGAAAAAGGCTGATAACAGCAGACAATAGATTAATAAGATTAAAAGTGATATAATTAATAAATGACTGATAACAGCAGACAATAGACTAATAAGATTAAAAGTGATATAATTAATAAATGGCTGATAACAGCAGACAATAGCTCATGATAATTGTTTGCACGTGGAATAATGCTGAGGACAGAGAACCATTGCTCAGGATAATTGTGAACTAACATGGAAACAGGCTGATAAGAGGGGACAATAATGTAATACCCTGAAGTTTTGGATTACAATAATACTATAATAATAATAATTTTATTTATATAGCGCCAACATATTCCGCAGCGCTTTACAAATTATAGAGGGGACTTATACAGACAATAGACATTACAGCATAACAGAAATCACAGTTCAAAACAGATACCAGGAGGAATGAGGGCCCTGCTGCTCGCAAGCTACAAACTATGAGGAAAAGGGGAGACACGAGAGGTGGATGGTAACAATTGCTTTAGTTATTCGGACCAGCCATAGTGTAAGGCTCGGGTGTTCATGTAAAGCCGCATGAACCAGTTAACTGCCTAAGTATGTAGCAGTACAGACACAGAGGGCTAATAACTGCATAAAGTGTATGAGAACATGTTGCGAGGAACCTGATTATGTTTTTTTTTTTTCAATGGGCCACACAGGGATAGTTAGGTTAATGCGTTGAGGCGGTAGGCCAATCTGAACAAATGAGTTTTTAGGGCACGCTTTAAACTGTGGAGATTAATCGTATTAACCTAGGTAGTGCATTCCAAAGAATCGGTGCAGCACGTGTAAAGTCTTGGAGATGGGAATGGGATGTTCTGAGTATTGAGGATGCTAACCTGAGGTCATTAGCAGAGCGGAGGGCACGGGTAGGGTGGTAGACTGAGACCAGAGAGGAGATGTAGGGTGGTGCTGAGCCATGGAGTGCTTTGTGGATGAGGGTAGTAGTTTTGTACTGGATTCTTGAGTGGACGGGTGACCAGTGTAATGACTGGCACAAGGTAGAGGTATCTGCTAGAATACGTGAACTGTTGCGCTGTCTCCTGCAGAGATCTGCACTGTTTTTTACATCTCAATTTGCTTCATTAAGAAGGATAATTCAGGATTTCATACACCATAGAGTAGTTTATATATCATAGTTTTTTTTTTAATGTCGAAATAAAATCTGTGATAACCACGGATGCTGATCAACCCCATACCTCTCAAGATGTTTTTGATGTTCAGATCAGGGGACTGTGAGGGCCATTGTAAAACCTTTCAGTTGCTGAAAACTATGGAAATAGCACTGAAATAGCATGGGAACAGCAATGGGAAGACTCCTGGAAGCATCTCTGAATCCCAGGTCACTGCTGGGAACAATGTTGTCAGAGTATTACACCACTTTTATGGACTGACAATAACACATACAAAACCGAAGATAAAATGGATTTGACTGGAAAAAATGTTAAGAAACATTCTTTAATGACTTGTTTATTAGACAGAGTAAATAAGAAAAAAAATGCTCCTCCACCCCTTGGGCTATATTCACACGTGTTGTTTTTGCTGCGTTTTTGCATGTTGGCATTGCTTTCAAAGGTGAAAAAAACATTCTACAGAAAATGCAATTTTATAATTTTCAAACCTTATCTGTCCATGTGATGTGTGAGACACGATCAGACACAGGATAGAGCTGGTCATGCAGCGGTTTGGTCGATCGGTGGTTACTGCAGGCTGTAGGCTTGTCGGAAGAGGTGGGTCTTCAGGTTCTTTTTGAAGGTTTCGATGGTAGGTGAGAGTCTGATGTGTTGTGATAGAGAGTTCCAGAGTAGGGGGGAAGCACACATCTGAGTGCTCATTACATTCTGCCATTTTTATGATACTGTAAAAAAATTTTTGGAGTGTCTTTTACAATTTCTTGACACCAGTTCGCTTAAAAAAAATTCTTTACCTACAGGGCAGATATTTTACACTGTGTTTTGTCCGCCACATAGATCGTCTATCATTGTTCTCAAAATTGTGCCATTTCAGGGCTCCATTGAATATTTTTTGCTGTGTCTTAGCCTACTTATTGACACAATTTTGCTGTAAAAAAAAAAAATCCGGACCAGATAATTTAAAGTCTGGTATCTCCGTCACACGCCTCACCTGTCTGGGTGCTAAAAATTGGGCCATTTTTGTGCTTCATTGAACTTTTTTTGCTGTGTCTTAGCCTAGCTATTGACACAATTTTGCTGTTAAAAAAAATCCAGGCCAGATACCGTATATACTCGAGTATAAGCCGAGATTTTCAGCCCAAAATTTTGGGCTGAAAGTGCCCCTCTCGGCTTATACTCGAGTCACGGTGGGCGGCAGGGTCGGCGGGTGAGGGGGAGAGGGCGCTGAGGCATACTTACCTAGTCCCGGCGATCCTGGCGCTCCCCCCGCGCCCGTCCCACGGTCTTCGGTGCTGCAGTTCTTCCCCTCTTCAGCGGTCACGTGGGACCGCTCATTAGAGAATTGAATACGCGGCACCACCTCCCATAGGGGTGGAGCCGCATATTCATTTCTCTAATCAGCGGTGCCGGTGACCGCTGATAGAGGAAGAGGCTGCGGCACCGAAGACCGTGTGACAGGCAGAGGGAGCCGGACGCCGGGAGCAGGTAAGTATGTAATATTCACCTGTCTGCGTTCCACACGCCGGGCGTCGCTCCATCTTCCCGGCGCCGCTCCATCTTCCCGGCGTCTCTCCGCTCTGACTGTGCAGGTCAGAGGGCGCGATGACGCGTATAGTGTGCGCGGCACCCTCTGCCTGATCAGTCAGTGCGGAGAGACGCCGGGACCGGACGCCGGGAGCTGCAAGCAAGAGAGGTGAGTATGGCGTTTTTTTTTTTTTATTGCAGCAGCAATGGCACAGCTTTCTATGGCACATCAATGGGGCAGTACTGAACGGCGCAGAGCACTATATGGCACAGCTATGGGACAATACTGAACAGTGCAGAGCACTATATGGCAGCTATGGGGCAATACTGAACGGCGCAGAGCACTATATGGCACAGCTATGGGACAATACTGAACAGTGCAGAGCACTATATGGCACAGCTATGGGACAATAATGAACGGCGCAGAGCACTATATGGCACAGCTATGGGGCAATAATGAACGGTGCAGAGCACTATATGGCAGCTATGGGACAATAATGAACGGCGCAGAGCACTATATGGCACAGCTATGGGGCAATAATGAACGGTGCAGAGCACTATATGGCACAGCTATGGGGCAATAATGAACGGTGCAGAGCACTATATGGCACAGCTATGGGGCAATAATGAACGGTGCAGAGCACTATATGGCAGCTATGGGGCAATAATGAACGGTGCAGAGCACTATATGGCACAGCTATGGGGCAATAATGAACGGTGCAGAGCACTATATGGCACAGCTATGGGGCAATAATGAACGGTGCAGAGCACTATATGACACAGCTATGGGGCAATAATGAACAGCGCAGAGCACTATATGGCACAGCTATGGGGCAATACTGAACGGCACAGAGCACTATATGGCAGCTATGGGGCAATACTGAATGGCGCAATGCACTATATGGCACAGCTATGGGGCAATACTGAACGGCGCAGAGCACTATATGGCAGCTATGGGGCAATAATGAACGGTGCAGAGCACTATATGGCAGCTATGGGGCAATAATGAACGGCGCAGAGGACTATATGGCAGCTATGTGGCAATACTGAATGGCGCAGAGCACTATATGGCACAGCTATGGGGCAATAATGAACGGTGCAGAGCACTATATGGCAGCTATGGGGCAATAATGAACGGTGCAGAGCACTATATGGCAGCTATGGGGCAATAATGAACGGCGCAGAGCACTATATGGCACAGCTATGGGGCAATAATTAACGGTGCAGAGCACTATATGGCACAGCTTTATATGGCACATCTATGGGGCAATGATGAACGGTGCAGAGCACTATATGGCACAGCTTTATATGGCACATCTATGGGGCAATAATGAACAGTATGGAGCATCATATGTGGCAGAGCTTTATATGGAGCATCTTATGGGGCAATAATGAACGGTATGGAGCATCTATTTTTATTTTTGAAATTCACCGGTAGCTGCTGCATTTCCTACCCTAGGCTTATACTCGAGTCAATAAGTTTTCCCAGTTTTTTGTGGCAAAATTAGGGGGGTCGGCTTATACTCGGGTCGGCTTATACTCGAGTATATACGGTAATTAAAAGTATGGGATGTCCATCACAGGCCTCACCTATCTGTGGGCTAAAAATTGGGGCATTTTTTGGGCTCAATTGAAGTGTTTTTGCTGTGTCTTTTTCTAGTTATTGCCACCAGTTTGCTAACAAAAAATGGTGTTAGCTACAGGCCAGATATGTTAAACTGTGGTTTTCCCACACATGGATCACATATAAGTACGCTCAAAAGTCACTCATTTTTAGTGAACATGCAAAATATTGTATGTATTAACAGAAGCATACAGTCTAGATCGCGCACAGTCATTATTGCCCTCTACTCCTCTTTGGTCAGACCTCATCTGGAATACTGTGTCCAGTTTTAGGCACCACATTCTAAAAAAAGACATCAATGAACTGGAGCAAGTTCAGAGAAGAGCGACCAGAATGGTGACTGATCAGCAAACCATGTTCTTTCAGGAATGGTTACAGGATTTGGGAATTTGATGTCTACAAATATCTCCAGGGTTGTCACATTGTAGAAGGACCATATTTATACTCATTTGCACAAGGAAAGACTAGAAGCAATGGGATGAAACTGAATGGGATGATATACAGATTAGATATTAGAATTTTTTTTGACAGGGTGATCAATGAGTGGAACAGGCTGTTGTGAATTCTGCTCCTGGGCTCCCTCCGGTGGTTGTAAGTGGCACTTTTGTGAGTTCTGCTCTTGGGCTCCCTCTTGTGGTTTCAAGTGGTATGGCTGCTCCTTGGAGTTAGCTGTGGTCAGCTGCCTCCACTTATCATCTCCTCTCTCGCCTATTTAAGCCTGGCTGTTCCTTCAGCTAGTGCCACTTGTAAATGGTTCCTGGTTGGATTCACATCTCTTTGGCGTTCCCTGTTATCCTGACCAGTTCTGCAAAGCTAAGTTTTTGCTTACTTTTTCTGTCCATAGTTTGTGGTCTTATCCATTCTGTGCTTTCTTTGTTTGTCCAGCATTATCAGTTTGAAGTATTTTCTGTCTTGCTGGAAGCTCTGGGAAGCAGAGTTACCCTCCACACCTTTAGTCAGGTGTGGAGATTTTTTGTAAACTCTGCGTGAATTTTTGTAGTTTTTGATACTGACCGCACAGTATTCCATCCTGTCCTATCTATCAAGCTAGACTGGCCTCCTGTGCTAATCCTGGTTTCATTCTGTGTATGTCTTTTTCCTCTTCACTCACAGTCATTATTTGTGGGGGGCTAATCCTTTGGGGATTTTCTCTGAGGCAAGATAGTTTTCCTGCTACTGTCTTCAGGGGTAGTTAGCTCTTAGGCTGTGACGAGATGCCTAGGGAGAGTTAGGAGCATTCCATGGCTGCTTCTAGTGTTGTGTTGAGCTTAGGGTCTGCGGTCAGTACAGTTACCACTTCCCTCAGAGCTCGTTCCATGTTGCTCCTAGACCACCGCATCATAACACAGGCAGCCATGAGAGGTGGTGAGTTCTCCTTCCATGGAAGTCTTCAAAAAGAGGCTGGAAAGACATCTGTCTGGGATGATTTAGTGAATCCTACTTTGAGCAGGGGGTTGGACTACATGACCCAGGAGGTCCATTCCAACTCTACCTTTCTATGATTCTATGATCTATGATTTTAGTCCACTTAAAATGGGCAAAGCGCATGCAAAGGGACAAGGAAGTGGACGTGATGGTGATGGTGCATGCAGAGGGCGAGGCTGAGGATGTGGGCAAGCTGAAATTGGGCAACAACAAACATCCACATCTTCTTGCTCGACCTTTCTGTCACTATTACTAGGGGACTGCAGCAGCACACCACTATGGAACCCAGAGCAGTGTCAAAAGGTTGTTGGTTTGATAGCGGATAATTCTTCCAGTCATTTTGCCACCACCACCCTGTCTTCCACTCGGTCAAGTCTCACTAGCCATGAGTATGGGCCCCATATTCCTCACCCTGATCCTCTTTCCTCCCATGCAAAGCGCCCGGAGACAACTGATCCTACACTTGGACACTCCGAAGACTTGTTCACTTTTCCATTCAGAGATTCGGGCTTCTCTCCTGGTGCACTTGAAGCGGGGCAAGAGGAGATCTCATGTAGCGATGCCCAAATATTTGAGCAGCCACGTTCACATGAAGGCGACAGTGGGAACTTGTGACAAGAGGTGGACGATGATGAGACACAATTGCCAAAAAGTCAGGAGGAGGAGCAGGGTGCGGATGTGGAAGATGAGGTGGTGGATGACATAGTGACTGATCCAAGCTGGCAGGAGGACATGCAGAGCTAGGTCAGCAGCACATATGGGGGAGCATCTCAACAGGCAGGAAGAAGCAGTGTGGTGGCCGCAGACATAAGATGGGCTACTGTTCCCCGTAACACCAACACGACGGGAGTTGCCAGTACAAGTGTTAGATCTCCTGTTGTGAATTCTGTTGTCGAACTCCCTCCTGTGGTCGTGAATGGTACTTCGGCGAGTTCTGTCCATGGACTCCCTCTGGTGGCTGTGAGTGAAGCTACTGCTTCTGAGGTTCCTTACACAGGTGACGTGGTTTATCCTTTGGTTGGCTGCTCTATTTAACTCCACTCAGATCGTTACTCCATGCCAGCTGTCAATGTTCCTGTGCTGGTTCAGTTCGCTCTTGGATCTTCTGGAGACCTGTCTCTTCCTGCAAGAAGCTAAGTCCCCGATTGTTATTTTCTGTTCTTGGTTTTCTAGTCCAGCTTGCTTTCATGATTTTGTCTTGCTAGCTGGAAGCTCTGGGATGCAGGGTGGCGCCTCCGCACCGTGAGTCAGTGCGGGGGTCTTTTTGCACACTCTGCGTGGTCTTTTGTAGTTTTTTGTGCTGACCGCAAAGATACCTTTCCTATCCTCTGTCTATTTAGTTAGTCTGGCCTCCCTTTGCTAAAACCTGTTTCATTTCTGTATTTGTGATTTTCATCTTTACTCACAGTTAATATTTGTGGGGGGCTGCCTTTTCCTTTGGGGAAATTTCTCTGAGGCAAGGTAGGCTTTATTTTCTATCTCTAGGGCTAGCTAGTTCTTCGGTTGTGAATAGGCATCTAGGGAGAGTCAGGAACGCTCCACGGCTATTTCTAGTTGTTGTGATAGGATTAGGGCCTGCGGTCAGCAGAGCTCCCACATCCCAGAGCTTGTCCTGTGTGAGTTTAACTATCAGGTCGTGCCGGGTGCTCCTAACCACCAGGTCATAACAGTACAGCTGGACCAAAGTATTAATGCATCTCAATAGAGGGATAAGAGAAGCTCTGAGACCATTTTTTTTTCTTTGCACTGTGTTTTGTCTATCTTTTCCCCTAGACCTTTGGGTGGTTCAGGACACAGGTGTAGTGATGGACATTCAAGGTCTGTCATTTTGTGTGGATCATCTCACTGCAAGGGTACAAAACATTCAAGATTTTGTGGTTCAGAATCCTATGTTAGAGCCTAGAATTCCTATTCCTGATTTATTTTCTGGGAATAGAGCTAAGTTTCTGAATTTCAAAAATAATTGTAAACTGTTTCTAGCTTTGAAACCCCGCTCCTCTGGTGACCCCGTTCAACAAGTAAAAATCATTATTTCCTTGTTGCGTGGTGACCCTCAAGACTGGGCATTTTCCCTTGCGCCAGGAGATCCTGCATTGCGTGATGTTGATGCGTTTTTTTCTGGCGCTTGGATTGCTTTATGATGAACCAAATTCAGTGGATCAGGCAGAGAAAATCTTGCTGGCTTTGTGTCAGGGTCAGGATGAAGCGGAGGTGTACTGTCAGAAGTTTAGAAAATGGTCTGTGCTTACTCAGTGGAATGAGTGTGCCCTGGTGGCAATTTTCAGAAAGGGTCTTTCTGAAGCCCTTAAGGATGTCATGGTGGGATTTCCCACGCCTGCTGGTCTGAATGAGTCTATGTCCTTGGCCATTCAGATCGATCGGCGCTTGCGTGAGCGCAAAGCTGTGCACCATCTGGCGGTATTCTCTGAGCATAGGCCTGAGCCTATGCAGTGTGATAGGACTTTGACCAGAGCTGAACGGCAAGAACACAGACGTCGGAATGGGCTGTGTTTTTACTGTGGTGAATCCACTCATGCTATCTCCGATTGTCCTAAGCGCACTAAGCGGTTCGCTAGGTCTGCCACCATTGGTACTGTACAGTCTAAATTTCTTTTGTCCGTTACTCTGATTTGCTCTCTGTCGTCCTATTCTGTTATGGCATTTGTGGATTCAGGCGCTGCCCTGAATTTGATGGACTTGGAGTTTGCCAGGCGCTGTGGTTTTTTCTTGGAGCCCTTGCAGTATCCTATTCCATTGAGAGGAATTGATGCTACGCCTTTGGCCAAGAATAAGCCTCAGTACTGGACTCAATTGACCATGTGCATGGCTCCTGCACATCAGGAGGATATTCGCTTTTTGGTGTTGCATAATCTGCATGATGTGGTCGTTTTGGGGTTGCCATGGCTACAGGTCCATAATCCAGTGTTAGATTGGAAATCTATGTCTGTGTCCAGCTGGGGTTGTCAAGGGGTACATGGTGATGTTCCATTGTTGTCAATTTCGCCTTCCACTCCTTCTGAAGTTCCTGAGTTTTTATCAGATTACCGGGATGTATTTGAAGAGCCCAAATCTGGTGCCCTACCTCCTCATAGGGATTGCGATTGTGCTATTAATTTGATTCCTGGTAGTAAGTTTCCTAAGGGCCGTCTGTTTAATTTATCTGTGCCAGAGCACGCCGCTATGCGGAGTTATATAAAGGAATCCTTGGAGAAGGGTCATATTCGCCCGTCGTCGTCACCATTGGGAGCAGGGTTCTTTTTTGTGGCCAAGAAGGATGGCTTTTTGAAACCTTGTGTTGATTACCGCCTTCTTAATAAGATCACAGTCAAATTTCAGTATCCCTTGCCGCTGCTGTCTGATTTGTTTGCTCGGATTAAGAGGGCTAGTTGGTTCACCAAGATAGATCTTCATGGGGCGTATAATCTTGTGCGAATTAAACAGGTCGATGAATGGAAAACAGCATTTAATACGCCCGAGGGCCATTTTGAGTACCTGGTTATGCCATTCGGGCTTTCTAATGCTCCATCTGTGTTTCAGTCCTTTATGCATGACATCTTTCGAGAGTACCTGGATAGATTCATGATTGTATATTTGGATGACATTTTGGTCTTTTCGGATGATTGGGAGTCTCATGTGAAGCAGGTCAGAATGGTGTTCCAGGTCCTTCGTGCAAATTCCTTGTTTGTGAAGGGGTCAAAGTGTCTCTTTGGAGTTCAGAAGGTTTCATTTTTGGGTTTCATTTTTTCCCCTTCTACTATCGAGATGGACCCTGTTAAAGTTCAGGCCATTTATGATTGGACTCAGCCGACATCTGTGAAGAGCCTGCAGAAGTTCCTGGGCTTTGCTAATTTTTACCGTTGCTTCATCGCTAATTTTTCTAATATTGCTAAACCGTTGACTGATTTGACCAAGAAAGGTGCTGATGTGGTCAATTGGTCCTCTGCGGCTGTAGAGGCTTTTCAGGAGTTGAAGCGTCGTTTTTCTTCTGCCCCTGTGTTATGCCAGCCAGATGTTTCGCTCCCGTTTCAGGTCGAGGTTGATGCTTCTGAGATTGGAGCAGGGGCTGTTTTGTCGCAAAGAAGTTCTGATGGCTCGGTGATGAAACCATGTGCCTTCTACTCTAGAAAATTCTCGCCTGCTGAGCGCAATTATGATGTTGGCAATCGAGAGTTGTTGGCCATGAAGTGGTCATTCGAGGAGTGGTGACATTGGCTTGAAGGAGCTAAACATCGCGTGGTGGTCTTGACGGATCACAAGAATTTGACTTATCTCGAATCTGCCAAGCGGTTGAATTCTAGACAGGCTCGATGGTCGCTCTTTTTCTCCCATTTTGATTTTGTGGTTTCATACCTTCCGGGATCTAAGAATGTGAAGGCTGATGCCCTGTCAAGGAGTTTTGTGCCTGACTCTCCGGGTGTTCTGGAGCCGGCGGGTATTCTTAAAGAGGGGGTAATTTTGTCTGCCATCTCCCCTGATTTGCAGCGCATGCTGCAGAAGTTTCAGGCTGATAGACCTGACCGTTGTCCAGCGGAGAAACTGTTTGTCCCTGATAGATGGACTAGTAGAGTTATCTCTGAGGTTCATTGTTCGGTGTTGGCTGGTCATCCTGGAATCTTTGGTACCAGAGATTTGGTGGCTAGATCCTTTTGGTGGCCTTCTTTGTCACGGGATGTGCGTTCTTTTGTGCAGTCCTGTGCGACTTGTGCTCGGGCTAAGTCCTGCTGTTCACGTGCCAGTGGGTTGCTTTTGCCCTTGCCGGTCCCGAAGAGGCCCTGGACGCATATTTCCATAGATTTTATTTCGGATCTCCCTGTTTCTCAAAAGATGTCGGTCATTTGGGTGGTTTGTGATCGCTTTTCTAAGATGGTCCATTTGGTACCCTTGTCTAAATTGCCTTCCTCCTCTGATTTGGTGCCATTGTTTTTCCAGCATGTGGTTCGTTTGCATGGCATTCCAGAGAACATCATCTCGGACAGAGGTTCCCAGTTTGTTTCGAGGTTTTGGCGGTCCTTTTGTGCTAAGATGGGCATTGATTTGTCTTTTTCTTCGGCTTTCCATCCTCAGACTAATGGCCAAACCGAACGAACTAATCAGACTTTGGAGACATATCTGAGATGCCTTGTTTCTGCTGATCAGGATGATTGGGTGTCCTTCTTGCCTTTGGCTGAGTTCGCCTTAATAATCGGGCCAGCTCGGCTACTTTAGTTTCTCCGTTTTTCTGTAATTCTGGTTTCCATCCTCGTTTCTCTTCAGGGCAGGTTGAGCCTTCGGACTGTCCTGGTGTGGATGCGGTGGTGGACAGGTTGCAGCAGATTTGGACTCATGTGGTGGACAATTTGACATTGTCCCAGGAGAAGGCTCAACGTTTCGCTAACCGCCAGCGTTGTGTTGGTCCCCGACTTCGTGTTGGGGATTTGGTTTGGTTGTCATCTCGTCACGTTCCTATGAAGGTTTCCTCTCCTAAGTTTAAGCCTCGGTTCATTGGGCCATATAAGATTTCTGAAGTTCTTAATCCTGTGTCATTTCGTTTGGACCTTCCAGCTTCTTTTGCCATCCATAATGTGTTCCATAGGTCGTTGTTGCGGAGATACGTGGCGCCTATGGAATCCCAAGCCTTGTCTTCTCCTGCGGTGTCCCATTCAGTCTCAACCGCAGCAAATGCTGCTGAGCAAAGGCATCGGTCTCAGCATCTTGCTCAGAGCCGGGCTGTACGCTTGGTTACCGCTGCCTCTCCAGGTTCAGCTATAGTAACTGACTATTCTCAGCAGCGTGCAGTCACTCCTGAGAGTAAGTTCAGGTTTTGCTCTACTGAGCATGCTCGTGGGTCAACTTCTCATTTGTGGTCGCCTGTCACATGCTCAGGTCCTGGTCTGGCTCCGGATTGGCCAGTGAGCAAGGTCCTGTCTGATTGACAGAAACTATAAAAGGATCTTTGGCGCTCCCGTCGGTGCGCTAAGATCATTTCTGTTTGATGTGTTTGTGGAACCTCTCGGCAGTGTGGACTCTGCGGCATGTGTTAGGACAGGCTCAGTGCCTTTAGAATTCTGGCTTAATGGGAGAGGAGCTTGGGTATTTGTAGTCAGGGCAGGCGCTAGTGCCTTTAGAATACCGGCCCCTCTGGTGAGGATTTCTGTGTGTATGGAGTACACTACCGATTCCCTTGCCTCAGAGTAAACGAACTCCTGTGAAGTCAACATTGTTCGCGTTCGCGTCTATACACTCCGCTACTGTGTGCGAATAACACGGCTCTGCCGCAGAGCTTTTTCGGGTGCTGTGTGCGATTGGCACAGCCATGTGCTACTCCACTGAGTGACGTTAACTCAGTGCCAGTCTCTTAAGCTCGCTGCAAGTCTCGTCATTGTACTTTTAGCTGCATAGTACAATCTCTGCACGGTGGACCCCGAGTGGCGAAAGCACTTCATTATTATAATTTATTTAGTGTGTTCCGCCCACCCTAACACCCTCCTACACGTCTCTTCCAAGGAATATTGGGGTGCATCCAAATTTTGAGCAGGCCTTGCATTCACTGCATAGGCAATCTTTCTGGGAGTAAAAAAATCATGATAATGGGAACTTTGGTTTCCTGTGGCCATCCAGTACGTTGTTTCAAACTGTTTTTGGGGTGCGTTAAACTTTGGGGCAGGGCAGGCCTTGCATTCACTTCATGGGCAAACTTTCTGGGAGTAAAAAATAATCATAATAATGGGAACTTTGGTTTCCTGTGGCCATCCAGTATGTTGGCTCAAAGCTTATTGGGGTGCGTGTAACTTTGGGGCAGAGAAGGCCTTGCATTCATTGCATAGGCTAACAGTATAGCAGTACCAAATAAATAAGAATGCGAACTTTGGTTTCATGTGGCCGTCCAGTACACCTGTTCAATGGGTTATTGAGGTGCGTCCAAATTTGGGGCAGACCTTGCATTCAATGCATAGGCAATAACAGTATAGGAGACACACTGTTTAATATGAGAACAACAAAGCATAGCCGGCTGATTGCTCTCTAAGACTAGTGAGAACCAACTGCTGTCCCTTTAAGAATATTACAGTCCGCCTGATGGCCCTCCTCCTTTAACAGCCCCTCCTTCATTAATGAAACATGATGGGTCTGCTTATGTGTCACACAGCACATGGCCAGATAGGGGTGTTACATGTTACACTGACATTTCCCAGTGAATGCATTTGTAGTGGTTGAAAGCAATGTTAAAGTTGAAAAACGCATCAAAAACGCTATGTGTGAACTTAGCACAACTGGTGGAGGAATATTGTTGTTTTGGGTTATTTATTTTGCCTTACATACAAATCATTACCCTGGAAAGGATGTTCCTTAACATATTTCCCAGCAAAATCCATATTGGTTTCTTTTTTGAATGTTTTATTGTTTGCCTGTAAAAGTGGCGTAAGACTCTGACAACATTGGTCACAGCTGTGACCTAGAAGTCAGAAATATTTCCATGTAATTTGAGCAGTGTTCCCATCGATTTCCCTAAAAAGACCTTCCCGGGGGGGTCGCGGCAAAAATGCTCGGGTCTGCCATAGACTTACATTGGGCTCGTTGCTCGGGTTGAGTACCTGAGTATTCCAATCTGCTCGACCCGACCAACGAGCACCCGAGCATTTTAGTGCTCGCTCATCACTACTCACTGTAAAAGAATTGCAGATAAGAGTGGAATTATTGTAGAATATAGAAGGGATTTTAACCAGCCCTGAAAAAAATATTTTCTTGTCCTTGGCAGCAACAAACTGTAGAGCAGCAAGGCTTAAGGTACCGTCACACATAGCGACGCTGCAGCGATACCGACAACGATCCGGATCGCTGCAGCATCGCTGTTTGGTCGCTGGAGAGCTGTCACACAGACAGCTCTCCAGCGACCAACGATCCCAAGGTCCCCGGTAACCAGGGTAAACATCGGGTAACTAAGCGCAGGGCCGCGCTTAGTAACCCGATGTTTACCCTGGTTACCATCCTAAAAAGTAAAAAAACAAACACTACATACTTACCTACAGCCGTCTGTCCTCGGCGCTCTGCTTCTCTGGTCTGGCTGTGAGCTCCGGGCAGCCAGAAAGCAGAGCGGTGACGTCACCGCTCTGCTTTCCGGCTGACCGACGCTCACAGCCAGAGCAGGAGGAGAGCAGAGCACAGCGCTGGAGGACAGACAGCGGTAGGTAAGTATGTACTGTTTGTTTTTTTACTTTTAGGATGGTAACCAGGGTAAACATCGGGTTACTAAGCGCGGCCCTGCGCTTAGTTACCCGATGTTTACCCTGGTTACCAGCAAAGACATCGCTGAATCGGTGTCACACACGCCGATTCAGCGATGTCTGCGGGGAGTCCAGCGACGAAATAAAGTTCTGGACTTTCTTCCCCGACCAGCGATATCACAGCAGGGGCCTGATCGCTGCTGCCTGTCACACTGGATGATATCGCTAGCGAGGACGCTGCAACGTCACGGATCGCTAGCGATATCGTCTAGTGTGACAGTACCTTTAGAACTGATAAATAGTGATGAGCTTGTCACTACTCGTTACTCACTCGAGCATCAGTGTGCTCGGGATACTCGTTACTCAGCGATTATTTTTTGGGAACTCGAGTCCCAGCCCCGCATATTTGGTGTTTTTAGACAGCCAGTGAACAGGTGGGGATTGCCTGCCAGTCACTGTAATGCGGTAGCCATCTTGGTTGTGGCATTACTGTGATTTTCTGGCCGCGTATCTTCATCAGGTCTATATAAGACATGTGACGCCATGTTCAGCACACTGTACCCCAGACACAGGCAGCGTAGGGAGAAGTGCTGGTGAGAGAGGGACAGAATTGTAGCTGTGTGTTAGTCAGGGATCCAACCACATTTATATTTCTATGAAGTACAACAACAGCCCTTCTTAGGGCTAATGATAATTAGTGATGAGCGAATTTGTTTTCGGAAAACGATCTCCAAACATAAATTCGGCACAAAGATGGCACATTCGGATTCATGATCGGAAAGCCAAGTAAAATGTTATAAAATCGGTAAAAATCGGTAACAATTCGGTAAACGTGTGGGAAAATATTTGCGTTGCCACAAAAATATTTTCAGTACTTTAGCAGCAATGATGGTGGTGAATCATGAGTGTTTTGCACGTGTTTGATGAGGGGACGGGGTTTACACAGCTCAGAGGCGCGGCGCTCTGGGAAGCAGCAGTCTTTTTATTTTTCCCTATCTTTTGTTGTTCACATTGTGGTTAGCCAATCAGGGCGCATGACACACCCACAATGTCCTGACACTACGGCTTGTGTCATTGGCTGCTGAAATCACATGTCCCTATCCATATAAATAGCTGCCATCTTGTTTTAGCGTCATTTTGACACTGTAACAGCCAGATTTTAGTTAGTTAGTTAGCCGGTTGTATATCAGTCAGATAGTGTAGGCAGATAGTGTCCAGTGGGGCTGTGAAATTTACCTTCCGGAATTATTTCTTTTTGGCTCATTACTGAGGTCCACAGACACAGCCAGCAGGGCACATGTCCTACAAGTGTGTTGTGCTCTGCTTCTATAGTGCTCCATACACCAGTATAGCATTCTACATTATTTTTATTCAGTAGCTAAATGTGAAAAAGCCTGCTGTATCCCACATTTCAGCTAGTTAGATAGGTGGTTGTATATCAGTCAGATAGAGTAACGAGCTACTGTCCAGTGAGGCTGTTAAATTTACCTTCTAGCATTTTTTTTTTCTTTTTTGGACATTACTGAGGTCCACAGACAAACCCAGGGCACATGTTGTGCACTGCTTCTATTATGATCTATGAACGAGTATAGCATTCTAATTCACATGTAGCTAGTGAAAAAATATTAAACAGCCTGCTGTATCCCACCTTGTCATTTAGTGCTGTGGTGATATAAAACTGTCTGCAGACCTAAAGCACATTAAGGGTATGTGCACACGATGCAGATTTAGGCTATATTCACACTTAGCGGTTTTTACCGCGGAACTGCCGCGATTTTGATGCTGCGGGTCCGCAGCAGTTTCCATAGCGTTTACAGTAACATGTAAACCCTATGGAAACCGCAAACCGCTGTGCACATGCTGCGGGAAAAACCGCGCGGGAACGCAGCGGTTTACAACCCGCAGCATGTCACTTCTTTGTGCAGAATCGCTGCGATTCTGCACCCATAGGAATACATTGAACCGCTTACTTCCCGCATGGGGCTGTGCCCACGTTGCGGGAAGTAAGCGGATAATGTGCGGGTGGTACCCGGGGTGGAGGAGAGGAGACTCTCCTCCAGGCCCTGGGAACCATATTTGGGGTTAAAAAATAAAAAATCTGGTTATACTCACCCTCTGATGTCCGGAGCTCCTGGGCGCTGCACGCGGCCGTCCGGTCAGAGTTGCTGTGCGACCAGGACCTGCGGTGACGTCGCGGTCACATGACCGTGACGTCACGAAGGGTCCTTCTCCCACAGCATCTTAGGAACCGGACCGCCGGGTGCAGCGCCCAGGAGATCCGGACATCAGAGGGTGAGTATAACCAATTTTTATTATTTTTAACATTACTATTGATGTTGCATATTGCTGCATATGCAGCATCAATAGTATAGGCGGAAACCCGCAGCGGAAAACGCGGAACAAACCGCGATAAATCTGCAGGGAGAACCGCAGTTGTTTTGCCCTGCAGATTTATCAAATCCGCTGCGGAAGAACCCGCAGGGACCCGACGCAAGGTGTGAACATAGCCTTAGTGCAGAATTGGTGCAGAACTGCAGCAGATTTTTCTGCTGCAGAAACGCTGCAGAACTGCACTGTGATTTACAGTACAATGTAAATCAATGAGAAAGAAAAAAGCTGTGCACATGGTGCAGAAAAATCTGCGCAGAAACGCTGCAGATTTCAAAGAAGTGCACGTCGCTTCTTTTGTGCAGTTCTGCAGCGTTTCTGCGCAGATTTTTCTGCACCATGTGCACAGCTTTTTTCTTTTCTCATTGATTTACATTGTACTGCACAGAAACTGCACAGAAACTGCATAGAATCTGCACAGAAACTGCACAAAAACTGCACAGAAACTGCATAGAAACTGCACAGAAACTGCACAAAAACTGCACAGAAACTGCACAGAAACTGCATAGAAACTGCGCAGAAACTGCATAGAAACTGCATAGAAACTGCACAGAAACTGCATCAAATCTGCAGATGCAGATTTAGTGCAGAAAATTCTGCACCACATTTCCTACGTGTGCACATAGCCTAAGAAAAAAGTTATAAGTCTTTCTGTTGCTAAATGTGAAACAGCCTGCTGTATCCCACGTTGTCAATGAACCTGTCTGTAGACCATTGTTTGGGATGCAAAAACCCAAAAATAACATCAGCTGAAATAATGGACTAGCGGTGTGGCTGTTTCAAGATGCACAATAAGGAGGTACTTGAAGAAAAATGGGCTGCATGGTCGAAAGCCATTACTATGGAAATGCCACAAAGTATCTCACCACAATACACTAAACAACAAAGAGACAAGCCTCAAAACTTCTGGAACCAGGTAATTGGGAGTGATGAGACCAAAATTTAACTTTTTGGCCACAACCATAAATGATACATTTGGAGAGAGGTCAACAAGACCTATAATGAAAGGAACACCATTCCTACTTTAAAGCACGGAGGTGTATCTACGATGTTTTGGGGATGTGTGAGCTACAAATGCACAGGAAACTTGGTCAAAGTTGAAGGAAAGATTAATGCAGCACGTTATCAGCAAATACTGTAGGCAAATTTGCATTCATCAGCCCGAAAGCTGTGCATGGGACGTACTTGGATGTTCCAACATGGCAACAATCCAAACCACAAAGCCAAGTCGACCTGTCAATGGCTGCAACAAAACAAATTGAAGGTTCAGTCTCCTGACCTCAATATCATTGAGCCACTCTGGGGAGATCTCAAGCGCACAGTTCATGCTAGACAGCCCAGAAATTTACAGTAACTGGAGGCTTTTTGCCAAGAAGAGTGGGCAGCTTTACCATCTGAGAAAATAAAGAACCTCATCCACAACTACATCAAAAGACTTCAAGCTGCCATTTTTGCATGAGGGGGGCAATACACGGTATTAAGAAATGGGGTACATGAACATTTGATCAGAGTCATTTGAATATTTTGGGCTGTCAATATAATTTCAAATGAGAAAACACAGTAGTATGACAATAGATGGCTTCACCCAACCACTAACAATGAGTGGAGAAAAAGTTTTCAGCGCAACCATATAGTGCGGCGGTTGTGCATCAAAAGCATATATCCAGACTTGATTGGATCTCAATTTCATGGCTATATTGATGCTGCAGTCTTATACCTCCATCTCAATTGGACAAATTTGCCTGACATTGTAATACTGCATTTTTTTTTTAGCACTGACATTTTATACGGCATTTAGCATGTTACAGATGGGCCTCAAAACCCCCAAAAATAAATTGTTTAAAAAAATCGCATTGCTATATATATACAGCATATACATATTAGTCCAATTTGCCAAGAACACATTCAACACAGTAATACAAAAAGCGCCTCACAAGTTATTAACCAAGCCACAGAATGTTCGGTTCAAACATAGAAATTTATTAATAATAAATAAGATAAAAAATTCATCACTTCAAGATACAATAACAAAATGTAAAGAATCCAGTAAAATTATGTACCTCAGTACATGTAGGTACGCGCTAGATAATAGCCAAAAGGGAGCCACTGATAGATAAATAAAAGAGTGGAGTGGCCTATAATGGTGATCGGTAGAAAAGTGCAACTTATAGATATATTCACAAAAGTCTATAATGACACCAAAGGTAGGTAGAATGGATAGTGTTCATAGGTATTCCTACCTCCAGTCACCAGTCACACGTCCTCGATGAAGTAGGAAGCCACGGTGCTGCCGCTGTAGTTCCAGTGAATTCCAGGTAAGAATAAAAATTACAAATCCAAACTGGTGGCTGCCCCGGCCGGTAGCAGCCACCTGAAACTAACCTCCGGGATGAAACGGGGCCCTGAAAAATAGAAAATAGAGGATTGTATGAGGGGGGGTTTATTTTGCACAGTGGGCGCAATTAGATTGCCCAAATTTTGGGATTTTTTATATATAAATCGGGGTTTGTCCGTAATCTTGTCTCCCAATACCTTATCATTTTTTAGGATATGCCAGTGTTTCCTGACTATTTTCCGTAAAATGTTAGAGTTACTATTATATTTAGATATAATGGGAACGAAATCACTGTTTTTTATACCTTTAGAAGCGGGGTTAATAAGTTCTTGTCTAGTTCTGGATAAGGCCATTTCTTTGGATTTCTCCAACCGATTTAGATCATACCCTTTTTCTAAAAAAAATTTTTGTTAGTGTTAATAATAATAACAATAAAAAAACCTCCAAGCATCCTTTTTTCCGTGTGGTGGGAAAAAAATCAGGAAAAGGGGCTGCAGAAGCGGGAAACTCGCCAAAAAGAAAAGGCCATTAAACACACCAAATATTACGGCTTCTGCTATTTTTAATCTGAGTAAACAGAATTTAGGCGAGGATTCACTATCATTATTACGTAGGGGCCTCAAATATGCTCCTGCCAACAGCTTCAACAAATTTGAAGCCTATATAGGCATAAAGTTATTTATGAGAAAGCTGGCAATCAAGAGACATTTTATAAAAAATCCTGTGACTAGGAATGGTGAATTAACCCAAACAAGTACCTATATTTACACCAATCTCAAAACCCCATCTAAATTTCACCCAATAAATGAATATTCAGAACATATGAACACGTTCCAGACTAACGTGGGGAGGACAAAACGGCCATTAAGAACAAGAATAGGGGAACATATCCGAAATATTGAAAACCACTTTAAGGGTCATCCACTGTCCCAACATTTCATAGAGCACCATGAAGGTAGGGTACATCATATGAAAGTGTTGGGTATAGCGACTGTTAAACGCCACTGGAGAGGGGGTGATTACATCAAAGCCATGTCTAGAGCCGAGACAAAATGGATTTTTACTTTAGACACGATTGCACCCAGAGGTCTGAACATCGGCACAGAACTTTTTGGATTCCAATAGACAGATCAGGTTAGGGCAAACTATATAAGGACTGCTAATACGGAGCAAGCGTTAACCCTGAGGAAGGAGACAGTAGTCTCCGAAACGCGTAGGTTAGGTGACCCTCATTGCGTTCCGTACTCACTCCCGGGCTCCGTTTACGGTCACGTGACCAGCTACGTCACGCAGGTCCTGCACTGCATCCGGACTGTTGTGAATTCTGTGGCTGAGTTCACTTCTGTGGTCACAAGTGGTATTGCAGTCTCTGGGCTTCCTCCCTCAGGTGTTTTGGTGAGCTCGTTAGCTGCCTTGCTATTTAGCTCCACCTGAGTCTGTCTTCCTTGCTCCTTGTCAATGTTCCAGTGTTGGATCTGAGCTACTGCATCTTTCCTTGGGCCTGCTGCTCTGCTAGATAAGTGCTTCTAGTTTGTTTTCTGTTTTTTCTGTCCAGCTTGCTATTAACTTTTGCTGGAAGCTCTGAGAAGCAAAGGGGTGCACCGCCGTGCTGTTAGTTCGGCACGGTGGGTCTTTTTGCCCCTTTGCGTGGTTTTCGTTTTAGGGTTTTTTGTAGACTGCATAGTTCTCTTT
Organism: Ranitomeya imitator; assembly: GCF_032444005.1. Taxonomy (NCBI): domain Eukaryota; kingdom Metazoa; phylum Chordata; class Amphibia; order Anura; family Dendrobatidae; genus Ranitomeya; species Ranitomeya imitator. Next base: position 24,926,463 of record NC_091284.1, read on the forward strand.
GCTATCCTCGCTCTGTCTAGAATATCGGGCCTCACTTTGCTGAATCTATTTCATTCCTACGTTTGTCTTTTCATCTTGCTAACAGTCATTATATGTGGGGGGCTGCCTATTCCTTTGGGGTATTTCTCTGAGGTAAGTCAGGCTTGTATTTCTATCTTCAGGCTAGTCAGCTCCTCAGGCAGTGCCGAGTTGCATAGGTAGTGATAGGCGCAATCCACTGCTGCTTATAGTTGTGTGAGGATAGATCAGGTACTGCAGTCTACAGAGATTCCACGTCTCAGAGCTCGTCCTATTGTTTTTGGTTATTGCCAGATCTCTGTATGTGCGCTGATTACTGCACGCTGTGTTGCCTGATTGCCGGCCATAACAGTACAAGGAGACCCACCACGCGATTCCCAATAGAGGGAAAAAAGAAATCCTGACATCATTTTTTTTTCTTAGCTCTGTCTTCAGTCTTTTTTTTCCCCTAGACATTAGAGTGCTTCAGGACACAGCTGTGGACATGGATATTCAGGCTCTGTGCTCCTCAATGGATAATCTCGTTGTAAATGTACAAAAGATTCAAGATACTATTGATCAGAAATCGATGCTAGAACCAAGAATTCCGATTCCTGATTTGTTTTTTGGTGACAGAACTAAGTTCCTGAGCTTCAGAAAAAATTGTAAGCTATTTTTGGCCTTGAAACCTCATTCTTCTGGTAATCCTATTCAACAGGTTTTGATTATTATTTCTTTTTTGCGCGGCGACCCACAGGACTGGGCGTTTTCTCTTGCACCAGGAGATTCTGCATTGAGTAATGTTGATGCATTTTTCCAGGCGCTGGGATTGCTTTACGATGAGCCTAATTCAGTGGATCAGGCTGAGAAAAATCTGCTGGCTTTATGCCAGGGTCAGGATGATGTAGAAGTATATTGTCAGAAATTTAGGAAGTGGTCAGTACTCACTCTGTGGAATGAATCTGCACTAGCGGCTTTGTTCAGAAAGGGTCTCTCTGAAGCTCTTAAGTATGTAATGGTGGGATTTCCTATGCCTGCTGGTTTGAATGAGTCTATGTCCTTGGCCATTCAGATCGGTCGTCGCTTGCGCGAGCGTAAATCTGTGCACCATCTGGCGGTATTGTCTGAGAGTAAACCTGAGCCTATGCAGTGCGACAGGACTATGACTAAAGTAGAACGGCAAAAACACAGACGTCTGAACAGGCTGTGTTTCTACTGTGGTGATTCTACTCATGCTATTTCTAATTGTCCTAAACGCACTAGGCGGTTCGATAGCTCTGCCGTTATTGGTACTGTACAGTCCAAATTCCTTTTGTCCATTACCTTAATGTGCTCTTTGTCATCGTATTCTGTCATGGCGTTTGTGGATTCAGGCGCTGCCCTGAATCTGATGGATTTGGATTATGCTAAACGTTGTGGATTTTTCTTGGAGCCTTTGCGGTGTCCTATTCCGTTGAGAGGAATTGATGCTACACCTTTGGCCAAGAATAAGCCTCAGTACTGGGCCCAGCTGACCATGTGCATGGCTCCTGCACATCAGGAAGTTATTCGCTTTCTGGTACTGCATAATTTGCATGATGTGGTCGTGTTGGGGTTGCCATGGCTACAAACCCATAATCCAGTATTGGATTGGAACTCTATGTCGGTAACCAGCTGGGGTTGTCAGGGAGTACATGGTGATGTTCCATTTTTGTCTATTTCATCATCCATTCCTTCTGACATCCCAGAGTTCTTGTCGGACTTTCAGGATGTATTTGAAGAGTCCAAGTCTGATGCTCTACCTCCGCATAGGAATTGTGATTGTGCTATCGATTTGATTCCTGGTAGTAAATTCCCTAAGGGTCGTTTATTTAATTTGTCCGTACCTGAACACACCGCTATGCGCAGTTATGTGAAGGAGTCCCTGGAGAAGGGACATATTCGCCCATCGTCGTCACCATTGGGAGCAGGGTTCTTTTTTGTAGCCAAGAAGGATGGTTCGCTAAGACCGTGTATTGATTACCGCCTTCTTAATAAGATCACTGTTAAGTTTCAGTATCCCTTGCCATTGATTTCTGACTTGTTTGCTCGGATTAAGGGGGCTAGTTGGTTTACTAAGATTGATCTTCGTGGTGCGTATAATCTGGTGAGAATCAGGCAGGGAGATGAATGGAAAACGGCATTTAATACGCCCGAGGGTCATTTTGAGTATCTGGTGATGCCGTTCGGACTTGCCAATGCTCCATCTGTTTTTCAGTCTTTTATGCATGACATTTTCCGTGAGTATCTGGATAAATTCTTGATTGTTTACTTGGATGACATTTTGATCTTCTCAGATGATTGGGAGTCTCATGTGAAGCAAGTCAGAATGGTTTTCCAGGTACTGCGTGCTAATTCCTTGTTCGTGAAGGGATCAAAGTGTCTCTTCGGTGTGCAGAAAGTTTCATTTTTGGGGTTCATCTTTTCCCCTTCTACTATCGAGATGGATCCGGTTAAGGTTCAGGCCATCCAGGATTGGACTCAGCCGACATCTCTAAAAAGTCTGCAGAAATTCCTGGGCTTTGCTAATTTTTATCGTCGCTTCATCTGTAATTTTTCTAGCATTGCCAGACCATTGACCGATTTGACCAAGAAGGGTGCTGATTTGGTTAATTGGTCTTCTGCTGCCGTGGAAGCTTTTCAGGAGTTGAAGCGTCGTTTTTGCTGTGCCCCTGTGTTGTGTCAACCTGATATTTCTCTTCCGTTCCAGGTCGAGGTTGATGTTTCTGAGATTGGTGCAGGGGCGGTTTTGTCACAGAGAGGTTCTGGTTGCTCAGTGTTCAAACCATGTGCTTTCTTTTCCAGGAAATTTTCTGCTGCTGAGCGTAATTATGATGTGGGCAACCGAGAGTTGCTGGCCATGAAGTGGGCATTCGAGGAGTGGCGTCATTGGCTTGAGGGTGCTAAGCATCGCGTGGTGGTATTGACTGATCATAAGAACCTTACTTATCTTGAGTCTGCCAAGCGCTTGAATCCTAGACAGGCCCGTTGGTCGTTATTTTTTGCTCGTTTTGATTTTGTGATTTCATACCTTCCGGGCTCTAAAAATGTGAAGGCGGATGCTCTGTCTAGGAGTTTTGTGCCCGACTCTCCGGGGTTATCTGAGCCGGCGAGTATCCTCAAGGAAGGAGTCATTGTGTCTGCCATCTCCCCTGATTTGCGGAGAGTGTTGCAGAAATTTCAGGCTAATAAACCTGATCGTTGTCCGGCCGAGAAACTGTTCGTCCCTGATAGGTGGACTAGTAAAGTTATCTCTGAACTTCATTGTTCGGTGCTGGCCGGTCATCCAGGAATCTTTGGTACCAGGGAGTTGGTTGCTAGATCCTTCTGGTGGCCATCTCTGTCGCGGGATGTGCGTGCTTTTGTGCAGTCCTGTGGAATTTGTGCTAGGGCTAAGCCCTGCTGTTCACGTGCCAGTGGGTTGCTTTTGCCCTTGCCGGTCCCGAAGAGGCCTTGGACACATATTTCGATGGATTTCATTTCTGACCTTCCCGTTTCTCAAAAAATGTCGGTCATTTGGGTGGTCTGTGATCGCTTTTCTAAAATGGTCCATCTGGTGCCCTTGGTTAAATTGCCTTCCTCCTCTGATTTGGTGCCTTTGTTCTTCCAGCATGTGGTTCGTTTACATGGCATTCCTGAGAATATTGTTTCTGACAGAGGTTCCCAGTTTGTCTCGAGGTTCTGGCGAGCCTTTTGTGGTAGGATGGGCATTGACCTATCTTTCTCCTCGGCCTTCCATCCTCAGACTAATGGCCAGACCGAACGAACCAATCAGACCTTGGAAACATATCTGAGATGTTTTGTTTCCGCTGACCAGGATGATTGGGTGTCATTTTTGCCGTTGGCTGAGTTCGCCCTTAATAATCGGGCCAGCTCGGCTACCTTGGTCTCTCCATTTTTCTGCAATTCTGGGTTCCATCCTCGTTTCTCTTCAGGACAGGTTGAGTCTTCGGACTGTCCTGGTGTGGATTCTGTGGTGGACAGGTTGCAGCAGATCTGGACTCAGGTAGTGGACAATTTGACCTTGTCCCAGGAGAAGGCTCAGCTTTTCGCTAATCGCAGACGCCGTGTGGGACCCCGACTTCGTGTTGGGGATCTGGTTTGGTTATCTTCTCGTCATATTCCTATGAAGGTTTCCTCTCCTAAATTTAAACCTCGTTTTATTGGTCCGTATAGGATTTCTGAGATTCTCAATCCGGTGTCTTTTCGTCTGACCCTCCCAGACTCCTTTTCCATACATAATGTATTCCATAGGTCGTTGTTGAGGAGATACGTGGCACCTATGGTTCCATCTGTGGAGCCTCCTGCCCCTGTTTTGGTGGAGGGGGAATTGGAGTATATTGTGGAGAAGATTTTGGATTCTCGTGTCTCTAGACGGAAACTCCAGTATCTGGTCAAATGGAAGGGTTATGCTCAGGAAGATAATTCCTGGGTTTTTGCCTCTGATGTCCATGCCCCAGATCTTGTTCGTGCCTTTCATGTGGCTCATCCTGGTCGGCCTGGGGGTTCTGGTGAGGGTTCGGTGACCCCTCCTCAAGGGGGGGGTACTGTTGTGAATTCTGTGGCTGAGTTCACTTCTGTGGTCACAAGTGGTATTGCAGTCTCTGGGCTTCCTCCCTCAGGTGTTTTGGTGAGCTCGTTGGCTGCCTTGCTATTTAGCTCCACCTGAGTCTGTCTTCCTTGCTCCTTGTCAATGTTCCAGTGTTGGATCTGAGCTACTGCATCTTTCCTTGGGCCTGCTGCTCTGCTAGATAAGTGCTTCTAGTTTGTTTTCTGTTTTTTCTGTCCAGCTTGCTATTAACTTTTGCTGGAAGCTCTGAGAAGCAAAGGGGTGCACCGCCGTGCTGTTAGTTCGGCACGGTGGGTCTTTTTGCCCCTTTGCGTGGTTTTCGTTTTAGGGTTTTTTGTAGACTGCATAGTTCTCTTTGCTATCCTCGCTCTGTCTAGAATATCGGGCCTCACTTTGCTGAATCTATTTCATTCCTACGTTTGTCTTTTCATCTTGCTAACAGTCATTATATGTGGGGGGCTGCCTATTCCTTTGGGGTATTTCTCTGAGGTAAGTCAGGCTTGTATTTCTATCTTCAGGCTAGTCAGCTCCTCAGGCAGTGCCGAGTTGCATAGGTAGTGATAGGCGCAATCCACTGCTGCTTATAGTTGTGTGAGGATAGATCAGGTACTGCAGTCTACAGAGATTCCACGTCTCAGAGCTCGTCCTATTGTTTTTGGTTATTGCCAGATCTCTGTATGTGCGCTGATTACTGCACGCTGTGTTGCCTGATTGCCGGCCATAACACCGGACTCACCGCTTTCACTCCACGCGGCGTCCGGCACCGCAGGGCCCCGTTTCATCCCGGAGGTTAGTTTCAGGTGGCTGCTACCGGCCGGGGCAGCCACCAGTTTGGATTTGTAATTTTTATTCTTACCTGGAATTCACTGGAACTACAGCGGCAGCACCGCGGCTTCCTACTTCATCGAGGACGTGTGACTTGTGACTGGAGGTAGGAATACCTATGAACACTATCCATTCTACCTACCTTTGGTGTCATTATAGACTTTTGTGAATATATCTGTAAGTGGCACTTTTCTACCGATCACCATTATAGGCCACTCCACTCTTTTATTTATCTATCAGTGGCTCCCTTTTGGCTATTATCTAGCGCGTACCTACATGTACTGAGGTACATAATTTTACTGGATTATATATTTATTACCAACTGGGTGTGGAAGTTGGTTTGGTATCGCAGCAAGGACTAATAGTTTTTTTAACACTTTCGCGCCACCATTAATATACACTTTAGCAAAATGTAAAGAATGCCTCCAATCCAATAACTGGTTCTATGTGTGGTGCAGATATTGAGCAATAGCAGGCTTAAAATACGTGAGAAAATTAATTATGTAACCTATTTCTAAAGCCCAATTATGGATATTATGTCAAAGTGAATTGCTGGAGGGAAAGACCTGATAAACTAAAGTGCCAATGTGCATAGATATATAAATGGCTGTCAGAATAGCCTGTAAGGCTTATGTCATGATATACAATTGTATTAATCAGTCATAAATATGACCAAAACACAATATGTTACATAGCACCTAAGTCTTAAAGCATACAGTGTTTGCAAAAATTGCCAGGCATAACCCCAACTATGGCATAATCAAGAGATCATAATTACCTCTGTACTCTCTCACAGAACCAGTGATGAAACCCGGTTCACTCACTGGTTGAGCCTCAAAACACACTAAAAAATTTTGGTTTCAAATAGCATTGCTATATTGATACTCTAGTGTTATACATCCATCTGTACTGGACTAATTTTGCTGGCATTGTAATACTGCCTGCAATGTTTTCTTAACAGGGACATATCATATGGAATTTAAAATGGGCAAGGCACATGGTAAGGGATGTGGAAGTGGACGTGATGCTGATGGTGAGCGCAAAGGCTGAGGACATGGGCAAGGGGAAACTGTGCCTGCGGCTGGAGCACAACAAACAAACATCATTTCAATCTAGCTTCCGGTCTCACTTTGTAGGGATGCGCTGAACACCACTCTTGAAGCCAGACCAGTGTGAAAATGTTGGATGAATATCAGATAATGCTTCCAGTCACTTTGCCAGCACCACCCTGTCTACCGCATGGTCGAGTCTAAGTAGCCGTGATTCTGGACCACATAATCCTCTCCCTGATCCTCCTTCCTCCCACCATGCCGAGTGCCCAGAAACAAGTGATCTCACACTTGGACACTCAGAAGAGCTGTTCACATTTCCATTATAGATTTTGGCCTCTCGCCCTGTCCATTCCAACATAGACATGGGGACATTGCATGTAACAATGCTCAAATATTTGAGCAGCCACGCACATAAGAAGGAGACTGTGGGAAAATGCAATCACTGTCGCAAGAGCTGGGTGATGATGAGACACAATTTCCAGAGAGTCATATTGTTACGTCAGGTGGTGGATGAGGTTGAGAAAGTGGAAGACAATGTGGTGGACAATGAAGTCACTGACTGGGATGGTGACATGCAGAGCAAGGACAGCAGCACACAGGCGGAGGGATTTGCAGCACCACAGCAGGCAGGAAGAGGCAGTGGGGTGGCCAGAGTCACAAGGCAGGCAACTGATTCCCAGAGCACCAACACGGGTGAATTTGCTAAGCCATGGTTTAGGTGTTCATGAGTCTAGTGCTTTGGAGAACTATGGACGGTACATTATACTATATGGAGGACTATAGAGAGTGTATTATGCTGTATGGAGGACTATGGGATGCAACATACTGTTTGGAGAACTTTGGTATGTTTACTATGTGTAGTACTATGAGGAGCTCGTTATAGTGTACTGAAGGCTCTGGAGAGTGCATTATGCTATATGGAGGACTTTGGGTAGTGCATTATACTATGGGGTGAATTATACTATAATGGAGAATTATGGGGTGCAATATACTACATGGAGGACTATAGGGCCCATTTTACCTTAATGAGGGCTGTGTGAGGGGCCATTAAAATATTTTGAGCGCTATATTGGAGCCTTTATAAAATTTAGAGAGCTGTGTTTGTGCTATTATACTGTATGCAAGCAATTATAAAATGTGATGGTTTAAATGGGGTCCTTCATGCTGTGTGGAAGGCTGTATGTATGCCATTATACTGTTTGGATGCCTAGTGGGGCCATTATACAGTGTGGTGAGTTGTGTGGCTGTTATACTATATGTGGGGCGCATTATACTGCTTGGAGGGCTATGTTGGGGTCAACGTTAGGGATTCTACTGTATTATGGTCACAATACTATAACGGGGGAGTTGAAGTGGTATACAGTAGGGTCAGCCTACTGTATTTGTGGAGGGTACTGTGGAAGAAGTCACTGTGGGGGTGTCATACATTGTTTGTGTATCACTTTTGTTGACATACTTTGAAAGGGGAATTTTTTTGTTGATTTGGGGGTCTAATTAGAACTTCCGCTATAGTGTAACATGATTTCTGTGTAGGCCTCTGGCCAGAAATTGCAGAAATCCTTGCAGTCACATGACCTCTGTTCCCGGCACTGAAGAATCCTGACAGTGCGGGCTGTAAGCATTCAGAACTATGAATTTAAGAAGTTGTAGCATATACGGTCTGCAAAGTACTGGTGCAGAACTGATATATCCATTATATGTCCACTGAATTCTGGTAACATCAGTCCTAGTACAGTGGTTTTGGTTAAAGGTGTTGTCTAGGCTTGAGGTTAAAGTTTGTGATCACTCTATGTGACTGCTGACTTCTGAATCCTCCCAGTGTGTGCATCGTGTGCTATGAAGTTCTCTGTGCTGGGAGTGGACGATCATCTGACTACAAGTATGTGACTTTCATACATGTGATCACCTACCAACTGTGTGTGGTCACGCTTAATACAAGTGAGAAAATTGGCCAAAGCCAAGCATGTCTAGTCGAAAAGTGGCCGGAGGTGTGGAAATCGCATACTTGTGGTCACATGATCGCCTGCTCCCGGAACCTGACAATCCTGACAGTGTGCACTGTGAGGATTCGGAAGTATGAATTTAAGAAGCTGTATTAACACTAATGGCTGTAGGGCACTTACTTTATTTACAAAACACAATGTATAATTTACCTACAATGATTTGTAGCAGCTTAGAAAACTCAGGGGATTGATAAGGAGGTAAGCCACAAATGCCTTTCTCATCATATAAAACACTGCATGTACTGTATATTATTACAAGAACGTGCTCATTTCTATTGCTTTCCAGCTCCCACACTTACCAGTGCAGTGATGTGCTTGGTGTGAGAGTCATAATTGTTGTATCCTAAAGACTATTTAATGGAGATTAAAGAATTCAACTCCTCCAGAATACAGATATTTGCAATTTGTTCCCCTCGAATTGAGCATTAGGCTGCCAGTGGCAGTAACCGTATTACTGAACCATAAAATGCCAGCAAAAGTTTATTTAGCCTTCCCCGATTGCAAGCATCTTCTCTTTTCTGTACCCTGGGTTGGAACTTCCAGCTTGACCAGGCCTCTGACATTTCTTCGAGCCGTGCCATCGCGGAGCATTTGTCACTGATGTGCGTCCCCAGAAGTAATAACTAGTCCTTGGGCAACGCACGTTGTAATTTTCTGATGTCATGATGTGCCCCATAACTGTATGGTGTGCAGTGACATTAACGTCCTGGTCATACTGAGGGTCCCAGCCCCATTGTGAAATAGGCTGAAGAAGACAGACACGATTAATGAGGAACATTCAATTTGTGGCAAAAAAAGTTTGATTGTGAGAAAACATGAATATAAGCCACCATGTGTTTAATGCTACATAAAATATTCCCTCCTCTCAGTGTTGTGCATATTTTCCTGTATTGTATGGATTGACAGAGGCTCAGATGCACTGCTACATATGATTCAATGACTTCTTTATTAACTTCTTTCAAGGTGGGTAATGTAGAAGTTCCCATTAGAAGTCAGAGCAATAGTCTTAAAAAGTGCCCCGATAATAATGATGACAAAGGGCCATTGACTCACGAAGAGTCGACCTTCAGCGCTCAGGAGAGGAAAAACCCCCGGTGGTGGAAACCTCTAGGGAACCTTGGCTGAAGGACTGCCTTTCCCTTAGGCTGTAGATGTTCATTGATGGGAACAGAGACCGAGCCTGGAATCTGTGTCATGGTGCAGCAGGTAACTCACTCGATTCATGATTACATCTAGCTACAGAAAATCCATCAAATGTTTTATCCACTGATGAGAACAGAGACCGAGCCCGGAATCTGTCTCGTGTGCAGTAGGTACCTCACTTAATATGTGAGTACATCTAGGTGCGTAAAGTCCAGAAAATGTCTTTCCAGTGGTTGAGGTCAGAGACCGAGCCTGGAATCTGCATTGTCTTGCAGTAGGAAACCCACTTGATCTGTGAGTGCGTCTAGCTGCGGAAAGTCCAGAAAATATCGTATCCAGTGGTTGAGGTCAGAGACCGAGCCCGGAATCTGTCTCGTCTTGCAGAAAGAAACCCACTTGATCTGTGAGTGTGTCTAGCTGCGGAAAGTCGAGAAAATGTTGTATCCAGTGGTTGAGATCAGAGACCGAGCCCGGAATCTGTCTCGTCTTGCAGAAGGAAACCCACTTGATCTGTGAGTGCGTCTAGCTGCGGAAAGTCCAGAAAATGTCGTATCCAGTGGTTGAGATCAGAGACCGAGCCCGGAATCTGTCTCGTCTTGCAGATGGAAACCCACTTGATCTGTGAGTGCGTCTAGCTGCGGAAAATCCAGTAAATGTCGTATCCAGTGGTTGAGGTCAGAGACCGAGCCCGGAATCTGCCTCGTCTTGCTGAAGGAAACCCACTTGTTCTGTGAGTGCGTCTAGCTGCGGAAAGTCCAGAAAATGTCGTATCCAGTGGTTGAGGTCAGAGACCGAGCCCGGAATCTGCCTCGTCTTGCAGAAGGAAACCCACTTGATCTGTGAGTGCATCTAGCTGCGGAAAGTGTAGAAAATGTCATATCCAGTGGTTGAGATCAGAGACCGAGCCCGGAATCTGTCTCGTCTTGCAGAAGGAAACCCACTTGATCTGTGAGTGCATCTAGCTGCGGAAAGTGTAGAAAATGTCATATCCAGTGGTTGAGATCAGAGACCGAGCCCGGAATCTGTCTCGTCTTGCAGAAGGAAACCCACTTGTTCTGTGAGTGCGTCTAGCTGCGGAAAGTCCAGTAAATGTCGTATCCAGTGGTTTAGATCAGAGACCGAGCCCGGAATCTGTCTCGTCTTGCAGAAGGAAACCCACTTGTTCTGTGAGTGCGTCTAGCTGCGGAAAGTCCAGAAAATGTCGTATCCAGTGGTTGAGATCAGAGACCGAGCCCGGAATCTGTCTCGTCTTGCAGAAGGAAACCCACTTGTTCTGTGAGTGCGTCTAGCTGCGGAAAGTCCAGAAAATGTCGTATCCAGTGGTTGAGGTCAGAGACCGAGCCCGGAATCTGCCTCGTCTTGCAGAAGGAATCCCACTTGTTCTGTGAGTGCATCTAGCTGCGGAAAGTGTAGAAAATGTCGTATCCAGTGGTTGAGATCAGAGACCGAGCCCGGAATCTGTCTCGTCTTGCAGAAGGAAACCCACTTGATCTGTGAGTGCGTCTAGCTGCGGAAAGTCCAGTAAATGTCGTATCCAGTGGTTGAGGTCAGAGACCGAGCCCAGAATCTGCCTCGTCTTGCTGAAGGAAACCCACTTGATCTGTGAGTGTGTCTAGCTGCGGAAAGTCGAGAAAATATTGTATCCAGTGGTTGAGATCAGAGACCGAGCCCGGAATCTGTCTCGTCTTGCAGAAGGAAACCCACTTGATCTGTGAGTGCGTCTAGCTGCGGAAAGTCCAGAAAATGTCGTATCCAGTGGTTGAGATCAGAGACCGAGCCCGGAATCTGTTTCGTCTTGCAGAAGGAAACCCACTTGATCTGTGAGTGCGTCTAGCTGCGGAAAGTCCAGTAAATGTCGTATCCAGTGGTTGAGGTCAGAGACCGAGCCCGGAATCTGCCTCGTCTTGCTGAAGGAAACCCACTTGTTCTGTGAGTGTGTCTAGCTGCGGAAAGTCCAGAAAATGTCGTATCCAGTGGTTGAGGTCAGAGACCGAGCCCGGAATCTGCCTCGTCTTGCAGAAGGAAACCCACTTGATCTGTGAGTGCATCTAGCTGCGGAAAGTGTAGAAAATGTCATATCCAGTGGTTGAGATCAGAGACCGAGCCCGGAATCTGTCTTGTCTTGCAGAAGGAAACCCACTTGATCTGTGAGTGCATCTAGCTGCGGAAAGTGTAGAAAATGTCATATCCAGTGGTTGAGATCAGAGACCGAGCCCGGAATCTGTCTCGTCTTGCAGAAGGAAACCCACTTGATCTGTGAGTGCGTCTAGCTGCGGAAAGTCCAGTAAATGTCGTATCCAGTGGTTGAGATCAGAGACCGAGCCCGGAATCTGTCTCGTCTTGCAGAAGGAAACCCACTTGTTCTGTGAGTGCGTCTAGCTGCGGAAAGTCCAGAAAATGTCGTATCCAGTGGTTGAGATCAGAGACCGAGCCCGGAATCTGTTTCGTCTTGCAGAAGGAAACCCACTTGTTCTGTGAGTGCGTCTAGCTGCGGAAAGTCCAGAAAATGTCGTATCCAGTGGTTGAGGTCAGAGACCGAGCCCGGAATCTGCCTCGTCTTGCAGAAGGAAACCCACTTGTTCTGTGAGTGCATCTAGCTGCGGAAAGTGTAGAAAATGTCATATCAAGTGGTTGAGATCAGAGACCGAGCCCGGAATCTGCCTCATCTTGTTGTTGTAAAGTTGTCATCTCCAGCTGAATCCCATATTCCTTGTGGGAGCACAGCGAGACCCCGCTCTGCCTCACCTGGAAAATATATGTTACAAAATCAGAAAGTCAATAAAGATGAATATATATCAATGGTGACAGATTATAATGAGTGGGGCAACAGAAGAAGTTTACATGTCGTCCATTATCATTAGGTTATAATACAGTGCTATGTAATATATAGTGGCATTATTTCATCTCAATGTTCAGGTATGTTCTACACCTGATCCCTGCTGTGATAGGAATAGTACCCTGAATATTATTGTTTGTTCTTGTGTTATTAGATTACAGTTTTCTATGAATCTCTCCCTCATGGTACATATGGTACATATACAGCGCTCCACCCCGTTTCCTATAACTCCTGAAAAAGCTGTGATGGTGAAACCACTGGCAGGTTGATGTGATGGCTGGCATTTCTGGTACTACAGCATGTCTAAACGTACTTGGCACTGATGTGACTTTTTCTTCTGAATTCTGTGCATTAGTAAGGCTTAATATTGGTTATGGCACCTGGATGTAAATGTAATTGTTAATATTGAGCACTTTTTATCATGCCATCAGCTTTTGTGATTTATTACATTTACATTTTACCCCAGTATTGCTGTATATGCATAATGTGATCATGATGAAATATTCATCTTATTGTTTATGCCATGATCACTGACGGTTCTTCATGTGATCGTCCATTTTTGTGATATATTGTGATTTATTAAAGATCATTTATATTGTATTCTATTTGTGATTCTAGAATGACAACAGCCATTCTCATGTAGTCTCATGGCTCACAGACTGATGATTTAGCTGCCGTAAGGAAAAAGAACGCTGTCAACGTTTAGGACGTTAGTGCCCAATCTCTAATTATTTATCCTATTGCTAGTTGATACTAAAATATAACATATATCATAAAAAATTCACAGAAGCCCTAAGGACTTACATTTGGTTTTGGCTGGCATAGTATGCCAGAAGTTCATTACGGATAAACTCCATGGAGACTCTACATTTCTCCATGTCTTTGGCCAGGCCAAGATCGTCATCAAAATCTTCACGAGGCAGAGTAGTAGACGGAGGAGAACACAGAGGTAGTGGAGTAGTAGACAGAGGAGGACACAGAGGAGGTGGAATATGTTCTCTGTCCTCTTGTTCTGTAAAAGAAAGTGATTAAAAGATTGGTAGATTTTAATTTATTCATTTGATGTAAGTTAGAAGCACTGATGATATTTATGGTAGTAATTATTCTTCTTATCAACGTGAACAAGAAAGTAAACTTACTGTCAGAATAGATGACCACATCCTCGTCCAGGTCCATATTGATGATTACATAATCAGGACGAGGTGTAGAGATGTTGATGGTTTCGAGGACATCTCTATTTTCGGCCATATGTCCATTTCCGTTAGTTATTTCATCCTCTTGTTCTTCTGTAAGGTTCAACATTGAAATTATCATTAATAAAATAATAGTTTCTATCTGTTTGTTATTACCAAGCAGGTTTTAAAACCTCTAAATGGCACAGTACAGTATGAAAATAGAGGGACCAAACCATAAGTTACCTCTATGTATAGGGTTCATTCACCCACAGGCTTCTTTTACATATTTTTTTTTATTATTAGACTGATTTGTTTTTATAAACACCTTTTATAAAAGCCTGAGAACTTACTATAAGAGGAGATGATCACATCCTCATCCAGGTCCATATTGATGATCACATACCCAGGACCAGGCGTAGAGATGTTGGTCTTTTTGAGGACTTCTCTCTTTTCGGCCATCGGTCCATGAGGAGCATCATCATTTACATTCATGATTTCATCCTCTTGTTCTTCTGTAACACAGAACATTGAAATTAGAATTAATAAAGCTTCTATATATTTCTTAGATACATTAAGATTGTGCAGGTTTTATCATCTCTAAGTGGTTCAGTTATTAATTTAAATAGATGGACCCAGCCCCCAGAGTAACATTTTTGTAAGGATTTGGTGTGCGAAATGCTCCTTTTAGAGATTTTTATTATTAGGCAGTTTTTTTACTCTGTGAAATACATGTTTCAATGCATGTAATAAAAGCCTGATACTTACTGTCAAAGGAGATGATCTCATCATCATACGGGTCGATAGTGATTATGACATAATCAGGACCAGGCGTAGAGATGTTGGTCTTTTTGAGGACTTCTCTCTTTTTGGCCATCGGTCCATGAGGAGCATCATCATTTACATTCATGATTTCATCCTCTTGTTCTTCTGTAACGCAGAACATTGAAATTAGAATTAATAAATTAAAGCTTCTATATATTTCTTAGATACATTAAGATTGTGCATCATCTCTAAGTGGTACAGTTATTAATGGAAATAGATGGACCCAGCCCTCAGAGTAAAGTAACATTTTTGTAAGGATTTGGTCTGCGACATGCTCCTTTTAGAGATTTTTGTTATTAGGCAGTTTTTTTTCGGTGAAATACATGTTTTAGTGCATGTAATAAAAGCCTGATACTTACTGTCAAAGGAGATGATCTCATCATCATACGGGTCGATAGTGATTATGACATAATCAGGACCAGGCGTAGAGATGTTGGTGTCTCTCTGTTCAGCCATGGGTCCATGAGGAGCATCATCCATTACAATTGGTATTTCATCCTCTTGTTCATCTGTAACACAAAACAATGAAATTAGCATTGTTAGAATACAAGATTTAAGATATTTCATAAAGAATTTTAATATTATACAACTTTTGTTACCTCTAAACTGTACTGTAAAGTTTAAAGATTGAAGGACCCAACCACCAGCGTGGACTCGATTTATAGGGTTTAATTACCTACATGCTTCTTTAAGAGACTTTTTTTATTAGGTAGTTTTTTTTCTGTGAAATACATGTTATAGTACATGTAATAAAAGCCTAAAACTTACTGTCAGAGGGTATGATCATATCCTCATATGGGTCTATATCAGTCACGACATAATGGGGGCCAGGCGAAGAGATGTTGGTGTCTTTGTGGACATCTCTCGGTTCAGCCATGGATCCATGAGGAGCATCATCATGTATGATGGGTCCATGAGAAGCATCATCATGTATAATCGTTGTTTCATCCTCAGGTTCTCCTGTAACAAAGAACATTGAAATCATTTCAAAAGGAAAAACTTCTATATTTCCTCTAGATTGTTTCTTCTGTCTCTATGGTACAGTCACATACAAGATCTATTAAGAGATTATTTTTACTTTATAAATTCGCTTTTTTTCTTTTTATAGATTTCATGTAATGAAAGAGACGACTCAGATGTCACTAGACATTCTCCGGCTTTACAATGTGGACTGCGTCCATGTAATATAAAAGCCACCAAGAAGTATTTGTCTGTACAGAGATATTCCTGTGAGGTCGGTGACGGCCGCACTTACCGCTAGGAGCAGCCCTACTCTCTATATCTGCGTCCACGCCATCTTGTCTTGTATCTTCTCTACAGAAATTCTTCTTCTTTAGATGTCTGTAAAATGATGAACAGAAGTGACATTACACAGTAATCCATCTCTACATTCTGCACAGTGCTATGATGAGATATATTGTCCTCCATCTATTTTATCGGTCCCTTTCTGCAGTCATTTCCGGAATACAGAATCGTCCATTGTGCTCCCGGCAGGTCAGACCCAGTTTAGGAGCCGCTAAGCGTCTACACGAGGTTGTACCCGGCACTGACTTATGTGATGACCTGAAGATGTGAGATTTCTTATACAGACCCCCAAGTCGCCCAGAAATCATTATGAGACTTACCCAAATATGATGGTACAGATGACACCAGAGAGGAATCCAGAGAAGAAGCAGACGGCAGCAGGAATATTAAACATACTATAGTGATCTAAGGGAGAAAAGATGAAGATCACATGAGAAGACTCCGAACATCACAAGTCGCACATGAAGAATCCTCCATGACAGGAATCATCTGACCAATGCCTCCATATTGGGTGGATATCCGGTAAAGCTCTTACCTGCAGGGATCACGGCCCTGGGATCACGGGGGCGGGTGTTGTTAGGAGCGCCCTCCACAGGTGCTAATAGCACACTCACCAATAGAAGAACTCGAAACAGCATTTTAGCCCGGAGGAAAATATCGCTTCTTGTGTAGTCCACAGTCAGCCTCTCCAGACAAAGGCTTGTTCCGGAGCGTCCCTCCTTATAGCCACAGTCAGGACATCACAATGGTGGTCGCACTGTGACATCACGAGGAGCGGAACACGAGTGATGTCACATCGGGCCAGATACCGGTCATCACTGAGGAAGAGTCCGCTCCGTCCATCGTTATGTGTCTCCTCATATTAGTGATATAATAAAACATTACACAGGATTCCTGCTGGAAAATGGCCGTCATCAGGACAAGTAGTAAATGCAATAGGCCAGGAATTACTGGAGAACTGACGACTCAGGATTTTCTGATCGCTCCTGATTACACAGACAATGTCTCCCCTGTATTCAGGACAAACCTTTTCTTAGACAAAATCAAATAGTTACATAAATAAACATCAGTTATAAATCAAATCATAAAATTGGCGACTCAACTAACAATGCTATAAACAGGAGAACCATGAGTCAATAATAGCCAAAGGGTTAACAAACACATATAGTTTATTGAAAATTCTAATTTTCACATACATCGTACACAGTATTCCCATATAGTAGATAATTTAAAAAGATTGTGACTACATCCATAGACACAAACAGTGACTCAAAAACACAGTCCGGGACAGTAACAAATATTACCACTGTTTAGTGAATATGCAGCAAACATGCTGTTACCATGTGCGTGTTAGTATCTGCCGATATATGGCGACACAACTTAACCCCTTCGCGACATGCGCCGTACTAGTACTGCGCTGCCGGCACTGCATTAGTGCCAGCAGCAGTACTAGTACGGCGCACCGATCACCGCGGTCTCGCGCTGAGCGCCGCGGTGATCGGGTGCGGGTGTCAGCTGTATACGACAGCTGACACCCCGCAGCAATGCCCACGATCGGCGCTATCGCCGATCGCGGGCATTTAACCCCTCTGATGCCGCTGTCAGTAGTGACAGCGGCATAGAGGGGGATCGCGCAGGGACGGGGGCTCCCTGCGCTCTCCCACCGGAGCAACGCAATGAGATCGCGTTGCTCCGGTGACCCGGAAGGAGTCCCCGGATCCAAGATGGCCGCCGGACTCCTTCCGGGTCATGAAGTGACCTGGCTAGCCGGCGCCTGCTGAGAGCAGGCGCTGGAGAGCCAGCTAAGCTGCCTGTCAGATCGTTGATCTGACAGTGTGCTATGCACAGTGTCAGATCAACGATCTGATCTAATACAGAGATGTCCCACCCTGGGACAATGTTAGAAAGTAAAAAAAAAAAAAAATAGAATGTGTAAAAAAAAATAAAAAAAAATCCCCAAATAAAAAAAACAAAACATTTCCCAATAAATCCATTTATTTATGTAAAAAAAAAAAAACAATAAATGTACACATATTTGGTATCGCCGCGTCCGTAACGACCCGCTCTATAAAACTATCCCACTAGTTAACCCCTTCAGTGAACACCGCAAAAAAAAAAAAAAAAAACAAGGCAAAAAACAACGCTTTATTATCATACAGGCGAACAAAAAGTGGAATAACACGCGATCAAAATGACTGATATAAATAACCATGGTACCGCTGAAAACGTCATCTTGTTCCGCAAAAAAAAAGCCGCCATACAGCATCATCAGCAGAAAAATAAATAAGTTATAGCTCTCAGAATAATGCGATGCAAAAACAATTATTTTTTTATATAAAATAGTTTTTATTGTGTAAAAGCGCCAAAACATAAAAAAATTACGTAAATGAGGTATCGCTGTAATCGTACTGACCCAAAGAATAAAACTGTTTTATCCATTTTACCACATGTGGAACGGTATAAACGCCCCCCCTAAAAGAAATTCAGGAATTGCTGGTTTTTGTTCATTCCGCCTCCCAAAAATCGGAATAAAAAGCGATCAAAAAATGTCATCTGCCCGAAAATGTTACCAATGGAAACGTCAACTCGTCCCGCAAAAAACAAGACCTCATATGACTCTGTGGGCCAAAATATGGATAAATTATAGCTCTCAAAATGTGGTGATGCAAAAACTATTTTTTGCAATAAAAAGCGTCTTTTAGTGTGTGACGGCTGCCAATCATAAAAATCCGCCAAAAAAACGCTATAAAAGTAAATCAAACCCCCCTTCATCACCCCCTTACGGTAAGGAAACACGGCACTCAGTAGATATGAGGGTTGGCGGTGCTCAAGTAGGGTGTCCACCTGGCGCTTCACCTTCCTTTGTGATCCTGCAGGTATATACATTTGCTATGTTTTTAGCTCTCCAGGTTGATGTGTGTTCTCCCCCTTTTTAACCCTTTCCCTCGGCTCTGGCTTTTTATAGCAGACTGCAGCTCCTATATCCCGTGCTCTGGCTGACGCTCATTAGCTTCCTCATCCAGGTAGTTTTTATGCTCCCATTTACTCTATTACCTCTCCTCTGTGTATAGGTCCATACTAGGCAGTCTCCTTCAGGTAGTAGTTATATTACTTTCCTATTTTTCTCTCTCTTAGGACCCATTCTACCTTGTCTTTTCTTTTCTCCTCTTCACCTTTTTGGTCTTCCCTTTGTTTTTCCTTATTTTCTCCCTATTTTCTGGTGTGCCCAGCTAGATTTATGTGCACAGACTCACGTATCCTTTATTTCTCTAGGTCCTCACGTTAGATCATCCACCATGCTATTCCATATAGCTTCACTGGAGGCGTATTCTATACCACATGTCTGCGCTTCTAATATCTGTATAGTACATTTTTGTGTTGTATCCTTTTACCGTACTTAGCTAGACCTCCTTGTCCTGAGGTCACACCATCACCAGCGTCCTCTCATCTTCAGCACGATTGTTATTTCCCTTATCCAGTATCTCAGCACGGACCATATCTCCACCTCGCACGGAGCACCGTTTATTCTGGATAGTTTCATCTCTCTGGCACATGTCTCCCTACACCAGATGGAGCATCACGTATATGTTTGCCTTTTGTTTTTTCACTGTTAGGTCGATTTTTTTTTTTATTGTTGCATTATATGACGTATACTTCTGCATCATGTGACACTATGTTTATTTTTATATATTTACTAGTCAATGTCTAAGAAACGCTCTGACAAAGGTCCGGTGTGGACCGAAAACGTTTAGCGGTTTTGTTGGTCTGGATGCATCAATAAACTAAGAAGCTTTTCTTCTCAAAAATTGAGTGCCAAGTTTCATTCATCTTCATCACCCCCTTAGTTAGGGAAAAATAATAAAATGTAAAAAAATGTATTTATTTCCATTTTCCCATTAGTGCTAGGGTTAGGGCTAGGGTTAGGGCTAGGGTTAGGGCTAGGGCTAGGGCTAGGGTTAGGGCTAGGGTTAGGGCTAGGGCTAGGGTTAGGGTTAGGGCTAGGGTTAGGGTTGGGGTTAGGGTTTCAGTTATAATTGGGGGTTTCCACTGTTTAGGCACATCAGGGGGCGTCCGATCTCAATTCCAGCCAATTCTGCTTTGAAAAAGTAAAACAGTGCTCCTTCCCTTCCGAGTTCTCCTGTGCGCCCAAACAGTGGTTCCCCCCAACATATGGGGTATCAGCGTTCTCAGGACAAGTTGGACAACAACTTTTGGGGTCCAATTTGTCCTGTTACCCTTGGGAAAATAAAAACATAGGGGATAAAATATCATTTTCGTGGAAAAAAAAATATTTTTTATTTTCACGGCTCTGCGTTATAAACTGTAGTGAAACACTTGTTGGTTCAAAGCTCTCACAACACATCTAGATAAGTTCCTTGGGGGGTCTAGTTTCCAATATGGGGTCACTTGCTCCTTCCCTTCCGAGCTCTGCCATGCACTCAAACGGTGGTTCCCCCCCACATGTGGGGTATCAGCGTACTCAGGACAAATTGGACAATAACATTTGTGGTCCAATTTCTCCTGTTACCCTTGGGAAAAAAAATTGCGGGCTAAAACATCATTTTGTGGAAAGAAAAAATGATTTTTTAATTTTCACAATGCTACATTCTAAACTTTAGTGAAACAATTGGGGGTTAAAAGTGCTCACCACACATCTAGATAAGTTCCTTAGCGGGTCTTCTTTCCAAAATGGGGTCACTTGTGGGGGGTTTCCACTGTTAAGGCACGTCAGGGGCTCTCCAAATGCGACATGGCGTCCGATCTCAATTCCAGCCAATTTTGCATTGAAAAGTCAAATGGCACTCCTTCCCTTCCGAGCTCTGCCATGCGCTCAAACAGTGGTTTATCCCCATATATGAAGTATCGACGTACTCAGGACAAATTTGCGCAACAACTTTTGGGGTCCAATTTATCCTTTTACCCTTGGGAAAATAAAAAATTGGGGGCAAAAAGATCATTTTTTGTGAAAATTAATAAAAAAAAATTTTTTATGGCTCTACATTATAAACTTCTGTGAAGCACTTGGAGGTTCAAAGTGCTCACCACACATCTAGATTAGTTCCTTAGGGGGTCTACTTTCCAAAATGGTGTCACTTGTGGGGGTTTCCACTGTTTAGGCACATCAGGGGCTCTCCAATCGTGACATGGGCTCCGATCTCAATTCCAGCAAATCTTGCATTGAAAAGTCAAATGGCGCTCCTTCCCTTCCGAGCTCTGCCATGTGCCCAAACAGTGGTTTACCCCCACATATGGGGTATCGGCGTACTCAGGACAAATTGTACAATGACTTTTGTGGTCCAATTTCTCCTGTTACCCTTGGTAAAATGAAACAAATTGGACCTGAAGTAAAAATTTTGTGAAAAAAAAGTTAAATGTTCAATTTTTTTAAACATTCAAAAAATTCCTGTGAAGCACCTGAAGGGTTAATAAACTTTTTGAATGTGGTTTTGAGTACCTTGAGGGGTGCAGTTTTTAGAATGGTGTCACTTTTGGGCATTTTCTGTCATATAGACCCCTCAAAGTCACTTCAAGTGTGAGGTGGTCCGTAAAAAAATGGTTTTGCAAATTTTGTTGCAAAAATGAGAAATCGCTGGTCAACTTTTAACCCTTATAACGTCCTAACAAAAAAAAATTATGTTTCCAAAATTGTGCTGATGTAAAGCAGACATGTGGGAAATGTTGTTTATTAACTATATTATGTGATATAACTCTCTAATTTAAGGGCATAAAAACTAAGAGTTTGAAAATTGCTAAATTTTCATAATTTCCGACAAATTTTTGTTTTTTTCACAAATAAATGCAAGTCATATCGAAGAAGTTTTACCACTATCATGAAGTACAATATGTCACGAGAAAACAGTGTCAGAATCACCAGGATCCGTTGAAGCGTTTCAGAGTTATGACCTCATAAAGTGACAGTGGTCAGAATTGTAAAAATTGGCCCTGTCACTTAGGTGAAAACAGGCTTTGGGGTGAAGGGGTTAATAGTATAAACACATCAGTGGTGCTAGTAAGATCGCCATATACCTGTGAGCAACAGGTGCAACAAGTGGAATAAAAGGGAAATTAATTACCCATGTGTAGTAAAAGTCCCATCTGGATCCTGGTCACGTACCCCAACACGCGTTTCGCGTGCAATTATTACCGCTTCCTCAGGGGGTAAAATCAAATAGTTTTTGTCTGGCGGACATGCGAAGGGCAACATGGAGATGAGTGTGATAAAAGGAAAAAGGCTGATAACAGCAGACAATAGATTAATAAGATTAAAAGTGATATAATTAATAAATGACTGATAACAGCAGACAATAGCTCATGATAATTGTTTGCACGTGGAATAATGCTGAGGACAGAGAACCATTGCTCAGGATAATTGTGAACTAACATGGAAACAGGCTGATAAGAGGGGACAATAATGTAATACCTTGAAGTTTTGGATTACAATAATACTATAATATTAATAATTTTATTTATATAGCGCCAACATATTCCGCAGCGCTTTACAAATTATAGAGGGGACTTATACAGACAATAGACATTACAGCATAACAGAAATCACAGTTCAAAATAGATACAAGAGGAGTGAGGGCGCTGCTGCTCGCAGGCTACAAACTATGAGGAAAAGGGGAGACACGAGAGGAGGATGGTAACAATTGCTTTAGTTGTTTGGATCAGCCATAGTGTAAGGCTCGGGTGTTCATGTAAAGCCGCATGAACCAGTTAACTGCCTAAGTATGTAGCAGTACAGACACAGAGGGCTAATAACTGCATAAAGTGTATGTGAACATGATGCGAGGAACCTGATTATGTTTTTTTTTTTTTTTTTTTTTAATGGGCCACACAGGGATCGTTAGGTTAATGCATTGAGGCGGTAGGCCAATCTGAACAAATGAGTTTTTAGGGCACGCTTAAAACAGTGGGGATTGGGGATTAATCGTATTAACCTAGGTAGTGCATTCCAAAGAATCGGTGCAGCACGTGTAAAGTCTTGGAGATGGGAATGGGAGGTTCTGAGTATTGAGGATGTTAACCTGAGGTCATTAGCGGAGCGGAGGGCACGGGTAGGGTGGTAGACTGAGACCAGAGAGGAGATGTAGGGTGGTGCTGAGCCATGGAGTGCTTTGTGGATGAGGGTAGTAGTTTTGTACTGGATTCTTGAGTGGACGGGTGACCAGAGTAATGACTGGCACAAGGTAGAGGTATCTGCTAGAATACGTGAACTGTTGCGCTGTCTCCTGCAGAGATCTGCACTGTTTTTTACATCTCAATTTGCTTCATTAAGAAGGATAATTCAGGATTTCATACACCATAGAGTAGTTTATATATCATAGTTTTTTTTTTAATGTCGAAATAAAATCTGTGATAACCACGGATGCTGATCAACCCCATACCTCTCAAGATGTTGTTGATGTTCAGATCAGGGGACTGTGAGGGCCATTGTAAAACCTTCAGCTCGCGCCTTTTGAGGTCATCTATTGTAGATTTTGGCGTGTGTTTAGTATCATTATCCATTTGTAGAAGCCATCCTCTTCCTCTCTTCACTTTCAGCTGTTTTACAGATGGTGTTATATCTGTATTAAGAATTTGTTGAAATTTCATCCCATTTCGTGCCATTGGCTACATACAACACAATCCTAAAGCATGATTGATCCACCCCATGCTTAATGGTTGGCGAGATGTTATTTTCCTGAAACTCTGTGCCCTTTTATTCGCCACACATATTCTTGATCATGGTCACGACTTAGATATCCCAGGACCAGGAGATCCTTCCCTGCCCTTCAGGCTATAGGTGCCCTAGCTAACCATGTTCCCTTGATTACTTCTAATGGTGAAGATGTCGGGGCCACGCACTTGCTGAGCTCCTGAATCTCCACTCAGTCTGTTCTCTTCCTTGCCCAGCCTGACCACCCCCAGTATGATCAGGCACATGGCATGGCAGCAAAGCACCCGACATTGTGGGCCAAACCCCAGGGTCCAGGAACACTGTCTGCGGGTGACACCACTGCTTCTTCCGCTGTTGTGCATGGAAGCCAATCCCCTGTCCATGGTGCCTGCGAAGATGCCTCCTGCCCTGCACCTGTCATTGCACACACTTAACTAGCACCATCATCAAGCACGTCCACGTTCTTGTCCCACCGCAGCGTTCAGTTGTCCATACTCCAGTCATTGGAATGCAAGCGGAAATACGCTGCCAATGCCCCACAAGCCACCCTGCTAAATTCACAGATTTCTCATCTGCTTGCACTCAAAATGTTGCTTTTTAGGCTCGTGGATACGGAAACTTTCTGTCACGATACCAGGGGAAACTGCACCCAGCAGATACGAACAGGGAGAGTCAAAGAATAGTCAGAAGCCAAGCCAGGGGTCAGTAATCCAGGAAAGCGAATAAAGCAGGTGACAGCAAGACACAAAGCAAGCCAGCACACACTACAGAGGTCAAGCATACAGACTGCAGAAAACCTATAGCTGACAAGGATACCAGGTTAGGAGCGAGTTTAAATAGCCCTCCCATCTTGAAAGAGAGGCTAAGAACATTAACCCTTGAGAGTACAAGACATAATCTTGTCCTAACCATGACACTTTCTGCAACCTGATGGCAGTGGCCATCCCAAATTACTCGGTCCCCAGCCACCACTATTTCTCCTGGCGTGTCGTACAGGCATTACAACAGCACGAGTCCCAGAACATAACCCAACATAACCCATGCCCTCAACATTGCAGTTACTGGGAAAGTCCACCTAACCATGGCCACGTGGACAAGTGCTTGTGGGCAGGGACAGTACATCTCGCTGACAGCACACTGAATTAATATAGTGGAAGCTGTGACCCAGTCACTCCTTGGAATGGAACACATCCTCCTGATGCCAAGGATTGCGGGCCCTACTTCAATCAGGGTTGCCCCCACAGTCTACAACTCCTGCACCTCCTCCTCTTCACCCAAACTGGGTGATTACACACAGCCCAGCCTCATGTCGTCCCAACATGGATTGGTTGACAATGAGGAGGGGAGGAGGAAGAACAGGAGCCACTTTCATGCACAAGCACAACTGTCATACCGTCTGTTCAGTGTGGATGGCCTGAGGACAGGGAGGAGGAGGAGGAGTAGGAGAGCATGGTCAGTCGTCCTCTTGGAGAGTGAGGACATGGAAGTCTTGCCTGTTAGCAGTCTGGCACACATGGCTGACTTTATGTTGCTCTGACTTTCCCGTGACCCTCGTATTCTCAAAATTTTGGGTGACAGTCATTACTGGTTGGTGACACTTCTAAACACACACTGCAAGGGGAACTTTCAATCTCTTCTTAAAGAGGCAGACAGGTGTACTAGAAGTTCTGGAAGATGCTGAGGGAGTACCTTGCTGACCATACCAACGTCCTCCATGATTCCTCTTTGTTAAAGAGGCAGACAGGTGTACTAAAATGGTGCAGTACCAGAAGGACCTTGTTGCGGAATTGAAAAAAGAATTCCCATCTGAAAATGCTGGTGGCAGAGGTCACAGTTCGTTGGACAATCAAGGAGTACAGGCGAGAGAGACACAACTCCAATCCAACAGTGGCAGGGGAAAACTGGCAAAGTTCTGGGACAGTTTTCTCAGACCCTCCCATCGCCCCGGCACAGAGGCAAGGGGTACTGTCACAAGGAGTGCAAAGTTCTGGAAGATGCTGAGGGAGTACCTTGCTGACTGTACCAACGTCCTCCGTGTTCCTCTTTGTTAAAGAGGCAGACAGGTGTACTAAAATGGTGCAGTACCAGAAGGACCTTGTTGCGGAATTGAAAAAAGAATTCCCATCTGAAAATGCTGGCGGCAGAGGTCACAGTTCGTTGGACAACCTAGGAGTACAGGTGAGAGAGACACAACTCCAATCAGCAGAGGCAGGGGAACACTGGCCAAGTTCTGGGACAGTTTTATCAGACCCTCCCATCGCCCTGGCGCAGAGGCAAGGGGTACTGTCACAAGGAGTGCAAAGTTCTGGAAGATGCTGAGGGAGTACCTTGCTGACCGTACCAACGTCCTCCGTGATTCCTCTGTGCCTTTTAATTATTGGGTATCCAAGCTGGACACGTGGCATGAACTGGCTCTCTACGCCTTGGAGGTCCTGGCCTGCCCTGCCGCTAGCGTTTTGTCAGAGCGGGTTTTTAGTTCCGCTGGTGGAATTAAAACTGATAAGCGCATCTGCATGTCAACTGAAAATGCTGACAGGCTGACTCTTATAAAAATGAACAAGGGCTGGATTGGGCAAGACTTCTCTACACCACCGAATGATAACAGCGAAACATAACCTCAAATCCAATGTCATTTTTTGGGAGGGGTATTCCCATGCACCTCTTCACACCCACACATGGGTATACGCTTCCTGATTTTAGCTATTTGCTGTTATCCCCCTCATCTTCATCCACCACCACTAGATCACCATGTTGACCATGGTCCGTGATGCAACAGCCACGTTATTGTTTCAAGGGTGTTTATGATGCCCTTAAAATAATAATAATAATACCGTATATACTCGAGTATAAGCTGACCCGAGTATAAACCGAGGCATCTAATTTTGTCACAAAAAACTGGAACTTATTGACTCGAGTGTAAGCCTAGGGTGGGAAATGCAGCAGCTAGTGATAAATTTCAAAAATAAAAATAGATACCAATAAAAGTAAAATTATTTGAGACATCAGTAGGATAAATGTTTTTGAATATCCATACTGAATCAGGAGCCCCATAAGATGCTCCATGCAAAATACACCCCTTATAATGCTCCATAAAGGTTGATGATGGCCCAATAAGATACTCCATATCAAAATATGCCCCATATAATGCTCTGTAAAGGTTAATGATAGCTCCATAAGATGCTCCATATTAAAATACACCCCATATAATGCTGCACAAAGGTTAATGATGGCCCCATAAGATGCTCCATATTAAAATACACCCCATATAATGCTGCTCAAAGGTAATGATGGCCCCATAAGATGCTCCATATTAAAATACACCCCATATAAAGCTGCACAAAGGTTAATGATGGCCCCATAAGATGCTCCATGTTAAAATATGCCCCATATAATGGTTCATAAAGGTTAATGATGGCTCCATAGGATGCTCCATGGAAAAATATGCCTCATATAATGCTTCTGCTGCGATTAAAAAGAAAAAAAATGACATACTCACCTCTCTTCGCTGCCTGCTGCTCCTAAGCGTCGCCGGCTCTCTGCAGTGACTATTCAGGCAGTGGGCGCGCACTAACCTCGTCATCGCACCCTCTGACCTGAATGTCACAGCCAGAGGCCCCGTTAGACACAGCACAGCAGTGGAACGGGGACAGGTGAATATCGCATGGCTCACCCTCCCCCGTTCCTACTCACCCTCCTGGTGTCATCGCTGCATATCAGTCCCTGCATCTCTGGCGCCGGCATCTCTCTTCCTGTCTTCCTTCCTCTGCTGAACGGTCAATGATACCGCTCATTAAAGTAATGAATATGCGCTCCACGCCTACGGAGTGGAGATGCGTGCATATTCATTACTTTATAAAGGAAGACAGGAACAGAGATGCCGGCACCCGAGATGCAGGGACTGATATGCAGCGATGACACCAGGAGGGTGAGTATGATGTCTTCTGCTCCCCCACCCCACTCCCCCAACGACAATGACTCGTTTATAAGCCGAGAGAGGAGTTTTCAGCCCCAAAAAAGTGCTGAAAATCTCGGCTTATACGCGAGTATATATGGTAATAATTTTATTTCTATAGCGCCAACATATTCTGCATGAACTTTACATTTTAGATTGGACTTGTATAGACAACATTACAGCATAATAATAAACACATAGATCAAAACAGATACCAAGAGGAATGAGGACCCTGCTCGCAAGCTTACAATATATGAGTAGTGTTGAGCGATACCGTCCGATACTTGAAAGTATCGGTATCGGATAGTATCGGCCGATACCCGAAAAGTATCGGATATCGCCGATACCGATACCCGATACCAATACAAGTCAATGGGACACCAAGTATCGGAAGGTATCCTGATGGTTCCCAGGGTCTGAAGGAGAGGAAACTCTCCTTCAGGCCCTGGGATCCATATTAATGTGTAAAATAAAGAATTAAAATAAAAAATATTGATATAATTACCTCTCCGGAGGCCACTGGACATCACCGCTGGTAACCGGCAGCCTTCTTTGTTTAAAATGAGCGCGTTTAGGACCTGAGAATGACGTCGCGGCTTCTGATTGGTCGCGTGCCGCTCATGTGACCGCCACGCGACCAATCAGAAGCCGCGACGTCATTCCTCAGGTCCTAAATTCCTAGAATGAGGAACTCGGTATCGGAATTCCGATACCGCAAGTATCGGCCGATACCCGATACTTGCGGTATCGGAATGCTCAACACTATGTATGAGGAAAAAGGGGAGACATGAAAAAAAAGTTTACACAGTATGTTGATGTGTACCCCCCAGGGGGAATTGTTTGTCAGCCTATACACTTAGTGTATGGGCATTACAAGTATAGAAGACACACTCCTTTAAATTGGGAAAAGATTTTTAGGAGGATATCATCCACGTCTCTTCAGACACCACCACTAGATAACCAGGGTGAATGTGTTCCGTGATGCAACAACAACATTATTGTTATCAATGGTGTTTATGATAAAAAGAAAGTCTACACAGTATGTTGATGTATACCCCCCAGGGGGGAAATGTTTGTTATTACAAGTGTAGGAGACCCGCTTCTTTATATTGGGAAAAGATTTTTAGAAAGCCCTCTGTTAGGCGCCGGGATTCTCCCTCCGCACAGGAGGGATCCCAAGCCTTGTCTTCTCCTGCGGTGTCCCATTCAGTCTCAACCGCACAAAATGCTGCTGAGCAAAGGCATGGGTCTCAACATCTTGCTCAGAGCCGGGCTGTACGCTTGGTTACTGCTGCCTCTCCAGGTTCAGCTATAGTAACTGACTATTCTCAGCAGCGTGCAGTCACTCTTGAGACTAAGTTCAGGTTTTGCTCTACTGAGCATGCTCGTGGGTGACTTCTCATTGGTGGTCGCCTGTCACATGCTCAGGTCCTGGTCTGGCTCCGGATTGGCCAGTGAGCAAGGTCCTGTCTGATTGACAGAAACTATAAAAGGATCTTTGGCGCTCCCGTCAGTGCGCTAAGATCATTTCTGTTTGGTGTGTTTGTGGAACCTCTCGGCAGTGTGGACTCTGCGGCATGTGTTAGGACAGGCTCAGTGCCTTTAGAATTCCGGGTTAACCAGAGAGGATCTTGTGTATTTGTAGTCAGGGCAGGAGCTAGTGCCTTTAGAATACCGGCCCCTCCGGTGAGGAGTTCTGTGTGTATGGAGTCCACTACCGATTCCCTCGCCTCAGAGTAAACGAACTCCTGTGAAGTCAACAGGGTTCGCTTTGGCATCTATACAC
Organism: Ranitomeya imitator; assembly: GCF_032444005.1. Lineage (NCBI taxonomy): Eukaryota > Metazoa > Chordata > Amphibia > Anura > Dendrobatidae > Ranitomeya > Ranitomeya imitator. The sequence goes on from NC_091284.1 coordinate 24,955,607, forward strand.
TCTGCTACTGTGTGCCAATAACACGGCTCTGCCGCAGAGCTTTTTCGGGTTGCTGTGTGCGATTGGCACAGCCATGTGCTACTCCACTGAGTGACGTTAATGGAGCGCCCCGTTAGGGCAATGGGGTACTCGGAGCCAGGCCCTTCGGTTCTCAAGGGGGATGTCATGGTGGCTGACCCGGTCCGTGGCCCTAGGGACGTCCATTGATAAAAGGGGAAAGGTCTTTAAAGGGGAAATATTCGTGACGCCACCTGTGGTATTCGGTCAGGGTGACCGACACTGCTTAGGGGTCCGCTGGGGTGATGATATGGCAGCTAGATGGTATACCTTCCCACAGGTGAAGTGTATCCCCAGGGCTTCCCAAAGTGTAGATGGTGGATGGTGTGAGGCGCAGTGAAGAACAAGGACACAAGGGTGCAGTCTCTTTACCTTTTTACTGAAGGTTCAGCATCCACAGTCCAGAGCACAGACCACAGGGCAGGCAGAGTCCGGCCGGTCCGAAGGCAAATCCAGAGTCCCCTTATCCAGGTGGAAATCAGTAGCCTTCCTCTAGTGCCTGAGTTTTGTAGTACCTCCCTGCTGTGCGTCTTGGTAAGGTCCTCACAACTGTTGTAGATGTTCTAGATGTTATGTCTCTTTCACTCTCTGTCCCCCTGATGGATAGGATAGGACAAACCCGTATGGCTGATGGCCTGAGGCTTTTTACAGGGACACTATGACGCCCCGGCCCCCACAGTTGCCACCGTGCCTCCTGGGTAAAAGGTCGGGCAACTAATATGGAACTAGCTGTCCTGCCGGTCTCTGGAGCCAGGCTTGGAGACGATGACTCCCTTGGTGTTCCGGCTACCAGCTTCTGCGCCTCAGAAAGGAGGCAGCCTTTTACAGGGCAGAACTCCTTCTGGTTTCGTCTCCTTTTCCTATGGCTTCATTTCTCACTCTCAGCAACGCAATTCCCTTCAATGTCTCTTTCTTTGGATGCTGCCGCATTGGTAAGGAGGCGCAGCTCCGTGTCCTTCTGTCTAGGCCTCTGACAGGATCCCACCCCTGTTCAGGACCCACTACCTGAGTGGAGCTCAGATAGCAGCTTACTGAGTATAATAATAATATAATAATAATTTTTATTTATATAGCGCCAACATATTCCGCAGCGCTTTACAAATTATAGAGGGGACTTGTACATACAATAGACATTACAGCATAACAGAAATACAGTTCAAAACAGATATCAAGAGGAGTGAGGGCCCTGCTCGTAAGCTTACAAACTATGAGGAAAAGGGGAGACACGAGAGGTGGATGGTAACAATTGCTATAGTTATTCGGACCAGCCATAGTGTAAGGCTTGGGTGTTCATGTAAAGCTGCATGAACCAGGTAATTAATTTTTTTTTTTTTTTTTTTTTTAATATAGGCCACACAGGGATCGTTAGGTTAATGCATAGTATAGCCCACCAGCATCCGCCAGACTGGTGCTGCCTGGGTGAAACCCAGCTCGCTTCTCCCCACTTCCTGTCCAGCCCACCAGTTTTACCTGACTGTGAGGAGTGCCCTAATAGATAGGAGCATGGCTCCCCCTGGCAGACTGGAGTGTGAAGTGTGTTGTGTGGTTTGTGATACCTGGTAAAGTGATCTCCTTTATTGCCTTCAGATGTAACATTACTCTCCCTGGTGGAAGAATGACATTACTGCAACGACCAGGACCCTGGGGCGCTGCATTAACTCAGTGCCAGTCTCTTAAGCTCGCTTCAAGTCTCGCCATTGTACTTTTAGCTGCAGAGTACAATCTCTGCACGGAGGACCTCGGTTGGCAAAAGCACTTCATTATTATAATTTATTTAGTGTGTTCCGCCCACCCTAACACCCCCTACATGTCTCTTCCAAGGGATATTGGGGTGCATCCAAATTTTGAGCAGGCCTTGCATTCACTGCATTGGCAATCTTTCTGGGAGTAAAAAAAACATGATAATGGGAACTTTGGTTTCCTGTGGCCATCCAGTACATTGGTTCAAAGGGTTATTGGGGTGCGTGTAACTTTGGGGCAGGGCAGGCCTTGCATTCATTGCATAGGCTAACAGTGTGGAAGAAGCAAATTAATAATAATGGGAACTTTGGTTTCATGTGGCCATCCAGTACGTTGGTTCAAAGGCTTATTGGGGTGCGTGTAACTTTGGGGCAGGGCAGGCCTTGCATTCATTGCATAGGCTAACAGTATAGCAGTACCACATAAATCAGAATGTGGCCATCCAGTACACCTATTCAATGGGTTATTGAGGTGCGTCCAAATTTTGGGCAGACCTTGCATTCAATGCATAGGCAATAACAGTATAGGAGACACACTGTTTAATATGAGAACAACAAAGCATAGCTGGCTGATGGCTCTCTAAGACTAGTGAGAACCAACTGCTGTCCCTTTAAGAATATTACAGTCCGCCTGATGGCCCTCCTCCTTTAACAGTCCCTCCTTCATTAATGAAACAAGATGGGTCTGCTTATGTGTCACACACCACATGGCCAGCTAGGGGTGTTACATGTTACACTGACATTTCTCAGTGAATGCATTTGTAGTGGTTGAAAGCAATGTTAAAGTTGAAAAACGCATCAAAAACGCTACGTGTGAACTTAGCCCAACTGGTAGAGGAATATTTTTGTTTTGGGTTATTTATTTTGCCTTACATACAAATCATTACCCTGGAAAGGATGTTCCCTAACATATTTCCCAGCAAAATCCATATTGGTTTCTTTTTTGTATGTTTTATTGTTTGCCTGTAAAAGAGGCGTAAGATTCTGACAACATTGTTCACAGCTGTGACCTAGAAGTCAGAAATGTTTCTCGGGGTCTTCCCCATGATGTTTCCATGTAACTTGAGCAGTGTTCCCATCGATTTCAGACATTTATAGACCCTAAAAAGACCTCCCCGGGGGGGCGCAGCAAAAATGCTCGGGTCTCCCATAGACTTACATTGGGCTCGTTGCTCGGGTCGAGTACCGGAGTATTCCAATCTGCTCGACCCGAGCAACGAGCACCCGAGCATTTTAGTGCTCGCTCATCATTACTCACTGTAAAAGAATTGCAGATAAGACAGGAATTATTGTAGAATATAGAAGGGATTTTATCCAGCCCTGAAAAAAATATTTTCTTGTCCTTGGCAGCAACAAACTGTAGAGCAGCAAGGCTTAGAGCTGATAAATAGTGATGAGCTTGTCACTACTCGTTACTCACTCGAGCATCAGTGTGCTCGGGATACTCGTTACTCAGCGATTATTTTTTGAATGCTCGAGTCCCAGCCCTGCATATTTGGTGTTTTTAGACAGCCAGTGAACAGGTGGGGATTGCCTGCCAGTCACTGTAATGCGGTAGCCATCTTGGTTGTGGCATTACTGTGATTGACTGGCCGCGTATCTTCATCAGGTCTATATAAGACACGTGACGCCATGTTCAGCACACTGTACCCAGACACCGGCAGCGTAGGGAGAGGTGCTGGTGAGAGAGGAACAGAATTGTAGCTGTGTGTTAGTCAGGGATCCAACCACATTTATATTTCCATGAAGTACAACAACAGCCCTTCTTAGGGCTAATGATAATTAGTGATGAGCTAATTTGTTTTCAGAAAACGATCTCCAAACATAAATTCGGCACGAATATGGCACATTCGGATTTGTGATCGGAAACCCGAGCAAAATGTTATAAAATCTGTAAAAATCGGTAACAATTCGGTAAACGTGTGGGAAAATATTTGCGTTGCCACAAAAATATTTTCAGTACTTTAGCAACAATGATGGTGGTGAATCATGAGTGTTTGGCACGTGTTTGATGAGGGGACGGGGTTTACTCAGCTCAGAGGCGCGGCGCTCTGGGAAGCAGCAGTCTTTTTATTTTTCCCTATCTTTTGGTGTTCACATTGTGGTTAGCCAATCAGGGCGTATGACACACCCACAATGTCCTGACACTACGGCTTGTGTCATTGGCTGCTGAAATCACATGTCCCTATCCATATAAATAGCGGCCATCTTGAATTAGCGCCATTTCGACACTGTAACAGCAAGATTTTAGCTAGTTAGTTAGCCGGTTGTATATTAGTCAGATAGTGTAGGTAGATAGTGTCCAGTGGGGCTGTAAAATTTACCCTCCAGAATTATTTCTTTTTGGCTCAATACTGAGGTCCACACACACAGCCAGGAGGGCACATGTCCTACAAGTGTGTTGTGCTCTGCTTCTATAGTGCTCCATACACGAGTATAGCATTCTACATTATATTTATTCAAACAGGAACACATGGGCTACTTGCACAGTGAACAAGTCTGTAGGATCATGTTCACACACCACCAAGAAACCTGAAGACACAAAAGAGAATAGTAAAACCAAAAACACTCAGTTTGAAAAAATGTTGCAGTAATCCGCAAGTGCTAGTAAAAGATGTAAAAAACAGGGTATTTGGTTGATACGTTTTTTGCAAAAAATGTATACTAAGCTGCTCTACCAATCTTCACGGTATACCCTTATCAGAGCAGTCCTAACTAATGTATGCAATCCCTATCTGATGTATTTAAAAACCTGATCATCTGTATATAACCTGTGTGAACAGGGTTCAGAGAGGAAAAATCCATGTGTGCATACAGGGTAGAACAGCTTTAGTGCAGATAGCCCAAGAGGAGTGGTGGAACTCCCCAGTCTTGTAGACACAAGAGAACAATTATGGAAACAGGAACACATGGGCTACTTGCACAGTGAACAAGTCTGTATGATCATGTTCACACACCACCAAGAAACCTGAAGACACAAAAGAGAATAGTAAAACCAAAAACACTCAGTTTGAAAAAATGTTGCAGTAATCCGCAAGTGCTAGTAAAAGATGTAAAAAACAGGGTATTTGGTTAATACGTTTTTTGCAAAAAATGTATACTAAGCTGCTCTACCAATCTTCACGGTATACCCTTATCAGAGCAGTCCTAACTAATGTATGCAATCCCTATCTGATGTATTTAAAAACCTGATCATCTGTATATAACCTGTGTGAACAGGGTTCAGAGAGGAAAAATCCATGTGTGCATACAGGGTAGAACAGCTTTTGTGCAGATAGCCCAAGAGGAGTGGTGGAACTCCCCAGTCTTGTAGACACAAGAGAACAATTATGGAAACAGGAACACATGGGCTACTTGCACAGTGAACAAGTCTGTATGATCATGTTCACACACCACCAAGAAACCTGAAGACACAAAAGAGAATAGTAAAACCAAAAACACTCAGTTTGAAAAAATGTTGCAGTAATCCGCAAGTGCTAGTAAAAGATGTAAAAAACAGGGTATTTGGTTGATACGTTTTTTGCAAAAAATGTATACTAAGCTGCTCTACCAATCTTCACGGTATACCCATATCAGAGCAGTCCTAACTAATGTATGCAATCCCTATCTGATGTATTTAAAAACCTGATCATCTGTATATAACCTGTGTGAACAGGGTTCAGAGAGGAAAAATCCATGTGTGCATACAGGGTAGAACAGCTTTTGTGCAGATAGCCCAAGAGGAGTGGTGGAACTCCCCAGTCTTGTAGACACAAGAGAACAATTATGGAAACAGGAACACATGGGCTACTTGCACAGTGAACAAGTCTGTATGATCATGTTCACACACCACCAAGAAACCTGAAGACACAAAAGAGAATAGTAAAACCAAAAACACTCAGTTTGAAAAAATGTTGCAGTAATCCGCAAGTGCTAGTAAAAGATGTAAAAAACAGGGTATTTGGTTGATACGTTTTTTGCAAAAAATGTATACTAAGCTGCTCTACCAATCTTCACGGTATACCCATATCAGAGCAGTCCTAACTAATGTATGCAATCCCTATCTGATGTATTTAAAAACCTGATCATCTGTATATAACCTGTGTGAACAGGGTTCAGAGAGGAAAAATCCATGTGTGCATACAGGGTAGAACACATGGGCTACTTGCTGTTCTACCCTGTATAAGGGTATACCGTGAAGATTGGTAGAGCAGCTTAGTATACATTTTTTGTTCTTAATGTCCGTTTTGTCCTCCCCACATATAGTTTCCCACAAGGGCATTCTAAAGTGTATATAACCCCAACAGTAGAACATGTCACAAAATCCCTAATTGGAATTTCCCTATCCCCTTTTCTAATTTTTGTACATTTTTGTGTAATAGTTTGCCTGCAAATATTACATTTCTGGCATGGAAAAAATCCCTTCAACTTGGTGTAGAAAATAGAGGATTGTATGAGGGGGGGTTTATTTTGCACAGTGGGCGCAATTAGATTGCCCAAATTTGGGGATTTTTTTATATATAAATCGGGGTTTGTCCGTAATCTTGTCTCCCAATACCTTATCATTTTTTAGGATATGCCAGTGTTTCCTGACTATTTTCCGTAAAATGTTAGAGTTACTATTATATTTAGTTATAATGGGAACGAAATCACTGTTTTTTATACCTTTAGAAGCGGGGTTAATAAGTTCTTGTCTAGTTCTGGATAAGGCCATTTCTTTGGATTTCTCCAACCGATTTAGATCATACCCTTTTTCTAAAAATAATTTTTGTTAGTGTTAATAATAATAACAATAAAAAAACCATCAAGCATCCTTTTTTCTGTGTGGTGGGAAAAAAATCAGGAAAAGGGGCTGCAGAAGCAGGAAACTCGCCAAAAAGAAAAGGCCATTAAACACACCAAATATTACGGCTTCTGCTATTTTTAATCTGAGTAAACAGAATTTAGGCGAGGATTCACTATCATTATTATGCAGGGGCCTCAAATATGCTCCTGCCAATAGCTTCAACAAATTTGAAGCCTATATAGGCATAAAATTATTTATGAGAAAGCTGGCAATCAAGAGACATTTTATAAAAAATCCTGTGACTAGGAATGGTGAATTAACCCAAACAAGTACCTATATTTACACCAATCTCAAAAACCCATCTAAATTTCACCCAATAAATGAATATTCAGAACATATGAACACGTTCCAGACTAACGTGGGGAGGACAAAACGGCCATTAAGAACAAGAATAGGGGAACATATCCGAAATATTGAAAACCACTTTAAGGGTCATCCACTGTCCCAACATTTCATAGAGCACCATGAAGGTAGGGTACATCATATGAAAGTGTTGGGTATAGCGACTGTTAAACGCCACTGGAGAGGGGGTGATTACATCAAAGCCATGTCTAGAGCCGAGACAAAATGGATTTTTACTTTAGACACGATTGCACCCAGAGGTCTGAACATCGGCACAGAACTTTTTGGATTCCAATAGACAGATCAGGTTAGGGCAAACTATATAAGGACTGCTAATACGGAGCAAGGGTTAACCCTGAGGAAGGAGACAGTAGTCTCCGAAACGCGTAGGTTAGGTGACCCTCATTGCGTTCTGTACTCACTCCCGGGCTCCGTTTACGGTCACGTGACCAGCTACGTCACGCAGGTCCTGCACTGCATCCGGACTCACCGCTTTCACTCCACGCGGCGTCCGGCACCGCAGGGCCCCGTTTCATCCCGGAGGTTAGTTTCAGGTGGCTGCTACCGGCCGGGGCAGCCACCAGTTTGGATTTGTAATTTTTATTCTTACCTGGAATTCACCGGAACTACAGCGGCAGCACCGTGGCTTCCTACTTCATCGAGGACGTGTGACTTGTGACTGGAGGTAGGAATACCTATGAACACTATCCATTCTACCTACCTTTGGTGTCATTATAGACTTTTGTGAATATATCTATAAGTTGCACTTTTCTACCGATCACCATTATAGGGCACTCCACTCTTTTATTTATCTATCAGTGGCTCCCTTTTGGCTATTATCTAGCGCGTACCTACATGTACTGAGGTACATAATTTTACTGGATTATATATTTATTACCAACTGGGTGTGGAAGTTGGTTTGGTATCGCAGCAAGGACTAATAGTTTTTTAACACTTTCGCGCCACCATTAATATACACTTTAGCAAAATGTAAAGAATGCCTCCAATCCAATAACTGGTTCTATGTGTGGTGCAGATATTGAGCAATAGAAGGCTTAAAATACGTGAGAAAATTCATTATGTAACCTATTTCTAAAGCCCAATTATGGATATTATGTCAAAGTGAATTGCTGGAGGGAAAGACCTGATAAACTAAAGTGCCAATGTGCATAGATATATAAATGGCTGTCAGAATAGCCTGTAAGGCTTATGTCATGATATACAATTGTATTAATCAGTCATAAATATGACCAAAACACAATATGTTACATAGCACCTAAGTCTTAAAGCATACAGTGTTTGCAAAAATTGCCAGGCATAACCCCAACTATGGCATAATCAAGAGATCATAATTACCTCTGTACTCTCTCACAGAACCAGTGATGAAACCCGGTTCACTCACTGGTTGAGCCTCAAAACACACTAAAAATTTTTGGTTTCAAATAGCATTGCTATATAGATACTCTAGTGTTATACATCCATCTGTACTGGACTAATGTTGCTGGCATTGTAATACTGCCTGCAATGTTTTCTTAACAGGGACATATCATATGGAATTTAAAATGGGCAAGGCACATGGTATGGGATGTGGAAGTGGACGTGATGCTGATGGTGAGCGCAAAGGCCGAGGACATGGGCAAGGGGAAACTGTGCCTGCGGCTGGAGCACAACAAACAAACATCATTTCAATCTAGCTTCATGTCTCACTTTGTAGGGATGTGCTGAACACCACTCTTGAAGCCAGACCAGTGTGAAAATGTTGGATGAATATCAGATAATGCTTCCAGTCACTTTGCCAGCACCACCCTGTCTACCGCATGGTCGAGTCTAAGTAGCCATGATTCTGGACCCCACAATCCTCTCCCTGATCCTCCTTCCTCCCACCATGCCGAGTGCCCAGAAACAAGTGATCCCACACTTGGACACTCAGAAGAGCTGTTCACATTTCCATTATAGATTTTGGCCTCTCGCCCTGTCCATTCCAACATAGACATGGGGACATTGCATGTAACAATGCTCAAATATTTGAGCAGCCACGCACATAAGAAGGAGACTGTGGGAAAATGCAATCACTGTCGCAAGAGCTGGGTGATGATGAGACACAATTTCCAGAGAGTCATATTGTTACGTCAGGTGGTGGATGAGGTTGAGAAAGTGGAAGACAATGTGGTGGACAATGAAGTCACTGACTGGGAAGGTGACATGCAGAGCGAGGACAGCAGCACACAGACGGAGGGATTTGCAGCACCACAGCAGGCAGGAAGAGGCAGTGGGGTGGCCAGAGTCACAAGGCAGGCAACTGATTCCCAGAGCACCAACACGGGTGAATTTGCTAAGCCATGGTTTAGGTGTTCATGAGTCTAGTGCTTTGGAGAACTATGGACGGTACATTATACTATATGGAGGACTATAGAGAGTGTATTATGCTGTATGGAGGACTATGGGATGCAACATACTGTTTGGAGAACTTTGGTATGTTTACTATGTGTAGTACTATGAGGAGCTCATTATAGTGTACTGAAGGCTCTGGAGAGTGCATTATGCTATATGGAGGACTTTGGGTAGTGCATTATACTATGGGGTGAATTATACTATAATGGAGAATTATGGGGTGCAATATACTACATGGAGGACTATAGGGCCCATTTTACCTTAATGAGGGCTGTGTGAGGGGCCATTAAAATATTTTGAGCGCTATATTGGAGCCTTTATAAAATTTAGAGAGCTGTGTTTGTGCTATTATACTGTATGCAAGCAATTATAAAATGTGATGGTTTAAATGGGGTCCTTCATGCTGTGTGGAAGGCTGTATGTATGCCATTATACTATTTGGATGCCTAGTGGGGCCATTATACAGTGTGGTGAGTTGTGTGGCTGTTATACTATATGTGGGGCGCATTATACTGCTTGGAGGGCTATGTTGGGGTCAACGTTAGGGATTCTACTGTATTATGGTCACAATACTATAACGGGGGAGTTGAAGTGGTACCCTGTAGGGTCAGCCTACTGTATTTGTGGAGGGTACTGTGGAAGAAGTCACTGTGGGGGTGTCATACATTGTTTGTGTATGACTTTTGTTGACATACTTTGAAAGGGGAATTTTTTTGTTGATTTGGGGGTCTAATTAGAACTTCCGCTATAGTGCAACATGATTTCTATGTAGGCCTCTGGCCAGAAATTGCAGAAATCCTTGCAGTCACATGACCTCTGTTCCCGGCACTGAAGAATCCTGACAGTGCGGGCTGTGAGCATTCAGAACTATGAATTTAAGAAGTTGTAGCATATACGGTCTGCAAAGTACTGGTGTAGAACTGATATATCCATTATATGGCCACTGAATTCTGGTAACATCAGTCCTAGTACAGTGGTTTTGGTTAAAGGTGTTGTCTAGGCTTGAGGTTAAAGTTTGTGATCACTCTATGTGACTGCTGACTTCTGAATCCTCCCAGTGTGTGCATCGTGCGCTATGAAGTTCTCAGTGCTGGGAGTGGACGATCATCTGACTACAAGTATGTGACTTTCATACATGTGATCACCTACCAACTGTGTGTGGTCACGCTTAATACAAGTGAGAAAATTGGCCAAAGCCAAGCATGTCTGGTCGAAAAGTGGCCGGAGGTGTGGAAATCGCATACTTGTGGTCACATGATCGCCTGCTCCCGGAACCTGACAATCCTGACAGTGTGCACTGTAAGGATTCAGAAGTATGAATTTAAGAAGCTGTATTAACACTAATGGCTGTAGGGCACTTACTTTATTTACAGAACACAATGTATAATTTACCTACAATGATTTGTAGCAGCTTAGAAAACTCAGGGGATTGATCAGGAGGTAAGCCACAAATGCCTTTCTCATCATATAAAACACTGCATGTACTGTATATTATTACAAGAACGTGCTCATTTCTATTGCTTTCCAGCTCCCACACTTACCAGTGCAGTGATGTGCTTGGTGTGAGAGTCATAATTGTTGTATCCTAAAGACTATTTAATGGAGATTAAAGAATTCAACTCCTCCAGAATACAGATATTTGCAATTTGTTCCCCTCGAATTGAGCATTAGGCTGCCAGTGGCAGTAACCGTATTACTGAACCATAAAATGCCAGCAAAAGTTTATTTCGCCTTCCCCAATTGCAAGCATCTTCTCTTTTCTGTACCCTGGGTTGGAACTTCCAGCTTGACCAGGCCTCTGACATTTCTTCGAGCCGTGCCATCGCGGAGCATTTGTCACTGATGTGCGTCCCCAGAAGTAATAACTAGTCCTTGGGCAACGCACGTTGTAATTTTCTGATGTCATGATGTGCCCCATAACTGTATGGTGTGCAGTGACATTAACGTCCTGGTCATACTGAGGGTCCCAGCCCCATTGTGAAATAGGCTGAAGAACATAGTAACATAGTAACATAGTTAGTAAGGTCGAAAAAAGACATTTGTCCATCCAGTTCAGCCTATATTCCATCATAATAAATACCCAGATCTACATCCTTCTACAGAACCTAATAATTGTATGATACAATATTGTTCTGCTCCAGGAAGACATCCAGGCCTCTCTTGAACCCCTCGACTGAGTTCGCCATCACCACCTCCTCAGGCAAGCAATTCCAAATTCTCACTGCCCTAACAGTAAAGAATCCTCTTCTATGTTGGTGGAAAAACCTTCTCTCCTCCAGACGCAAAGAATGCCCCCTTGTGCCAGTCACCTTCCTTGGTATAAACAGATCCTCAGCGAGATATTTGTATTGTCCCCTTATATACTTATACATGGTTATTAGATCGCCCCTCAGTCGTCTTTTTTCTAGACTAAATAATCCTAATTTCGCTAATCTATCTGGGTATTGTAGTTCTCCCATCCCCTTTATTAATTTTGTTGCCCTCCTTTGTACTCTCTCTAGTTCCATTATATCCTTCCTGAGCACCGGTGCCCAAAACTGGACACAGTACTCCATGTGCGGTCTAACTAGGGATTTGTACAGAGGCAGTATAATGCTCTCATCATGTGTATCCAGACCTCTTTTAATGCACCCCATGATCCTGTTTGCCTTGGCAGCTGCTGCCTGGCACTGGCTGCTCCAGGTAAGTTTATCATTAACTAGGATCCCCAAGTCCTTCTCCCTGTCAGATTTACCCAGTGGTTTCCCATTCAGTGTGTAATGGTGATATTGATTCCTTCTTCCCATGTGTATAACCTTACATTTATCATTGTTAAACCTCATCTGCCACCTTTCAGCCCAAGTTTCCAACTTATCCAGATCCATCTGTAGCAGAATACTATCTTCTCTTGTATTAACTGCTTTACATAGTTTTGTATCATCTGCAAATATCATCGATATTTTACTGTGTAAACCTTCTACCAGATCATTAATGAATATATTGAAGAGAACAGGTCCCAATACTGACCCCTGCGGTACCCCACTGGTCACAGCGACCCAGTTAGAGACTATACCATTTATAACCACCCTCTGCTTTCTATCACTAAGCCAGTTACTAACCCATTTACACACATTTTCCCCCAGACCAAGCATTCTCATTTTGTGTACCAACCTCTTGTGCGGCACGGTATCAAACGCTTGGGAAAAATCGAGATATACCACGTCCAATGACTCACCGTGGTCCAGCCTATAGCTTACCTCTTCATAAAAACTGATTAGATTGGTTTGACAGGAGCGATTTCTCATAAACCCATGCTGATATGGAGTTAAACAGTTATTCTCATTGAGATAATCCCGAATAACACCCCTCAGAAACCCTTCAAATATTTTACCAACAATAGAGGTTAGACTTACTGGCCTATAATTTCCAGGTTCACTTTTAGAGCCCTTTTTGAATATTGGCACCACATTTGCTATGCGCCAGTCCTGCGGAACAGACCCTGTCACTATAGAGTCCCTAAAAATAAGAAATAATGGTTTATCTATTACATTACTTAGTTCTCTTAGTACTCGTGGGTGTATGCCATCCGGACCCGGAGATTTATCTATTTTATAGACAGACACGATTAATGAGGAACATTCAATTTGTGGCAAAAAAAGTTTGATTGTGAGAAAACATGAATATAAGCCACCATGTGTTTAATGCTACATAAAATATTCCCTCCTCTCAGTGTTGTGCATATTTTCCTGTATTGTATGGATTGACAGAGGCTCAGATGCACTGCTACATATGATTCAATGACTTCTTTATTAACTTCTTTCAAGGTGGGTAATGTAGAAGTTCCCATTAGAAGTCAGAGCAATAGTCTTAAAAAGTGCCCCGATAATAATGATGACAAAGGGCCATTGACTCACGAAGAGTCGACCTTCAGCGCTCAGGAGAGGAAAAACCCCCGGTGGTGGAAACCTCTAGGGAACCTTGGCTGAAGGACTGCCTTTCCCTTAGGCTGTAGATGTTCATTGATGGGAACAGAGACCGAGCCCGGAATCTGTGTCATGGTGCAGCAGGTAACTCACTCGATTCGTGATTACATCTAGCTGCAGAAAATCCATCAAATGTTTTATCCACTGATGAGAACAGAGACCGAGACCGGAATCTGTCTCGTGTGCAGTAGGTACCTCACTTAATATGTGAGTACATCTAGGTGCGTAAAGTCCAGAAAATGTCTTTCCAGTGGTTGAGGTCAGAGACCGAGCCTGGAATCTGCATTGTCTTGCAGTAGGAAACCCACTTGATCTGTGAGTGCGTCTAGCTGCGGAAAGTCCAGAAAATATCATATCCAGTGGTTGAGGTCAGAGACCGAGCCCGGAATCTGCCTTCTCTTGCAGTAGGAAACCCTCTTGATCTGTGAGTGCATCTAGCTGCGGAAAGTCCAGAAAATGTCATATCCAGTGATTGAGATCAGAGACCGAGCCCGGAATCTGTCTCGTCTTGCAGAAGGAAACCCACTTGATCTGTGAGTGTGTCTAGCTGCGGAAAGTCGAGAAAATGTTGTATCCAGTGGTTGAGATCAGAGACCGAGCCCGGAATCTGTCTCGTCTTGCAGAAGGAAACCCACTTGATCTGTGAGTGCGTCTAGCTGCGGAAAGTCCAGAAAATGTCGTATCCAGTGGTTGAGATCAGAGACCGAGCCCGGAATCTGTCTCGTCTTGCAGAAGGAAACCCACTTGATCTGTGAATGCGTCTAGCTGCAGAAAGTCCAGTAAATGTCGCATCCAGTGGTTGAGGTCAGAGACCGAGCCCGGAATCTGCCTCGTCTTGCTGAAGGAAACCCACTTGTTTTATGAGTGCGTCTAGCTGCGGAAAGTCCAGAAAATGTCGTATCCAGTGGTTGAGGTCAGAGACCGAGCCCGGAATCTGCCTCGTCTTGCAGAAGGAAACCCACTTGATCTGTGAGTGCATCTAGCTGCGGAAAGTGTAGAAAATGTCATATCCAGTGGTTGAGATCAGAGACCGAGCCCGGAATCTGTCTCGTCTTGCAGAAGGAAACCCACTTGATCTGTGAGTGCATCTAGCTACGGAAAGTGTAGAAAATGTCATATCCAGTGGTTGAGATCAGAGACCGAGCCCGGAATCTGTCTCGTCTTGCAGAAGGAAACCCACTTGATCTGTGAGTGCGTCTAGCTGCGGAAAGTCCAGTAAATGTCGTATCCAGTGGTTGAGATCAGAGACCGAGCCCGGAATCTGCCTCGTCTTGCAGAAGGAAACCCACTTGTTCTGTGAGTGCGTCTAGCTGCGGAAAGTCCAGAAAATGTCGTATCCAGTGGTTGAGGTCAGAGACCCAGCCCGGAATCTGCCTCGTCTTGCAGAAGGAAACCCACTTGTTCTGTGAGTGCATCTAGCTGCGGAAAGTGTAGAAAATGTCATATCAAGTGGTTGAGATCAGAGACCGAGCCCGGAATCTGCCTCGTCTTGTTGTTGTAAAGTTGTCATCTCCAGCTGAATCCCATATTCCTTGTGGGAGCACAGCGAGACCCCGCTCTGCCTCACCTGGAAAATATATGTTACAAAATCAGAAAGTCAATAAAGATGAATATATATCCATGGTGACAGATTATAATGAGTGAGGCAACAGAAGAAGTTTACATGTCGTCCATTATCATTAGGTTATAATACAGTGCTATGTAATATATAGTGGCATTATTTCATCTCAACGTTCAGGTATGTTCTACACCTGATCCCTGCTGTGATAGGAATAGTACCCTGACTATTATTGTTTGTTCTTGTGTTATTAGATTACAGTTTTCTATGAATCTCTCCCTCATGGTACATATGGTACATATACAGCGCTCCACCCTGTTTCCTATAACTCCTGAAAAAGCTGTGATGGTGAAACCACTGTCAGGTTGATGTGATGGCTGGCATTTCTGGTACTACTGCATGTCTAAACGTACTTGGCACTGATGTGACTTTTTCTTCTGAGTTCTGTGCATTAATAAGGCTTAATATTGGTTATGGCACCTGGATGTAAATGTAATTGTTGATATTGAGCACTTTTTATCGTGCCATTAGCTTTTGTGAATTATTACATTTACATTTTACCCCAGTATTGCTGTATATGCATAATGTCATCATGATGAAATATTCATCTTATTGTTTATGCCATGATCACCGACTGTTCTTCATGTGATCGTCCATTTTTGTTATATATTGTGATTTATTAAAGATAATTTATATTGTATTCTATTTGTGATTCTAGAATGACAACAGCCATTCTCATGTAGTCTCATGGCTCACAGACTGATGATTTAGCTGCCTTAAGGAAAAAGAATGCTGTCAACGTTTAGGACGTTAGTGCCCAATTTCTAATTATTTATCCTATTGCTAGTTAATACTAAAATATAACATAAATCATAAAAAATTCACAAGAGCCCTAAGGACTTACATTAGGTTTTGGCTGGCGTAGTAGGCCAGACGTTCTTTAAGGATAAACTCCATGTAGACTTTACATTTCTCCATGTCTTTGGCCAGGCCAAGATCGTCATCAAAATGTTCACGAGGCAGAGTAGTAGACGGATGAGGACAAAGAGGTAGTGGAGTAGTAGACAGAGGAGGACACAGAGGAGGTGGAATATGTTCTCTGTCCTCTTGTTCTGTAAAAGAAAGTGATTAAAAGATTGGTAGATTTTAATTTATTCATTTGATGTAAGTTAGAAGTCCTGATGATATTTATGGTAGTAATTATTCTTCTTATCAACGTGAACAAGAAAGTAAACTTACTGTCAGAATAGATGACCACATCCTCGTCCAGGTCCATATTGATGATTACATAATCAGGACGAGGTGTAGAGATGTTGATGTTTTCGAGGACATCTCTATTTTCGGCCATAGGTCCACGAGGAGCATCGTCATTCCTGTTAGTTATTTCATCCTCTTGTTCTTCTGTAAGGTTCAACATTGAAATTATCATTAATAAAATAATAGTTTCTATCTGTTTGTTATTACCAAGCAGGTTTTAAAACCTCTAAATGGCACAGTACAGTATGAAAATAGAGGGACCAAACCATAAGTTACCTCTATGTATAGGGTTCATTCACCCACATGCTTCTTTTACAGATTTTTTTTTATTATTAGACTGATTTGTTTTTATAAACACCTTTTATAAAAGCCTGAGAACTTACTATAAGAGGAGATGATCACATCCTCATCGAGGTCCATATTGATGATCACATACCCAGGACCAGGCATAGAGATGTTGGTCTTTTTGAGGACTCCTCTCTTTTCGGCCATCGGTGCATGAGGAGCATCATCATTTACATTCATGATTTCATCCTCTTGTTCTTCTGTAACACAGAACATTGAAATTAGAATTAATAAAGCTTCTATATAATTCTTAGATACATTAAGATTGTGCAAGTTTTATCATCTCTAAGTGGTTCAGTTATTAATTTAAATATATGGACCCAGCCCCTAGAGTAACATTTTTGTAAGGATTTGGTGTGCGAAATGCTCCTTTTAGAGATTTTTATTATTAGGCAGTTTTTTTACTCTGTGAAATACATGTTTCAATGCATGTAATAAAAGCCTGATACTTACTGTCAAAGGAGATGATCTCATCATCATACGGGTCGATAGTGATTATGACATAATCAGGACCAGGCGTAGAGATGTTGGTCTTTTTGAGGACTTCTCTCTTTTCGGCCATCGGTCCATGAGGAGCATCATCATTTACATTCATGATTTCATCCTCTTGTTCTTCTGTAACGCAGAACATTGAAATTAGAATTAATAAATTAAAGCTTCTATATATTTCTTAGATACATTAAGATAGAGATGATGCACAAAGTGGTACAGTTATTAATGGAAATAGATGGACCCAGCCCTCAGAGTAAAGTAACATTTTTGTAAGGATTTGGTCTGCGACATGCTCCTTTTAGAGACTTTTGTTATTAGGCAGTTTTTTTTCTGTGAAATACATGTTTTAGTGCATGTAATAAAAGCCTGATACTTACTGTCAAAGGAGATGATCTCATCATCATACGGGTCGATAGTGATTATGACATAATCAGGACCAGGCGTAGAGATGTTGGTGTCTCTCTGTTCAGCCATGGGTCCATGAGGAGCATCATCCATTACAATTGGTATTTCATCCTCTTGTTCATCTGTAACACAAAACAATGAAATTAGCATAGTTAGAATACAAGATTTAAGATATTTCATAAAGAATTTTAATATTATACAACTTTTGTTACCTCTAAACTGTACTGTAAAGTTTAAAGATTGAAGGACCCAACCACCAGCGTGGACTCGATTTATAGGGTTTAATTACCTACATGCTTCTTTAAGAGACTTTTTTTATTAGGTAGCTTTTTTTCTGTGAAATACATGTTATAGTACATGTAATAAAAGCCTAAAACTTACTGTCAGAGGAGATGATCACATCCTCATATGGGTCTATATCAGTCACGACATAATGGGGGCCAGGCGAAGAGATGTTGGTGTCTTTGTGGACATCTCTCGGTTCAGCCATGGGTCCATGAGGAGCATCATCATGTATGATGGGTCCATGAGAAGCATCATCATGTATAATAGTTGTTTCATCCTCATGTTCTCCTGTAACAAAGAACATTGAAATCATTTCAAAAGGAAAAACTTCTATATTTTTTCTAGATTGTTTCTTCTATCTCTATGGTACAGTCACATACAAGATCTATTAAGAGATTATTTTTACTTTATAAATTCGCTTTTTTTCTTTTTATAGATTTCATGTAATGGAAGAGACGACTCAGATGTCACTAGAGTAATTCTCCGGCTTTACAATGTGGACTGCGTCCATGTAATATAAAAGCCTCCAAGAAGTATTTGTCTGTACAGAGATATTCCTGTGAGGTCGGTGACGGCCGCACTTACCGCTAGGAGTAGCCCTACTCTCTATATCTGCATCCACGCCATCTTGTCTTGTAACTTCTCTACAGAAATTCTTCTTCTTTAGATGTCTGTACAATGATGAACAGAAGTGACATTACACAGTAATCCATCTCTACATTCTGCACAGTGCTATGATGAGATATATTGTCCTCCATCTATTTTATCGGCCCCTTTCTGCAGTCATTTCCGGAATACAGAATCGTCCATTGTGCTCCCGGCAGGTCAGACCCAGTTTAGGAGCCGCTAAGCGTCTACACGAGGTTGTACCCGGCACTGACTCGTGTGATGACCTGAAGATGTGAGATTTCTTATACAGACCCCCAAGTCGCCCAGAAATCATTATGAGACTTACCCAAATATGATGGTACAGATGACACCAGAGAGGAATCCAGAGAAGAAGCAGACGGCAGCAGGAATATTAAACATACTGTAGTGATCTAAGGGAGAAAAGATGAAGATCACATGAGAAGACTCCGAACATCACAAGTCACACATGAAGAATCCTCCATGACAGGTATCATCTGACCAATACCTCCATATTGGGAGGATATCCGGTAAAGCTCTTACCTGCAGGGATCACGGCCCTGGGATCACGGGGGCGGGTGTTGTTAGGAGCGCCCTCCACAGGTGCTAATAGCACACTCACCAATAGAAGAACTCGAAACAGCATTTTAGCCCGGAGGAAAATATCGCTTCTTGTGTAGTCCACAGTCAGCCTCTCCAGACAAAGGCTTGTTCCGGAGCGTCCCTCCTTATAGCCACAGTCAGGACATCACAATGGTGGTCGCACTGTGACATCACGAGGAGCGGAACACGAGTGATGTCACATCGGGCCAGATACCGGTCACCACTGAGGAAGAGGCCGCTCCGTCCATCGTTATGTGTCTCCTCATATTACTGATATAAGAAAACATTACACAGGATTCCTGCTGGAAAATGGCCGTCATCAGGACAAGTAGTAAATGCAATAGGCCGGGAATTACTGGAGAACTGACGACTTAGGATTTTCTGATCGCTCCTGATTACACAGACAATGTCTCCTCTGTATTCAGGACAAACTTTTTCTTAGACAAAATCAAATAGTTACATAAATAAACATCAGTTATAAATCAAATCATAAAATTGGCGACTCAACTAACAATGCTATAAACAGGAGAACCACGAGTCAATAATAGCCAAAGGGTTAACAAACACATATAGTTTTTTGAAAATTCTAATTTTCACATACATCGTACACAGTATTCCCATATAGTAGATAATTTAAAAAGATTGTGACTACATCCATAGACACACACAGTGACTCAAAAACACAGTCCGGGACAGTAACAAATATTACCACTGTTTAGTGAATATGCAGCAAACATGCTGTTACCATGTGCATGTTAGTATCTGCCGATATATGGCGACACAACTTAATAGTATAAACACATCAGTGGTGCTAGTAAGAACGCCATATACCTGTGTGCAACAGGTGCAACAAGTGGAATAAAAGGGAAATTAATTACCCATGTGTAGTAAAAGTCCCATCTGGATCCTGGTCACGTACCCCAACACGCGTTTCGCGTGCAATTATTACCGCTTCCTCAGGGGGTAAAATCAAATAGTTTTTGTCTGGCGGACATGCGAAGGGCAACATGGAGATGAATGTGATAAAAGGAAAAAGGCTGATAACAGCAGACAATAGATTAATAAGATTAAAAGTGATATAATTAATAAATGACTGATAACAGCAGACAATAGCTCATGATAATTGTTTGCACGTGGAATAATGCTGAGGACAGAGAACCATTGCTCAGGATAATTGTGAACTAACATGGAAACAGGCTGATAAGAGGGGACAATAATGTAATACCCTGAAGTTTTGGATTACAATAATACTATAATAATAATAATTTTATTTATATAGCGCCAACATATTCCGCAGCGCTTTACAAATTATAGTGGGGACTTATACAGACAATAGACATTACAGCATAACAGAAATCACAGTTCAAAATAGATACAAGAGGAATAAGGGTCCTGCTGCTCACAGGCTACAAACTATGAGGAAAAGGGGAGACACGAGAGGAGGATGGTAACAATTGCTTTAGTTATTCGGACCGGCCATAGTGTAAGGCTCAGGTGTTCATGTAAAGCCGCATGAACCAGTTAACTGCCTAAGTATGTAGCAGTACAGACACAGAGGGCTAATACTGCATAAAGTGTATGAGATCATGTTGCGAGGAACCTGATTATGTTTTTTTTTTTTTTGGGGGCCACACAGGGATAATTAGGTTAATGCGTTGAGGTGGTAGGCCAATCTGAACAAATGAGTTTTTAGGGCACGCTTAAAACTGTGGGGATTGGGGATTAATCGTATTAACCTAGGTAGTGCATTCCAAAGAATCGGTGCAGCACGTGTAAAGTCTTGGAGACAGGAATGGGAGGTTCTGAGTATTGAGGATGTTAACCTGAGGTCATTAGCGGATCGGAGGGCACGGGTAGGGTGGTAGACTGAGACCAGAGAGGAGATGTAGGGTGGTGCTGAGCCATGGAGTGCTTTGTGGATGAGGGTAGTAGTTTTGTACTGGATTCTTGAGTGGATGGGTGACCAGTGTAATGACTGGCACAAGGTAGAGGTATCTGCTAGAATACGTGAACTGTTGCGCTGTCTCCTGCAGAGATCTGCACTGTTTTTTACATCTCAATTTGCTTCATTAAGAAGGATAATTCAGGATTTCATACACCATAGAGTAGTTTATATATCATAGTTTTTTTTTTAATGTCGAAATAAAATCTGTGATAACCACGGATGCTGATCAACCCCATACCTCTCAAGATGTTGTTGATGTTCAGATCAGGGGACTGTGAGGGCCATTGTAAAACCTTCAGCTCGCGCCTTTTGAGGTCATCTATTGTAGATTTTGGCGTGTGTTTAGTATCATTATCCATTTGTAGGAGCCGTCCTCTTCCGCTCTTCACTTTCAGCTGTTTTACAGATGGTGTTATGTCTGTATTAAGAATTTGTTGAAATTTCATGCCATTTCGTGCCATTGGCTACATACAACACAATCCTAAAGCATGATTGATCCACCCCCATGCTTAACCCCTTCATGACCAGGGGATTTTTCGTTTTTCCGTGTTCGTTTTTCGCTCCCCTCCTTCCCAGAGCCATAACTTTTTTATTTTTCCATCAATTTGGCCATCTGAGGGCTTATTTTTTGTGGGACGAGTTGTACTTTTGAACGACATCATTGGTTTTAGCATGTCGTGTACTAGAAAACGGGAAAAAAATTCCAAGTGCGGTGAAATTGCAAAAAAAGTGCAATCCCACATTGGTTTTTTGTTTGGCTTTTTTGCTAGGTTCACTAAATGCTAAAAATGACCTGCCATTATGATTCTCCAGGTCATTACGAGTTCATAGACACCAAACATGACTAGGTTATTTTTTATCTAAGTGGTGAAAAAAAATTCCAAACTTTGCTAAAAAAAAAAAAAAAAAATTGCGCCATTTTCCGATACTCGTAGCGTCTCCATTTTTCGTGATCTGGGGTCGGTTGAGGGCTTATTTTTTGCGTGCCGAGATGACGTTTTTAATGATAGCATTTCGGTGCAGATACGTTCTTTTGATCGCCCGTTATTGCATTTTAATGCAATGTCGCGGCGACCAAAAAAACGTAATTCTGGCGTTTCGAGTTTTTTCCCGCTACGCTGTTTAGCGATCAGGTTAATACTTTTTTTTATTTGATAGATCGGGCAATTCTGAGCGCGGCGATACCAAATATGCGTAGATTTGATATTTTTTTTATTGATTTATTTTGATTGGGGCGAAAGGGGGGTGATTTAAACTTTTATGTTTTTTTTATTTTTTTCACATTTTTTTAAACTTTTTTTTTTAACTTTTGCCATGCTTCAATAGCCTCCATGAGAGGCTAGAAGCAGGCACAAGCCGATCGGCTCTGCTACATAGCAGCGATCTGCTGATCGCTGCTATGTAGCAGAATTGCACGTGTGCTGTGAGCGCCGACCACAGGGTGGCGCTCACAGCGACGGGCAATCAGTAACCATAGAGGTCTCAAGGACCTCTATGGCTACAATGGAGACGCATCGCCGACCCCCGGACATGTGACGGGGGTCGGCGATAACGTCATTTCCGGCCGCCCGGCCGGAAGCGGTAGTTAAATGCCGCTGTCTGCGTTTGACAGCGGCATTTAACTAGTTAATAGGTGCGGGCAGATCGCGATTCTGCCCGCGCCTATTACGGGCACATGTCAGCTGTTCAAAACAGCTGACATGTCCCGGCTTTGGTGCGGGCTCACCGCGGAGCCCTGCATCAAAGCAGGGGAGCCGGCATCGGACGGTATAGTACGTCCGATGCCGGTAAGGGGTTAATGGTGGGCGAGATGTTATTTTACTGAAACTCTGTGCCCTTTTTTTCGCCACACATATTCTTGATCATGGTCACGACTTAGATATCCCGGGACCAGGAGATCCTTCCCTGCCCTTCAGGCTATAGGTGCCCTAGCTAACCATGTTCCCTTGATTACTTCTAATGGTGAAGATGTCGGGGCCACGCACTTGCTGAGCTCCTGAATCTCCCCTCAGTCTGTTCTCTTCCTCGCCCAGGAAAGAGGGGAGTAGTAGTTTATGGCTAACAAAATAAAGTAGCCCTCTGTAGCTTTACAGCATGCAAACATGAAATATATGAAATTTGAATTACATTAATACTCTAGATTAAAGGAGAAAATTGAGAATACTTAGTGCCTAAATTGGCCAATTCATGTGTACCCGGCAGACGCTTTAAGGTGATTCTCATTGCTGAGACCTATTCTATTCGAGAATCCTCTCACGTGCTGCTATCTGAATCCCAGATCACTGCTGGGAACAATGTTGTCAGAGTATTACACCACTTTTATGGACTGACAATGGCACATACAAAACCAAAGATAAAATGGATTTGACAGGAAAAAATGTTAAGAAACATTCTTTAATGACTTGTATATAAGACAGAGTAAATAAGAAAAAAAATGCTCCTCCACACCTTGGGCTATGTTCACTTGTGTTGTTTTTGCGGCGTTTTTGCATGTTGGCATTGCTTTCAAAGATGAAAAAAACATTCTACAGAAAATGTAATTTTATAATTTTCAAACCTTATTTGTCCATGTGATGTGTGAGACACGATCAGACACATCCTATTTAATTTAGTATGGAGGGACTCTGAAAGTTACAATTTTTTTTTAGGGCTGTTAGGCTATTGTTTGAGGACCAGCAGGTGGGCCTCACTATTGTCACAGGGCCATCAGGCAGCCCTCACTCTGATTTTAGAGGGCCAGCAGCTAGCTCTCACTAAGCATTTTTGGAGGGTCAGCAGATGGCTATGGTTTGCTACTGCAATATCATTTATCCATCTGAGGTGGGCAAATTTTCTTTTCGTACTAATACTGTAAAGTTTGAAACTTGAAGATCAGCAGATGGCCACACAATTTATAGAAGGATAGCGGCTGTCCCCTTTAGTTTTTGTTGGCCAGCAGGTGTCTTTTGGACAGATAAGACCAAGACGGATCTTTTTGGTAAAGCACATCATTCTACTTTGTTTACTGTAAATGAAATGAGGCCTACAAATAAAAGAACACAGTAGTTAGAGTGAAATATGGTGGAGGGTCAAAGATATTTTGGGGTTGTTTTGCTGCCTCTGGCCCTGGTGCCTTCACTATGTTCAAGGCATCATAAAATGTGAAGATCCCTAAAGGATTTTGGGTCTCAATGTAGTGCCCGGTGTCTGAAAGCTAGGTTTACATCCTATATCATGGGTCTTCCAGCAGAACAATTACCCTATACACATTTAAAGAAGCACCCAGAAATAGATGGAAACTAAGCACTCGAGAGTTCAGAAGTGGTAATTCCAGCTCCAGTAAAGTAACGTGTCCCCCTACTACCTTTTACATACAGATGCTACAGAAAAACTGAGATGGATACATTAAATCAGTTCATTTTGCCTGCTTTGATGAATTTCTGAGTACAAAACACCTTAAAAACATTAATCGATCAATGAGTTTATGGGAGAAAGCAACAGCAAGACTTAGAATTCATAAAATAATAATCCCTGACTATATGCCTGTCATACGCTATACCTACTACCACACCTCATTGCAAACAATTTGCAGATAAGAGTGGTATTATTGTAGAATATAGAAGGTATATGAACCGGCCCTGAAAAGAAATTTTCTTGTACGTGGCAGCAACAAACTGTGGAGAAACGCAAGTCATACTGGCAGCTTTGATGAATTTCTGAGTACAGAACACTCTAAAAAACATGAATTGGTCGA
Organism: Ranitomeya imitator; assembly: GCF_032444005.1. Lineage (NCBI taxonomy): Eukaryota > Metazoa > Chordata > Amphibia > Anura > Dendrobatidae > Ranitomeya > Ranitomeya imitator. The sequence goes on from NC_091284.1 coordinate 24,980,173, forward strand.
TGGGTCCATGGAAAAGCAGCAGAAAGGCTTAGGATTTATAAGATGATAATCCCTGACTAGATGCCTGTCATATGCTATACCTACTGCAACACCTCACTATTAGTGATGACCGAGCATGATCAGTAATGCTCGGTACTCGCCCGAGTATTGCAGTGCTTGGAATGCTTGGTGAGCGCCGAGCATTTCCAGGTTTGTTCAGCGGGTCCTCGTGTCCCCGTCCAGTGGGGGCAGCTGTAATGGGCATAGCTGGATATAAGCCCCCCATGACTGTGTTTCCAAGGGGAGGGGTTTTCATTCAAAAGAAAATTGGTAAGGTAATGGGATTGGTTTAGGGACAGGGGGGGTATTAGTCGGTTGGAGGGGCAGGAGCTATGGCAAGAAAGTGCGGGAAAGGATCATTACCTCATTGAGAGCCGGTGTGAAAAGCCCACCCACCCTCCCTTTGTTTTTTTTGAGCGGGGTGTTAGGCATGGGTCCTTTTTCATTGGGGATTTGGGGTTGGGACGTTTTGCAAGCCTGATGTGGGGTAGGTGGAGTTTGTTGCATTGTCACAGTGGCACGTTGGCGGGGGGTGGGGTTCTTGGAGTTTATGATGTTTTATGGGGTTGATCTGGCTTTTGTTTACGGCTCTGGATGGGGAGTTTACCTCGGGAGCTTTGGGGTTTGTTTGCCCAAAACAGGATACATGGTGCCCTCGAGCTGGTGGTCACGGCTGAGGGTAAAAAGTGTTGGTTCAATTTTTTGTGTTGACTTTTTGCCTATTGTGAGCCAGATTTTTTAGCTCCAAAAACCCTCCCCTCAAGTTTTTACATATGGAATTGTATACATGTTGTTATCTATGTCATTGTTTCTTAATAAAAATGGCCGCTGTGGCCAATTTATCCAAAGAATTTAATGTATTGTGTTTTAATTTTAATAAGTATTAAGCGGAGGTTTTATTTTGGTATATGTTATTGGGGAGGAGGATTTGTCTTTCCGAAAAGACCCAGTCTTGGCAATACGCAGTCATGCATGTTTCGGGCTCTTCAGAGCGCCAAACAACATGCAGGGATTGTCTGCCACTTACTGTAATGCCGCAGCCATGTTGGTTGTGGCATTACAGTGATTGGTTGGCCGAACAGCGTCATCAGGTCTATATCTGACCTTTCACCGCCCTGCTCGTCCCAGTCAGCTCCGGAATCACCAGTGTAGGGAGAGTTGCTGCAGCGATAAGGACAGAATAGGTGGGGTATCAGTGTGGGTATACCATTGTTGCATCCACAAATCCAGCTAAACCAACAGTTCTTCTAAGGAATAATTACGGAGTATATTTATATCAGTGATAGGAAGGCAGTGTATGTGGCATACTTTATTGCATACAGCAAGAGGGTCCATTCCATTACTGGCTGCTGCTGACTATTACGGATGATATTGACCGTATATACATAGCCCCAGGTATCAGTGGCCAGGGATAATTTTTTTTGCATCTTAATCCTGATTATTTTATTTAAAAGAAATCCAGAGCACACTTTTTTTCTCCATTTGCTTGTAGGCAATGCAGAATACAGCCAGATCCTTTCCATAGTACGGCGCTAAGATACAGCTATTTTAAACAGGGGTTTGGCCGTTACAGCGATCACATCTGAGTGCGCATTAAATTCTGCCATTTTTATGATACTGTAAAAAAAATTTGAGTGTCTTTTACAATTTCTTGACACCAGTTGGCTTAAAAAAATTCTTTACCTATAGTGCAGATATTTTACACTGTGTTTTGTCCGCCACATGGATCGTCTATCATTGTTTTCAAAATTGTGCCATTTCAGGGCTCCATTGAATATTTTTTGCTGTGTCTTAGCCTACTTATCGACACAATTTTGCTGTAAAAAAAAAAAATCCAGACCAGATAATTTAAATTCTGGTATCTCCGTCACACACCTCACCTATCTGGGTGCTAAAAATTGGGCCATTTTTGTGCTTCATTGAACTTGTTTTGCTGTGTCTTAGCCTAGCTATTGACACAATTTTGCTGTTAAAAAAATCCAGGCCAGATAATTAAAAGTAGGGGATGTCCGTCACAGGCCTCACCTATCTGTGGGCTAAGGCTAGGTTCCCATTGCGTTAATGCGACTGCGCTAACGGACAGCGTTGCACGGCGAAATTAACGCCGTGTAACGCGTCCGTTAGCGCGCCCATTAACAGCAATGGGGACGCGAATCACTAGTGCGTACCATTTTCGACACGCGCTAGCGATGTGCCGGTGTTTTGTGGCGCGGACGCTGCTTGCAGCGTCCGAGGCGCGCCCGCGGTCTGTTCCCCGTTCTCGCAGATCCGAGATCTGCGAGAGCGGGGACGTTTAATGCAACCCCTTTACAACAAATTGCGTTAGCGCAATCCGCTAACGCTAGGCGCTAAACGGATTGCACTAACGCAATCTGAACCTAGCCTAAAAATTGGAGCATTTTTGGGCTCAGTTGAACTGTTGTTGCTATGTCTTAGCCTAGTTATTGACACAATTTTGCCGTTAAAAAAAAAAATCCAGACCAGATAATTAAAAGTGGGGGATGTCCATCACAGGCCTCACCTATCTGTGGGCTAAAAATTGGGGCATTTTTTGGGCTTAATTGAAGTGTTTTTGCTGTGTCTTAGTCTAGTTATTGCCACCAGTTTGCTAGCAAAAAGAAAGGTGTTACCTACAAGCCAGATATTTTAAACTGTGGTTTTCCCGCACAAGGATCACATATAAGTTCGCTCAAAAGTTACTCCTTTTTACTGAACATGCAAAATATTGTATGTTTTAACAGAAGCATACAGTCTAGATCGCGCACAGTCATTATTGCCCTCTACTCCTCTTTGGTCAGACCTCATCTGGAATACTGTGTCCAGTTTTAGGCACCACATTTTAAAAAAGACATCAATGAACTGGAGCAAGTTCAGAGAAGAGCGACCAGAAGGGTGACTGATCAGCAAACCATGTCCTTTGAGGAATGGTTACAGGATTTGGGAATTTGCTGTCTACAAATATCTCCAGGGCTGTCACATTGTAGAAGGGCCTTTATTGCACAAGGAAAGACTAGAAGCAATGGGATGAAACTGAATGGGATGATATACAGATTAGATATTAGAATTTTTTTGACAGGGTGATCAATGAGTGGAACAGGCAGCCATGAGAGGTGGTGAGTTCTCCTTCCATGGAAGTCTTCAAATAGAGGCTGGAAAGACAGCTGTCTGGGATGATTTAGTGAATCCTACTTTGAGCAGGGGGTTGGACCACATGACCCAGGAGGTCCATTCCAACTCTACCTTTCTATGATTCTATGACCTATGATTTTAGTCCATTTAAAATGGGCAAATCGCGTACCAAGGGACAAGGAAGTGGACGTGATGGTGATGGTGCATGCAGAGGTCGAGTCTGAGGATGTGGGCAAGCTGAAATTGGGCAACAACAAACATCCACATCTTCTTGCTCGCCCTTTCTGTCACAATTACTAGGGGACTGCAGCAGCACACCACTATGGAACCCAGAGCAGTGTCAAAAGGTTGTTGGTTTGATAGCGGATAATTCTTCCAGTCATTTTGCCACCACCACCCTGTCTTCCACTCGGTCAAGTCTCACTAGCCGTAAGTTTGGGCCCCATATTCCTCACCCTGATCCTCTTTCCACCCATGCAGAGCACACAGAGACAACTGATCCTACACTTGGACACTCCGAAGACTTGTTCATTTTTCCATTCAGAGATTCGAGCTTCTCTCCTGGTGCACTTGAAGCGGGGCAAGAGGAGATCACATGTGGTGATGCCCAAATATTTGAGCAGCCACTTTCACATGAAGGCGACAGTGTGAATTTGTCACAAGAGGTGGACGATGATGAGACACAATTGCCAAAAAGTCAGGAGGAGTAGCAGGGTGCGGATGTGGAAGACGAGGTGGTGGATGACATAGTGACTGATCCAAGTTGGCAGGAGGACATGCAGAGCGAGGTCAGCAGCACATATGGGGAAGGAGGCATAGCACCCCAACAGGCAGGAAGAAGCAGTGTGGTGACCGCAGACAGAAGATGGGCTACTGTTCCCCGTAACACCAACACGACGGGAGTTGCCAGTACAAGTGTTAGATCTCCCGAGTCTGGTTGTTTTTTAAAGACTATGCTGATAACCCCAACAGGCCACTTGCACCACCTTCCATGCCCGCATCAGCAAAACTACCAGCCTGACCACCCCCAGTATGATCAGGCACATGGCAGCAAAGCACCCGACTTTGTGGGCCAAACACCAGGGTCCAGGAACACTGTCTGTGGGTGACACCACTGCTTCTTCCGGTGTTGTGCGTGGAAGCCAATCCCCTGTCCATGGTGCCTGCGAAGAAGCCTCCTGCCCTGCACCTGTCATTGCACACACTTAACTAGCACCATCATCAAGCACGTCCACATTCTTGTCCCACCGCAGCGTTCAGTTGTCCATACCCCAGTCATTGGAATGCAAGCGGAAATACGCTGCCAACGCCCCACAAGCCACCCTGCTAAATTTACAGATTTCTCATCTGCTTGCACTCGAAATGTTGCTTTTTAGGCTCGTGGATATGGAAACTTTCCGCAACCTGATGGCAGTGGCCATCCCAAATTACTCGGTCCCCAGCCACAGGGCCGGCGTCAGTACCCGGCGCACCGGGCAAATGCCGGGGCCCTAGAGAGAGAGGGGGGCCCACTCAAGCTGTCATAGATACAGCTGGGAGAGCAGAGCAGGAGATAACATGCTCTCTCCGCCCACAAAGTCACTGCTGGCTGCGTTCTCTTAACCCCTATGTGCCAGCTGTGACACAAGCATCTTCTCAGTCAGTCAATGCAGCCAGGCAGGCACACATAGGGGTTAAGAGAAGGCAGCCAGTGTGACATTGTTTGTGGGCGGAGAGAGCACGTTCTCTGCTCTGCTCTCCGCCCCTGGCTGGCTGCCCTTGCTGCTGAAGTTATGAGGCAGATTCAGGAGGAGCTCCTAGTCCTACCAGTGCCTGAGTGAGTGGCGCTGCTATATACTACGTGGGCTGCGTTGCTATATACTACGTGGGCTGCGCTGCTATATACTACGTGGGCTGCATTGCTATATACTACGTGGGCTGCGCTGCTATATACTACGTGGGCTGCGCTGCTATATACTACGTGGGCTGCGCTGCTATATACTACGTGGGCTGCGCTGTTATATACTACGTGGGCTGTGCTATATACTACATGGGCTGCTATATGCTACGTGGGCTGCGCTGCTATATACTACGTGGGCTGCTATATACTACGTGGGCTGCGCTGCTATATACTACGTGGGCTGTGCTATATACTACATGGGCTGCTATATGCTACGTGGGCTGCTATATACCACATGGGCTGCTATATACTACGTGGGCAGTGTTATATACTACATGGCTGTGTTTATATGCGATCATGAATCAGGGTATGTGTTAAAGGGGGGGTCTACTGAGACTCTTTCGCCCGGGGCCCTCAAAAACCTGGAGCCGGCCCTGCCCAGCCACCACTATTTCTCCTGGCGTGTCGTACAGGCATTACAACAGCACGAGTCCCACAACATAACCCATGCCCTCAACATTGAAGTTACTGGGAAAGTCCACCTAACCATGGCCACATGGACAAGTGCTTGTGGGCAGGGACAATACATCTCACTGACAGCACACTGAATTAATATAGTGGAAGCTGTGACAGAGTCACTCCTTGGGATGGAAAACATCCTCCTGACGCCAAGGATTGCGGGCCCTACTTCAATCAGGGTTGCCCCCACAGTCTACAACTCCTGCACCTCCTCCTCTTAAGCCTCCATCTTCAAAATCACCACATCAGTCACAAGCTGGAAGCACTGCAGCACTGCCTCAGCCAAGAGGCAACAGGCTGTACTGAAGCTAATATTCTTAGGTGACAAACCGCACAATGCTGAAGAGTTGTGGACAGCTCTGAAAGAGCAGGCAGATCTGTGGCTGACACTGCTGAACCTACAGCCAGGCATGGTCATGTGTGACAATGGCAAGAACCTGGTGGTGGCTCTGAGGCGAGGCGAGCTCACACACGTGCCATGCCTGACCGATGTGCTTAACCTCATTGTTCAACAGTTTCTCAACAGCTACGCTGAGCTGCCGAATCTGTTTGTGAAAATGGGCGCCTGTGTGCCCATTTTAGAAAGTCAGCTACAGCTTCTGCCACCCTTGCCATGCTTTCGCAGCGTTTGCAGCTTCTGGCTCACCGACTGGTGTGTGATGTCCCCACGTGTTGGAACTCTACATTGCATATGTTGGAAAGGACTTGTGAGTAGAAGAGGGCAGTGGTTTACTGCCAGCATCAACAAGGCCGTTGTTATTCAGTTCAGACTTCACACATAAGACCTCATGGGGTGCACATGGATGCCAGACATATGTACCATCCTCCAAAACTTTGAGGAGTCCACCAAGATGCTGAGCAGCGGTGACACCATAATTAGTGTTACCGTTCTGCTTCTTTGTGTTCTGAAATGCTCTCTGCTCACAATCAAAGAGGATGAATTGCAGGCGGAGCACGAGGACATGGAGCAAGGAACCATACAGGGTGATTACACACAGCCCAGCCTCATGTCGTCCCAACATGGATTGGTTGACAATGAGGAGGGGAGGAGGAAGAACAGGAGCCACTTTCATGCACAAGCACAACTGTCATACCGTCTGTTCAGTGTGGATGGCCTGAGGACAGGGAGGAGTAGGAGAGCATGGTCAGTCGTCCTCTTGGTGAGTGAGGACATGGAAGTCTTGCCTGTTAGCAGTCTGGCACACATGGCTGACTTTATGTTGCTCTGACTTTCCCGTGACCCTCGTATTCTCAAAATTTTGGGTGACAGTCATTACTGGTTGGTGACACTTCTAAACACACACTGCAAGGAGAACTTTCAATCTCTTCTAAAGAGGCAGACAGGTGTACTAAAAGTTCTGGAAGATGCTGAGGAGTACCTTGCTGACCATACCAACGTCCTCCGTGATTTCTCTTTGTTAAAGAGGCAGACAGGTGTACTAAAATGGTGCAGTACCAGAAGGAGCTTGTTGCTGAATTTAAAAAAAATTCCCATCTGAAAATGCTGGCGGCAGAGGTCACAGTTCGTTGGACAATCAAGGAGTACAGGCAAGAGAGACACAACTCCAATCCAACAGAGGCAGGGGAAAACTGACAAAGTTCTGGGACAGTTTTCTCAGACCCTCCCATCGCCCTGGCCCAGAGGCAAGGGGTACTGTCACAAGGAGTGCAAAGTTCTGGAAGATGCTGAGGGAGTACCTTGCTGACCGTACCAACGTCCTCCGTGATTCCTCTGTGCCTTTTAATTATTGGGTATCCAAGCTGGACACGTGGCATGAACTGTCTCTCTACGCCTTTGAGGTCCTGGCCTGCCCTGCCGCTAGCGTGTTGTCAGAGCGGGTTTTTAGTTCCACTGGTGGAATTAAAACTGATAAGCGCATCTGCATGTCAACTGAAAATGCTGACAGGCTGACTCTTATAAAAATGAACAAGGGCTGCATTGGGCAAGACTTCTCTATACCACCGAATGATAACAGAGAAACATAACCTCAAATCCAATGTCATTTTTTGGGAGGGGTATTCCCATGCACCTCTTCACACCCACACATGGGTATACACTTCCTGATTTTAGCTATTTGCTGTTATCCTCCTCATCCTCATCATCCACCACCACTAGATCACCATGTTGACCATGGTCCGTGATGCAACAGCCACGTTATTGTTTCAAGGGTGTTTATGATGCCCTTAAAATAATAATAATAATAATACCGTATATACTCGAGTATAAGCCAACCCGAGTATAAACCGAGGCATCTAATTTTGCCACAAAAAATTGGGAAAACTTATTGACTCAAGTAAAAGCCTAGGGTGGGAAATGCAGCAGCTAGTGATAAATTTCAAAAATAGATACCAATAAAAGTAAAATTATTTGAGACATCAATAGGATAAATGTTTTTGAATATCCATACTGAATCAGGAGCCCCATAAGATGCTCCATGCAAAATACGCCCCTTATAATGCTCCATAAAGTTCATAATGGGCCCCATAAGATGCTCCATAAAGTTCATGATGGGCCCTATAAGCTGCCCCATACAAAAATATGCCCCATATAATGCTGCATAAAGGTTAATGATGACCCCATAAGATGCTCCATACAAAAATATGCGCCACATAATGCTCCATAAAGGTTAAAGATAACCCCATAAGATGCTCCATAGAAAAATATGCGCCACATAATGCTTCATAAAGGTTGATGATGGCCCAATAAGATACTCCATATTAAAATACGCCCCATATAATGCTCTGTAAAGGTTAATGATGGCTCCATAAGATGCTCCATATTAAAATACGCCCCATATAATGCTGCATAAAGGTTAATGATGGCTCCATAGGATGCTCCATGTTAAAATACACCCCATATAAAGCTGCACAAAGGGTAATGATGGCCCCATAAGATGCTCCATGTTAAAATATGCCCCATATAATGGTACATAAAGGTTAATGATGGCTCCATAGGATGCTCCATGGAAAAATAAGCCTCATATAATGCTTCTGCTGCGATTAAAAAGAAAAAAAATGACATACTCACCTCTCTTCGCTGCCTGCTGCTCCTCAGCGTCGCCGGCTCTCTGCAGTGACTGTTCAGGCAGTGGGCGCGCACTAACCACGTCATCGCACCCTCTGACCTGAATGTCACAGCCAGAGGGCCCGGAACACACAGCGGTGGTGCAGCGGTAGAACGGGGACAGGTGAATATCGCATGGCTCACCCTCCCCCGTTCCTACTCACCCTCCTGGTGTCATCGCTGCATATCAGTCCCTGCATCTCAGGCGCCGGGATCTCTCTTCCTGTCTTCCTTCCTGTGCTGAACGGTCAATGATACCGCTCATTAAAGTAATGAATATGCGCTCCACGCCTACGGAGTGGAGACGCGTGCATATTCATTACTTTATGAAGGAAGACAGGAACAGAGATGCCAGCACCTGAGATGCAGGGACAGATATGCAGCGATGACACCAGGATTGTGAGTATGATGTCTTCTGCTCCCCACCCCACTCCCCCACCGACAATGACTCGTGTATAAGCCGAGAGAGGAGTTTTCAGCCCCAAAAAAGTGCTGAAAATCTCGGCTTATACGCAAGTATATACGGTAATAATTTTATATCTATAGCGCCAACATATTCTGCATTAACTTTACATTTTAGATTGGACTTGTACAGACAACATTACAGCATAACAATAAACACATAGATCAAAACAGATACCAAGAGGAATGAGGACCCTGCTCGCATGCTTACAATATATGAGGAAAAAGGGGAGACGTGAAAAATAAGTCTACACAGTACATTGATGTATGCCCCCCAGGGGGGAAATGTTTGTCATTACAAGTATAGGAGATCCGCTTCTTTATATTGGGAAAATATTTTTAGAAATCCCTCTGTTAGGCGCCAGAATTCTCCCTCCGCACAGGAGGGATCCCAAGCCTTATGTTCTCCTATGGTGTCCCATTCAGTCTCGACCGCAGTGAATGCTGCTGAGCAAAGGCATCAGTCTCAGCATCTTGCTCAGAGCCGGGCTGTACGCTTGGTTACTGCTGCCTCTCCAGGTTCAGCTATAGTAACTGACTATTCTCAGCAGCGTGCAGTCACTCCTGAGAGTAAGTTCAGGTTTTGCTCTACTGAGCATGCTCGTGGGTCAACTTCTCATTGGTGGTCGCCTGTCACATGCTCAGGTCCTGGTCTGGCTCCGGATTGGCCAGTGAGCAAGGTCCTGTCTGATTGACAGAAACTATAAAAGGATCTTTGGCGCTCCCGTCGGTGCGCTAAGATCATTTCTGTTTGGTGTGTTTGTGGAACCTCTCGGCAGTGTGGACTCTGTGGCATGTGTTAGGACAGGCTCAGTGCCTTTAGAATTCTGGCTTAACCAGAGAGGAGCTTGTGTATTTGTAGTCAGGGCACGCGCTAGTGCCTTTAGAACACCGGCCCCTCCGGTGAGGAGTTCTGTGTGTATGGAGTCCACTACCGATTCCCTCACCTCAGAGTAAACGAACTCCTGTGAAGTCAACAGGGTTCGCGTTGGCGTCTATACACTCTGCTACTGTGTGCCAATAACACGGCTCTGCCGCAGAGCTTTTTTGGGTTGCTGTGTGCGATTGGCACAGCCATGTGCTACTCCACTGAGTGACGTTAATGGAACGCCCCGTTAGGGCAATGGGGTACTCAGAGCCGGGCCCTTCGGTTCTCAAGGGGGATGTCACGGTGGCTGACCCGGTCCGTAGCCCTAGGGACGTCTGTTGATAAAAGGGGGAAAGGTCTTTAAAGGGGAAATATTCGTGACGCCACCTGTGGTATTCGGTCAGGGTGACCGACGCTGCTTAGGGGTCCGCTGGGGTGATGATATGGCAGCTAGATGGTATACCTTCCCACAGGTGAAGTGTATCCCCAGGGCTTCCCAAAGTGTAGATGGTGGATGTTGTGAGGCGCAGTGAAGAACGAGGACACAAGGGTGCAGTCTCTTTACCTTTTTACTGAAGGTTCAGCATCCACAGTCCAGAGCACAGACCACAGGGCAGGCAGAGTCCGGCCGGTCCGAAGGCAAATCCAGAGTCCCCTTATCCAGGTGGAAATCAGTAGCCTTCCTCTAGTGCCTGAGTGTTGTAGTACCTCCCTGCTGTGCGTCTTGGTAAGGTCCTCACAACTGTTGTAGATGTTCTAGATGTTATGTCTCTTTCACTCTCTGTCCCCCTGATGGATAGGATAGGACAAACCCGTATGGCTGATGGCCTGAGGCTTTTTACAGGGACACTATCACGCCCCGGCCCCCACAGTTGCCACCGTGCCTCCTGGGTATAAGGTCGGGCAACTAATATGGAACTAGCTGTCCTGCCGGTCTCTGGAGCCAGGCTTGGAGACGATGACTCCCTTGGTGTTCCGGCTACCAGCTTCTGCACCTCAGAAAGGAGGCAGCCTTTTACAGGGCAGAACTCCTTCTGGTTTCGTCTCCTTTTCCTATGACTTCATTTCTCACTCTCAGCAACGCAATTCCCTTCAATGTCTCTTTCTTTGGATGCTGCCGCATTGGTAAGGAGGCGCAGCTCCGTGTCCTTCTGTCTAGGCCTCTGACAGGATCCCACCCCTGTTCAGGACCCACTACCTGAGTGGAGCTCAGATAGCAGCTTACTGAGTATAGCCCACCAGCATCCGCCAGACTGGTGCTGCCTGGGTGAAACCCAGCTCGCTTCTCCCCACTTCCTGTCCAGCCCACCAGTTTTACCTGACTGTGAGGAGTGCCCTAATAGATAGGAGCATGGCTCCCCCTGGCAGACTGGAGTGTGAAGTGTGTTGTGTGGTTTGTGATACCTGGTAAAGTGATCTCCTTTATTGCCTTCAGATGTAACATTACTCTCCCTGGTGGAAGAATGACATTACTGCAACGACCAGGACCCTGGGGCGCTGCATTAACTCAGTGCCAGTCTCTTAAGCTCGCTTCAAGTCTCGCCATTGTACTTTTAGCTGCAGAGTACAATCTCTGCACGGAGGACCTCAGTTGGCAAAAGCACTTCATTATTATAATTTATTTAGTGTGTTCCGCCCACCCTAACACCCCCTACATGTCTCTTCCAAGGGATATTGGGGTGCATCCAAATTTTGAGCAGGCCTTGCATTCACTGCATTGGCAATCTTTCTGGGAGTAAAAAAAATCATGATAATGGGAACTTTGGTTTCCTGTGGCCATCCAGTACGTTGGTTCAAAGGCTTATTGGGGTGCGTGTAACTTTGGGGCAGGGCAGGCCTTGCATTCATTGCATAGGCTAACAGTATAGCAGTACCACATAAATCAGAATGTGGCCATCCAGTACACCTATTCAATGGGTTATTGAGGTGCGTCCAAATTTTGGGCAGACCTTGCATTCAATGCATAGGCAATAACAGTATAGGAGACACACTGTTTAATATGAGAACAACAAAGCATAGCCGGCTGATGGCTCTCTAAGAATAGTGAGAACCAACTGCTGTCCCTTTAAGAATATTACAGTCCACCTGATGGCCCTCCTCCTTTAACAGTCCCTCCTTCATTAATGACACAAGATGGGTCTGCTTATGTGTCACACACCACATGGCCAGCTAGGGGTGTTACATGTTACACTGACATTTCCCAGTGAATGCATTTGTAGTGGTTGAAAGCAATGTTAAAGTTGAAAAACGCATCAAAAACGCTACGTGTGAACTTAGCCCAACTGGTAGAGGAATATTTTTGTTTTGGGTTATTTATTTTGCCTTACATACAAATAATTACCCTGGGAAGGATGTTCCTTAACATATTTCCCAGCAAAATCCATATTGGTTTCTTTTTTGTATGTTTTATTGTTTGCCTGTAAAAGAGGCGTAAGATTCTGACAACATTGTTCACAGCTGTGACCTAGAAGTCAGAAATGCTTCTAGGGGTCTTCCCCATGATGTTTCCATGTCATTTGAGCAGTGTTCCCATCGATTTCAGACATTTATAGACCCTAAAAAGACCTTCCCGGGGGGGTCGCAGCAAAAATGCTCGGGTCTCCCATAGACTTACATTGGGCTTGTTGCTCGGGTCGAGTACCGGAGTATTCCAATCTGCTCGACCCGAGCAACGAGCACCCGAGCATTTTAGTGCTCGCTCATCACTACTCACTGTAAAAGAATTGCAGATAAGACAGGAATTATTGTAGAATATAGAAGGGATTTTATCCAGCCCTGAAAAAAATATTTTCTTGTCCTTGGCAGCAACAAACTGTAGAGCAGCAAGGCTTAGAGCTGATAAATAGTGATGAGCTTGTCACTACTCGTTACTCACTCGAGCATCGGTGTGCTCGGGATACTCGTTACTCAGCGATTATTTTTTGGGAACTCGAGTCCCAGCCCCACATATTTGGTGTTTTTAGACAGCCAGTGAACAGGTGGGGATTGCCTGCCAGTCACTGTAATGCGGTAGCCATCTTGGTTGTGGCATTACTGTGATTGACTGGCCGCGTATCTTCATCAGGTCTATATAAGACACGTGACGCCATGTTCAACACACTGTACCCCAGACACCGGCAGCGTAGGGAGAGGTGCTGGTGAGAGAGGGACAGAATTGTAGCTGTGTGTTAGTCAGGGATCCAACCACATTTATATTTCTATGAAGTACAACAACAGCCCTTCTTAGGGTTAATGATAGTTAGTGATGAGCGAATTTGTTTTCGGAAAACTTTCTTCAAACATAAATTCGCCACGAATATGGCACATTTGGATTCATGATCGGAAACCCGAGTAAAATGTTATAAAATCTGTAAAAATCGGTAACAATTCAGTAAACGTGTGGGAAAATATTTGCGTTGCCACCAAAATATTTTCAGTACTTTAGCAACAATGATGGTGGTGAATCATGAGTGTTTGGCACGTGTTTGATGAGGGGACGGGGTTTACACAGCTCAGAGGCGCGGCGCTCTGGGAAGCAGCAGTCTTTTTATTTTTCCCTATCTTTTGGTGTTCACATTGTGGTTAGCCAATCAGGGCGCATGACACACCCACAATGTCCTGACACTACGGCTTGTGTCATTGGCTGCTGAAATCACATGTCCCTATCCATATAAATAGCGGCCATCTTGTTTTAGCGCCATTTTGACACTGTAACAGCAAGATTTTAGCTAGTTAGTTAGCCGGTTGTATATCAGTCAGATAGTGTAGGTAGATAGTGTCCAGTGGGGCTGTAAAATTTACCTTCCGGAATTATTTCTTTTTTTGGCTCATTACTGAGGTCCACAGACATGTTGTGCACTGCTTCTATTATGATCTATGCACGAGTATAGCATTCTAATTCACATGTAGCTAGTGAAAAAATATTAAACAGCCTGCTGTATCCCACCTTGTCATTTAGTGCTGTGGTGATATAAAACTGTCTGCAGACCTAAAGCACATTAAGTAAAAAGTTATAAGTTTTTCTGTTGCTAAATGTGAAACAGCCTGCTGTATCCCACGTTGTCAATGAACCTGTCTGTAGACCATTGTTTGGGATGCAAAAACCCCAAAATAACATCAGCTGAAATAATGGACTCTGAAAACTAGCGGTGTGGCTGTTTCAAGATGCACAATAAGGAGGTACTTGAAGAAAAATGGGCTTCATGGTCGAAAGCCATTACTATGCAATTGCCACAAAGTATCTCGCCACAATACACAAAACAGCACAGCGACAAGCCTCAAAACCTCCGGAACCAGGTAATTGAGAGTGATGAGACCAAAATTTAACTTTTTGGCCACAACCATAAATGTTACATTTGGAGAGAGGTCAACAAGGCCTATAATGAGAGGAACACCATTCCTACTGTAAAGCACGGAGGTGTTTCTACGATGTTTTGGGGATGTGTGAGCTACAAATGCACAGGACACTTGGTCATAGTTGAAGGAAAGATGAATCCAGCACGTTCACGTTATCAGCAAATACTGGAGGCAAATTTGCATTCATCAGCCTGGAAGCGGTGCATGAGACGTAATTGGATGTTCCAACATGGCAACTATCCAAACCACAAGGCCAAGTCGACCTGTCAATGGCTGCAACAAAAAAAATTGAAGGTTCAGTCTCCTGATCTCAATATCATTGAGCCACTCTGGGGAGATCTCAAGCGCACAGTTCATGCTACACAGCCCAGAAATTTACAGTAACTGGAGGCTTTTTGCCAAGAAGAGTGGGCAGCTTTACCATCTGAGAAAATAAAGAACCTCAAGCACAACTACCACAAAAGACTTCAAGCTGTCATTTTTGCTTGAGGGGTCAATACACAGTATTAAGAAATGGGGTATATGAACATTTGGTCAGGGTCATTTGGATATTTTGGGTTGTCATTATGATTTCAAATGAGAAAACACAGCAGTATGACAATAGATGGCTTCTTCCAACCACTAACCAAGAGTGGAGAAAAAGTTTTGGTGTTATCATTTATATTCTCTGAAAAAAGGCCAAGAATGCGGCAGTTGTGCATCAAAAGCATATAGCCAGACTTGCTTGGATCTCAATTTCATGGCTATATTGATGCTGCAGTCTTCTACGTCCATCTCAATTGGACAAATTTGCCAGACATTGTAATACTGCATTTTATTTTAGCACTGACTTTTTATGCAGCATTTAGCATGTTACAGATGGGTCCCAAAACTCACCAAAAATAAATTGTTTAAAAAAATTGCATTGCTATATATATACTGCAGTCTGATACGTCCGTCTGAGGTGTGCAGATTTGCCTGCCATTGTAATACAGCCTTTTTTTAAGCTGTGACATTTTATAAAGCATTTATAGTGCTAGAGTGAGCCTCAAAAGCCCCCTGCAAAAAAAAATCTTTGTTAAAAAATCACATTGCCATATTGATAGTGCAGTCTTATGCCACGTAAAAATAAGTAGCAGCCGACAGCACTTCAATGCAGGGGTCCACGTTCCAGTCCAATAGCCCAATTGGATAGAAAACACAGCCGAGTACAAAAAAGGAACAGCATCCCATCCAGGTGATGAAAGATTAAAAGAGCTTTATTCTGCCATGATGCAACGTTTCGACCATTATAGGTTTTTATCAAGCTTTATAAACACCTATAATGATTGAAACGTTGCATCATGGCAGAATAAAGCTCTTTTAATCTTTCATCACATGGATGGGATGCTGTTCCTTTTTTGTACTGAACTGCAGCCTTATACATCCATCTTAAATCGAAACATTTTGCTGGCAATATAATACTGCAATTTTTTTCAACACTGAAATTTTATACTGCATTTATTGTAAAAGAGTTGAGCCTCAAAACACACTAAAAAAATTTTGGTTTCAAATAGCATTGCTATATAGATACTCTAGTGTTATACATCCATCTGTACTGGACAAATCTTGCTGGCATTGTAATACTGCCTGAAATGTTTTCTTAACAGGGACATATCATACGTAATTTAAAATGGGCAAGGCACATGGTATGGGATGTGGAAGTGACGTGATGCTGATGGTGAGCGCAAAGGCTGAGGACATGGGCAAGGGGAAACTGTGCCTGCGGCTGGAGCACAACAAACAAACATCATTTCAATCTAGCTTCCGGTCTCACTTTGTAGGGATGCGCTGAACACCACTCTTGAAGCCAGACCAGTGTGAAAATGTTGTTGGATGAATATCAGATAATGCTTCCAGTCACTTTGCCAGCACCACCCTGTCTACCGCATGGTCGAGTCTAAGTAGCCATGATTCTGGACCCCACAATCCTCTCCCTGATCCTCCTTCCTCCCACCATGCCAAGTGCCCAGAAACAAGTGATCTCACACTTGGACACTCAGAAGAGCTGTTCACATTTCCATTATAGATTTTGGCCTCTCCCCCTGTCCTTTCCAACATAGACATGGGGACATTGCATGTAACAATGCTCAAATATTTGAGCAGCCACACACATGAGAAGGAGACAGTGGGAAAATGCAATCACTGTCGCAAGAGCTGGGTGATGATGAGACACAATTTCCAGAGAGTCATATTGTTACGTCAGGTGGAGGATCAGGTTGAGAAAGTGGAAGACAATGTGGTGGACAATGAAGTCACTGACTGGGAAGGTGACATGCAGAGCGAGGACAGCAGCACACAGGCGGAGGGCTTTGCAGCACCACAGCAGGCAGGAAGAGGCAGTGGGGTGGCCAGAGTCACAAGGCAGGCAACTGATTCCCAGAGCACCAACACGGGTGAATTTGCTAAGCCATGGTTTAGGTGTTCATGAGTCTAGTGCTTTGGAGAACTATGGACGGTACATTATACTATATGGAGGACTATAGAGAGTGTATTATACTGTATGGAGGACTATGGGATGCAACATACTGTTTGGAGAACTTTGGTATGTTTACTATGTGTAGTACTATGAGGAGCTCATTATAGTGTACTGAAGGCTCTGGAGAGTGCATTATGCTATATGGAGGACTTTGGGTAGTGCATTATACTATGGGGTGAATTATACTATAATGGAGAATTATGGGGTGCAATATACTACATGGAGGACTATAGGGCCCATTTTACCTTAATGAGGGCTGTGTGAGGGGCCATTAAAATATTTTGAGCGCTATATTGGAGCCTTTATAAAATTTAGAGAGCTGTGTTTGTGCTATTATACTGTATGCAAGCAATTATAAAATGTGATGGTTTAAATGGGGTCCTTCATGCTGTGTGGAAGGCTGTATGTATGCCATTATACTATTTGGATGCCTAGTGGGGCCATTATACAGTGTGGTGAGTTGTGTGGCTGTTATACTATATGTGGGGCGCATTATACTGCTTGGAGGGCTATGTTGGGGTCAACGTTAGGGATTCTACTGTATTATGGTCACAATACTATAACGGGGGAGTTGAAGTGGTATACAGTAGGGTCAGCCTACTGTATTTGTGGAGGGTACTGTGGAAGAAGTCACTGTGGGGGTGTCATACATTGTTTGTGTATCACTTTTGTTGACATACTTTGAAAGGGGAATTTTTTTGTTGATTTGGGGGTCTAGAACTTCCGCTATAGTGCAACATGATATCTATGTAGGCCTCTGGCGAGAAATTGCAGAAATCCTTGCAGTCACATGACCTCTGTTCCCGGCACTGAAGAATCCTGACAGTGCGGGCTGTAAGCATTCAGAACTATGAATTTAAGAAGTTGTAGCATATACGATCTGCAAAGTACTGGTGCAGAACTGATATATCCATTATATGTCCACTGAATTCTGGTAACATCAGTCCTAGTACAGTGGTTTTGGTTAAAGGTGTTGTCTAGGCTTGAGGTTAAAGTTTGTGATCACTCTATGTGACGGCTGACTTCTGAATCCTCCCAGTGTGTGCATTGTGCGCTATGAAGTTCTCAGTGCTGGGAATGGACGATCATCTGACTACAAGTATGTGACTTTCATACATGTGATCACCTACCAACTGTGTGTGGTCACGCTTAATACAAGTGAGAAAATTGGCCAAAGCCAAGCATGTCTAGTCGAAAAGTGGCCGGAGGTGTGGAAATCGCATACTTGTGGTCACATGATCGCCTGCTCCCGGAACCTGACAATCCTGACAGTGTGCACTGTGAGGATTCGGAAGTATGAATTTAAGAAGCTGTATTGACACTAATGGCTGTAGGGCACTTACTTTATTTACAGAACACAATGTATAATTTACCTACAATGATTTGTAGCAGCTTAGAAAACTCAGGGGATTGATAAGGAGGTAAGCCACAAATGCCTTTCTCATCATATAAAACACTGCATGTACTGTATATTATTACAAGAACGTGCTCATTTCTATTGCTTTCCAGCTCCCACACTTACCAGTGCAGTGATGTGCTTGGTGTGAGAGTCATAATTGTTGTATCCTAAAGACTATTTAATGGAGATTAAAGAATTCAACTCCTCCAGAATACAGATATTTGCAATTTGTTCCCCTCGAATTGAGCATTAGGCTGCCAGTGGCAGTAACCATATTACTGAACCATAAAATGCCAGCAAAAGTTTATTTCGCCTTCCCCGATTGCAAGCATCTTCTCTTTTCTGTACCCTGGGTTGGAACTTCCAGCTTGACCAGGCCTCTGACATTTCTTCGAGCCGTGCCATCGCGGAGCATTTGTCACTGATGTGCGTCCCCAGAAGTAATAACTAGTCCTTGGGCAACGCACGTTGTAATTTTCTGATGTCATGATGTGCCCCATAACTGTATGGTGTGCAGTGACATTAACGTCCTGGTCATACTGAGGGTCCCAGCCCCATTGTGAAATAGGCTGAAGAAGACAGACACGATTAATGAGGAACATTCAATTTGTGGCAAAAAAAGTTTGATTGTGAGAAAACATGAATATAAGCCACCATGTGTTTAATGCTACATAAAATATTCCCTCCTCTCAGTGTTGTGCATATTTTCCTGTATTGTATGGATTGACAGAGGCTCAGATGCACTGCTACATATGATTCAATTACTTCTTTATTAACTTCTTTCAAGGTGGGTAATGTAGAAGTTCCCATTAGAAGTCAGAGCAATAGTCTTAAAAAGTGCCCCGATAATAATGATGACAAAGGGCCATTGACTCACGAAGAGTCGACCTTCAGCGCTCAGGAGAGGAAAAACCCCCGGTGGTGGAAACCTCTAGGGAACCTTGGCTGAAGGACTGCCTTTCCCTTAGGCTGTAGATGTTCATTGATGGGAACAGAGACCGAGCCTGGAATCTGTGTCATGGTGCAGCAGGTAACTCACTCGATTCGTGATTACATCTAGCTGCAGAAAATCCATCAAATGTTTTATCCACTGATGAGAACAGAGACAGAGCCCGGAATCTGTCTCGTGTGCAGTAGGTACCTCACTTAATATGTGAGTACATCTAGGTGCGTAAAGTCCAGAAAATGTCTTTCCAGTGGTTGAGGTCAGAGACCGAGCCTGGAATCTGCATTGTCTTGCAGTAGGAAACCCACTTGATCTGTGAGTGCGTCTAGCTGCGGAAAGTCCAGAAAATATCGTATCCAGTGGTTGAGGTCAGAGACCGAGCCCGGAATCTGCCTTCTCTTGCAGTAGGAAACCCTCTTGATCTGTGAGTGCATCTAGCTGCGGAAAGTCCAGAAAATGTCATATCCAGTGGTTGAGATCAGAGACCGAGCCCGGAATCTGTCTCGTCTTGCAGAAGGAAACCCACTTGATCTGTGAGTGTGTCTAGCTGCGGAAAGTCGAGAAAATGTTGTATCCAGTGGTTGAGATCAGAGACCGAGCCCGGAATCTGTCTCGTCTTGCAGAAGGAAACCCACTTGATCTGTGAGTGCGTCTAGCTGCGGAAAGTCCAGTAAATGTCGTATCCAGTGGTTGAGATCAGAGACCGAGCCCGGAATCTGTCTCGTCTTGCAGAAGGAAACCCACTTGATCTGTGAGTGCATCTAGCTGCGGAAAGTCCAGTAAATGTCGTATCCAGTGGTTGAGGTCAGAGACCGAGCCCGGAATCTGCCTCGTCTTGCTGAAGGAAACCCACTTGTTCTATGAGTGCATCTAGCTGCGGAAAGTCCAGAAAATGTCATATCCAGTGGTTGAGGTCAGAGACCGAGCCCGGAATCTGCCTCGTCTGGCAGAAGGAAACCCACTTGTTCTGTGAGTGCGTCTAGCTGCGGAAAGTGTAGAAAATGTCATATCCAGTGGTTGAGATCAGAGACCGAGCCCGGAATCTGTCTCGTCTTGCAGAAGGAAACCCACTTGATCTGTGAGTGCATCTAGCTTCGGAAAGTGTAGAAAATGTCATATCCAGTGGTTGAGATCAGAGACCGAGCCCGGAATCTGCCTCGTCTTGCAGAAGGAAACCCACTTGATCTGTGAGTGCGTCTAGCTGCGGAAAGTCCAGTAAATGTCGTACCCAGTGGTTGAGATCAGAGACCGAGCCCGGAATCTGTCTCGTCTTGCAGAAGGAAACCCACTTGATCTGTGAGTGCGTCTAGCTGCGGAAAGTCCAGAAAATGTCGTATCCAGTGGTTGAGATCAGAGACCGAGCCCGGAATCTGTCTCGTCTTGCAGAAGGAAACCCACTTGTTCTGTGAGTGCGTCTAGCTGCGGAAAGTCCAGAAAATGTCGTATCCAGTGGTTGAGGTCAGAGACCGAGCCCGGAATCTGCCTCGTCTTGCAGAAGGAAACCCACTTGTTCTGTGAGTGCATCTAGCTGCGGAAAGTGTAGAAAATGTCGTATCCAGTGGTTGAGATCAGAGACCGAGCCCGGAATCTGCCTCGTCTTGCAGAAGGAAACCCACTTGTTCTGTGAGTGCATCTAGCTGCGGAAAGTCCAGAAAATGTCATATCAAGTGGTTGAGATTAGAGACCGAGCCCGGAATCTGCCTCTTCTTGTTGATGTAAAGTTGTTATCTTCAGCTGAATCCCATATTCCTTGTGGGAGCACATCGAGACCCCGCTCTGCCTCACCTGTAAAATATATGTTACAAAATCAGAAAGTCAATAAAGATGAATATATATACATGGTGACAGATTATAATGAGTGGGGCAACAGAAGAAGTTTACATGTCGTCCATTATCATTAGGCTATAATACAGTGCTATGTAATATATAGTGGCATTATTTCATCTCAATGATCAGGTATGTTCTACACCTGATCCCTGCTGTGATAGGAATAGAACCCTGACTATTATTGTTTGTTCTTGTGTTATTAGATTACAGTTTTCTATGAATCTCTCCCTCATGGTACATATGGTACATCTACAGCGCTCCACCCTGTTTCCTATAACTCCTGAAAAAGCTGTGATGGTGAAACCACTGTCAGGTTGATGTGATGGCTGGCATTTCTGGTACTACAGCATGTCTAAACGTACTTGGCACTGATGTGACTTTTTCTTCTGAGTTCTGTGCATTAATAAGGCTTAATATTGGTTATGGCACCTGGATGTAAATGTAATTGTTGATATTGAGCACTTTTTATCGTGCCATTAGCTTTTGTGAATTATTACATTTACATTTTACCCCAGTATTGCTGTATATGCATAATGTCATCATGATGAAATATTCATCTTATTGTTTATGCCATGATCACCGACTGTTCTTCATGTGATCGTCCATTTTTGTTATATATTGTGATTTATTAAAGATAATTTATATTGTATTCTATTTGTGATTCTAGAATGACAACAGCCATTCTCACGTAGTCTCATGGCTCACAGACTGATGATTTAGCTGCCTTAAGGAAAAAGAATGCTGTCAACGTTTAGGACGTTAGTGCCCAATTTCTAATTATTTATCCTATTGCTAGTTAATACTAAAATATAACATAAATCATAAAAAATTCACAAGAGCCCTAAGGACTTACATTAGGTTTTGGCTGGCGTAGTAGGCCAGACGTTCTTTAAGGATAAACTCCATGTAGACTTTACATTTCTCCATGTCTTTGGCCAGGCCAAGATCGTCATCAAAATGTTCACGAGGCAGAGTAGTAGACGGAGGAGGACAAAGAGGTAGTGGAGTAGTAGACAGAGGAGGACACAGAGGAGGTGGAATATGTTCTCTGTCCTCTTGTTCTGTAAAAGAAAGTGATTAAAAGATTGGTAGATTTTAATTTATTCATTTGATGTAAGTTAGAAGTCCTGATGATATTTATGGTAGTAATTATTCTTCTTATCAACGTGAACAAGAAAGTAAACTTACTGTCAGAATAGATGACCACATCCTCGTCCAGGTCCATATTGATGATTACATAATCAGGACGAGGTGTAGAGATGTTGATGTTTTCGAGGACATCTCTATTTTCGGCCATAGGTCCACGAGGAGCATCGTCATTCCTGTTAGTTATTTCATCCTCTTGTTCTTCTGTAAGGTTCAACATTGAAATTATCATTAATAAAATAATAGTTTCTATCTGTTTGTTATTACCAAGCAGGTTTTAAAACCTCTAAATGGCACAGTACAGTATGAAAATAGAGGGACCAAACCATAAGTTACCTCTATGTATAGGGTTCATTCACCCACAGGCTTCTTTTACAGATTTTGTTTTATTATTAGACTGATTTGTTTTTATAAACACCTTTTATAAAAGCCTGAGAACTTACTATAAGAGAAGATGATCACATCCTCATCCAGGTCCATATTGATGATCACATACCCAGGACCAGGCGTAGAGATGTTGGTCTTTTTGAGGACTTCTCTCTTTTCGGCCATCGGTCCATGAGGAGCATCATCATTTACATTCATGATTTCATCCTCTTGTTCTTCTGTAACACAGAACATTGAAATTAGAATTAATAAAGCTTCTATATAATTCTTAGATACATTAAGATTGTGCAGGTTTTATCATCTCTAAGTGGTTCAGTTATTAATTTAAATAGATGGACCCAGCCCCTAGAGTAACATTTTTGTAAGGATTTGGTGTGCGAAATGCTCCTTTTAGAGATTTTTATTATTAGGCAGTTTTTTTACTCTGTGAAATACATGTTTCAATGCATGTAATAAAAGCCTGATACTTACTGTCAAAGGAGATGATCTCATCATCATACGGGTCGATAGTGATTATGACATAATCAGGACCAGGCGTAGAGATGTTGGTCTTTTTGAGGACTTCTCTCTTTTCGGCCGTCGGTCCATGAGGAGCATCATCATTTACATTCATGATTTCATCCTCTTGTTCTTCTGTAACGCAGAACATTAAAATTAGAATTAATAAATTAAAGCTTCTATATATTTCTTAGATACATTAAGATTGTGCATCATCTCTAAGTGGTACAGTTATTAATGGAAATAGATGGACCCAGCCCTCAGAGTAAAGTAACATTTTTGTAAGGATTTGGTCTGCGACATGCTCCTTTTAGAGATTTTTGTTATTAGGCAGTTTTTTTTCTGTGAAATACATGTTTTAGTGCATGTAATAAAAGCCTGATACTTACTGTCAAAGGAGATGATCTCATCATCATACGGGTCGATAGTGATTATGACATAATCAGGACCAGGCGTAGAGATGTTGGTGTCTCTCTGTTCAGCCATGGGTCCATGAGGAGCATCATCAATTACAATTGGTATTTCATCCTCTTGTTCATCTGTAACACAAAACAATGAAATTAGCATAGTTAGAATACAAGATTTAAGATATTTCATAAAGAATTTTAATATTATACAACTTTTGTTACCTCTAAACTGTACTGTAAAGTTTAAAGATTGAAGGACCCAACCACTAGCGTGGACTCGATTTATAGGGTTTAATTACCTACATGCTTCTTTAAGAGACTTTTTTTATTAGGTAGTTTTTTTTCTGTGAAATACATGTTATAGTACATGTAATAAAAGCCTAAAACTTACTGTCAGAGGGGATGATCATATCCTCATATGGGTCTATATCAGTCACGACATAATGGGGGCCAGGCGAAGAGATGTTGGTGTCTTTGTGGACATCTCTCGGTTCAGCCATGGGTCCATGAGGAGCATCATCATGTATGATGGGTCCATGAGAAGCATCATCATGTATAATAGTTGTTTCATCCTCATGTTCTCCTGTAACAAAGAACATTGAAATCATTTCAAAAGGAAAAACCTCTATATTTCTTCTAGATTGTTTCTTCTATCTCTATGGTACAGTCACATACAAGATCTATTAAGAGATTATTTTTACTTTATAAATTCGCTTTTTTTCTTTTTATAGATTTCATGTAATGAAAGAGACGACTCAGATGTCACTAGAGTAATTCTCCGGCTTTACAATGTGGACTGCGTCCATGTAATATAAAAGCCACCAAGAAGTATTTGTCTGTACAGAGATATTCCTGTGAGGTCGGTGACGGCCGCACTTACCGCTAGGAGCAGCCCTACTCTCTATATCTGCGTCCACGCCATCTTGTCTTGTAACTTCTCTACAGAAATTCTTCTTCTTTAGATGTCTGTAAAATGATGAACAGAAGTGACATTACACAGTAATCCATCTCTACATTCTGCACAGTGCTATGATGAGATATATTGTCCTCCATCTATTTTATCGGTCCCTTTCTGCAGTCATTTCCGGAATACAGAATCGTCCATTGTGCTCCCGGCAGGTCAGACCCAGTTTAGGAGCCGCTAAGCGTCTACACGAGGTTGTACCCGGCACTGACTCGTGTGATGACCTGAAGATGTGAGATTTCTTATACAGACCCCCAAGTCGCCCAGAAATCATTATGAGACTTACCCAAATATGATGGTACAGATGACACCAGAGAGGAATCCAGAGAAGAAGCAGACGGCAGCAGGAATATTAAACATACTATAGTGATCTAAGGGAGAAAAGATGAAGATCACATGAGAAGACTCCGAACATCACAAGTCACACATGAAGAATCCTCCATGACAGGAATCATCTGACCAATGCCTCCATATTGGGTGGATATCCGGTAAAGCTCTTACCTGCAGGGATCACGGCCCTGGGATCACGGGGGCGGGTGTTGTTAGGAGCGCCCTCCACAGGTGCTAATAGCACACTCACCAATAGAAGAACTCGAAACAGCATTTTAGCCCGGAGGAAAATATCGCTTCTTGTGTAGTCCACAGTCAGCCTCTCCAGACAAAGGCTTGTTCCGGAGCGTCCCTCCTTATAGCCACAGTCAGGACATCACAATGGTGGTCGCACTGTGACATCACGAGGAGCGGAACACGAGTGATGTCACATCGGGCCAGATACCGGTCACCACTGAGGAAGAGGCCGCTCCGTCCATCGTTATGTGTCTCCTCATATTACTGATATAATAAACATTACACAGGATTCCTGCAGGAAAATGGCCGTCATCAGGACAAGTCGTAAATGCAATAGGCCGGGAATTACTGGAGAACTGACGACTCAGGATTTTCTGATCGCTCCTGATTACACAGACAATGTCTCCTCTGTATTCAGGACCTTTTCTTAGACAAAATCAAATAGTTACATAAATAAACATCAGTTATAAATCAAATCATAAAATTGGCGACTCAACTAACAATGCTATAAACAGGAGAACCACGAGTCAATAATAGCCAAAGGGTTAACAAACACATATAGTTTATTGAAAATTCTAATTTTCACATAGAGCGTACACAGTATTCCCATATAGT
The DNA here is from genome assembly GCF_032444005.1 of Ranitomeya imitator. Classification (NCBI taxonomy): domain Eukaryota; kingdom Metazoa; phylum Chordata; class Amphibia; order Anura; family Dendrobatidae; genus Ranitomeya; species Ranitomeya imitator. The sequence goes on from NC_091284.1 coordinate 25,005,721, forward strand.
AGATAATTTAAAAAGATTGTGACTACATCCATAGACACCAACAGTGACTCAAAAACACAGTCCGGGACAGTAACAAATATTACCACTGTTTAGTGAATATGCAGCAAACATGCTGTTACCATGTACGTGTTAGTATCTGCCGATATATGGCGACACAACTTAATAGTATAAACACATCAGTGGTGCTAGTAAGATCGCCATATACCTGTGAGCAACAGGTGCAACAAGTGGAATAAAAGGGAAATGAATTACCCATGTGTAGTAAAAGTCCCATCTGGATCCTGGTCACGTACCCCAACACGCGTTTCGCGTGCAATTATTACCGCTTCCTCAGGGGGTAAAATCAAATAGTTTTTGTCTGGCGGACATGCGAAGGGCAACATGGAGATGAGTGTGATAAAAGGAAAAAGGCTGATAACAGCAGACAATAGATTAATAAGATTAAAAGTGATATAATTAATAAATGGCTGATAACAGCAGACAATAGCTCATGATAATTGTTTGCACGTGGAATAATGCTGAGGACAGAGAACCATTGCTCAGGATAATTGTGAACTAACATGGAAACAGGCTGATAAGAGGGGACAATAATGTAATACCCTGAAGTTTTGGATTACAATAATACTATAATAATAATAATTTTATTTATATAGCGCCAACATATTCCGCAGCGCTTTACAAATTATAGAGGGGACTTATACAGACATTACAGCATAACAGAAATCACAGTTCAAAATAGATACAAGAGGAATAAGGGTCCTGCTGCTCGCAAGCTACAAACTATGAGGAAAAGGGGAGACACGAGAGGATGATGGTAACAATTGCTTTAGTTATTCGGACCGGCCATAGTGTAAGGCTCAGGTGTTCATGTAAAGCTGCATGAACCAGTTAACTGCCTAAGTATGTAGCAGTACAGACACAGAGGGCTAATAACTGCATAAAGTGTATGAGAACATGTTGCGAGGAACCTGATTATGTTTTTTTTTTTTTCAATGGGCCACACAGGGATAGTTAGGTTAATGCGTTGAGGTGGTAGGCCAATCTGAACAAATGAGTTTTTAGGGTACGCTTAAAACTGTGGGGATTGGGGATTAATCGTATTAACCTAGGTAGTGCATTCCAAAGAATCGGTGCAGCACGTGTAAAGTCTTGGAGATGGGAATGGGAGGTTCTGAGTATTGAGGATGTTAACCTGAGGTCATTAGCAGAGCGGAGAGCACGGGTAGGGTGGTAGACTGAGACCAGAGAGGAGATGTAGGGTGGTGCTGAGCCATGGAGTGCTTTGTGGATGAGGGTAGTAGTTTTGTACTGGATTCTTGAGTGGATGGGTAACCAGTGTAATGACTGGCACAAGGTAGAGGTATCTGCTAGAATACGTGAACTGTTGCGCTGTCTCCTGCAGAGATCTGCACTGTTTTTTACATCTCAATTTGCTTCTTTAAGAAGGATGATTCAGGATTTCATACACCATAGAGTAGTTTATATATCATAGTTTTTTTTTTAATGTCGAAATAAAATCTGTGATAACCACGGATGCTGATCAACCCCATACCTCTCAAGATGTTGTTGATGTTCAGATCAGGGGACTGTGAGGGCCATTGTAAAACCTTCAGCTCGCGCCTTTTGAGGTCATCTATTGTAGATTTTGGCGTGTGTTTAGTATCATTATCCATTTGTAGGAGCCATCCTCTTCCTCTCTTCACTTTCAGCTGTTTTACAGATGGTGTTATGTCTGTATTAAGAATTTGTTGAAATTTCATGCCATTTCGTGCCATTGGCTACATACAACACAATCCTAAAGCATGATTGATCCACCCCATGCTTAATGGTTGGCGAGATGTTATTTTCCTGAAACTCTGTGCCCTTTTTTTCGCCACACATATTCTTGATCATGGTCACGACTTAGATATCCCAGGACCAGGAGATCCTTCCCTGCCCTTCAGGCTATAGGTGCCCTAGCTAACCATGTTCCCTTGATTACTTCTCATGGTGAAGATGTCGGGGCCACGTGTTGCTTTTTAGGCTCGTGGATACGGAAACTTTCTGTCACGATACCCGGGTATAAATGCTGCAGGGGAAACTGCACCCAGCAGCAACGGAGCTGAACCAGAGACCGGGTAACAAACATGAACACCAACAGGACCTTTCACATGAGACAGGGTGACCAGGTAAAGCAGAAGGACCTACGATCATGTGACAGAGTGGGAGGCGGTCAGGGGGTGGAGCCAGACGCCGGAGAAACAGAGAAGGAACAAGCATAAAAGAATAGTGAAAACAAGCCAAGGTTGTAGCCAGGAGATTACAAGATACCAACAGGGAGAGTCAAAGAATAGTCAGAAGCCAAGCCAGGGGTCAGTAATCCAGGAAAGCGAATAAAGCAGGTGACAGCAAGACACAAAGCAAGCCAGCACACACTACAGAGGTCAAGCATACAGACTGCAGAAAACCTATAGCTGGCAAGGATACCAGGTTAGGAGCGAGTTTAAATAGCCCTCCCATCTTGAAAGAGAGGCTAAGAACATTAACCCTTGAGAGTACAAGACATAATCTTGTCCTAACCATGACACTTTCTGCAACCTGATGGCAGTGGCCATCCCAAATTACTCGGTCCCCAGCCACCACTATTTCTCCTGGCGTGTCGTACAGGCATTACAACAGCACGAGTCCCAGAACATAACCCAACATAACCCATGCCCTCAACATTGCAGTTACTGGGAAAGTCCACCTAACCATGGCCACGTGGACAAGTGCTTGTGGGCAGGGACAGTACATCTCGCTGACAGCACACTGAATTAATATAGTGGAAGCTGTGACCCAGTCACTCTCCAGACATGTCAGAGAGATACATGGAGGTGATCTGGACTGTATATCGTTCTCTGTTATTGAGGTGATAGTACCATCAGTACACCACGGCGATTGGAACAAAAGAATTCTACAAAAAGAATTAAAATGGATTCATAGATTGGATACCACCTCCCCCATGGGGCTCAATGAGCAGATACAATTTGGCTGCTTTCTGCAATGTGGTTTTGTTTAGGTACGCACCCGGCGATATTTCTTCATGTGTCTATGATGGGTCCCTTGTATCTATAGCCTTAGCCCTATATCGGTCGGAAAGACCAAAAATTACTATACATCTACTCTCATTATAGAGTATATCTATCCAGTTCTCTTTCCTTTTAAGATCTAAGTGGGAAGATATCTAATTTAGCCATATTTGAACCTCCCCGCTTTTTCCATTGTTAAATCAGTGAATATAAAAAGTAAAAAGAAGACTGATGGACATTTATGATTCAAATACAGCATATATAAATGCTATTATGGATACACACAATTTCCACGGTATCAGCGTCACTCATTCTCTATAAATCGGCTGATGTATGAGATATATATATGGCCGGCATGTCTTCTTTTCGTCTATGTAGCGAATGCGTGTCTTGTTTATTAATATCTATATTTGGGCTACATACAAAAATAATTTGTTGCTCTTATAAATGTATCCTCCATATCTGTGGGGCCATGGGGGGCGTAGTTTTGCGCCTCTTATGGGCGGTATATTGCAGCTTTGAGCGGACCATATATTCTTCTAACATGTTGGTCTTATATGTATTGTTCACCTACCATTTTTGATTTGAATGTACCAACGCCTTAAGTGGGCGATACATTTTAGTAAGGGGTAGACTGTATACTCCTCTATTAGTATGGTTCTACTTATACCGTTTGTCTATCAGCCCCGTTTATGCGTATTAGGGGCTGATACCTACGCACTACTTGGGCGATACAGCACAGTCAGCACAGCGAATAATGCGATATACATTCCTTGTTACTGTGGCCCGACATGCAGCCTCCGCTAGGTTCACGCCCCTCGTTCGCATGTTGAGTATGAGGGGGCAGATACTTACGCTTCATGTGGGCGGTGATGACAAAGCATAGCGAGGGGTGGACCGCATATCCTCTAGACATGCCGGCTGGGCACGCACGCCAACTTTTGACGTCATTACCAGGCGCTGTTTGAATCCGGAAGTGTGGTGGTGCAGACGGTAACGCACACTATACTATGGTTAGTGTATCTATATAAGAGGGAAATACGGGCGGTTCAGCTCTATGGCATCATACCGAGACAGGGGATTGTCCCGACCACTGTATCGAATCGACTCACCTTAGACCGACATCTGCAGTGTTGTAGATAAGTACCTTGTTTATATCCTCCTCCTGATGAACCTCGGCTAAGAGGAGAAACGCGTCGAGTAATTCATTCTAACTGGGTACACATTACATACGGGCAATATGCTTTGGAAATCGTGTGTTGACTTAAAATTTTTTAAAAAAGGGGCGTAATGGCTACATGACATCTTGGGTTGCCATTTGACCAATACTATCTGATATTGTTTTAGAGGTGTTAGGTGTTGTTTTTTCTTTTTGTGTATATATTGTGTTTTTCCTGGCCTATATATGTATAGCAACTTCACATTAATTTGTATACATCTAGATTGTTAGGGTTTATATCTCCTTGCTCCTGTTTAGCATGTTATAGGACATAGATAATATCTCCTCTCAGTATATTCTGAATACACCTTTTATATTAGGATCTGCAAGGGTGTAGTGAATTAGAACTATTCTATCATATGTCCGATCACATCTAGTAGCATATAGATGCTTCTGTATAGATAGTTGATTGGAGAGAAGGACTGACAATACTTTGTCCATAGGCTTCTAGTCTAGCAGTATTATTAGAATATCAGTCTAGCTGTTTTCATCGAGTCATATTAGTCATAGTAACTGAGGACAATCATAAACCACAGCAGTCTTTTCAGAACATCAGTCAAGCTATCACAATAAATGAGACCAATCTAGACGTCCATACTACATATACATTTCTCTTCTTTCTCACCAGCCTATTCATCATCTTCCTCACCCCCTGCCACTATAGGGCCCAATAGGGTGAGCAGGGAGAGCCGTCGAGGAGCGGGGGCGCCACTGCGCAGGGTTTTAGGGTGCCAACCTCCGCAAATAGGTAGGTTCAGCTAGGCCAGTGTAGGGGTAGGCACACCCCTGGTTCTTTTTCTTTCTTGTGGTGTTTGGTGTGATATTTATTATAGATTTAATAAAGGTTATATTTTTAATATAGGGTGGATATCTGTGACCAGTCACTCCTTGGAATGGAACACATCCTCCTGATGCCAAGGATTGAGGGCCCTACTTCAATCAGGGTTGCCCCCACAGTCTACAACTCCTGCACCTCCTCCTCTTCATCCAAACTGGGTGATTACACACAGCCCAGCCTCATGTCGTCCCAACGTGGATTGGTTGACAATGAGGAGGGGAGGAGGAAGAACAGGAGCCACTTTCATGTACAAGCACAACTGTCATACCGTCTGTTCAGTGTGGATGGCCTGAGGACAGGGAGGAGGAGGAGGAGTAGGAGAGCATGGTCAGTCGTCCTCTTGGAGAGTGAGGACATGGAAGTCTTGCCTGTTAGCAGTCTGGCACACATGGCTGACTTTATGTTGCTCTGACTTTCCCGTGACCCTCGTATTCTCAAAATTTTGGGTGACAATCATTACTGGTTGGTGACACTTCTAAACACACACTGCAAGGAGAACTTTCAATCTCTTCTTAAAGAGGCAGACAGGTGTACTAAAAGTTCTGGAAGATGCCGAGGAGTACCTTGCTGACCATACCAACGTCCTCCATGATTCCTCTTTGTTAAAGAGGCAGACAGGTGTACT